>NC_134866.1:22170700-22490019 GCF_049852395.1 Peromyscus maniculatus bairdii | reverse complement strand
GGTCTAAAGAAGTATCCCCCAAAAGAGAAAGGATAAAATCAGCATGACAAACACATTCTAAAGGAAAACTTGGGGAACTACTTTTCATCAACCACACAGAAAATCTGTTTATCAAAACTATTAGCTTGGACAGTCACCCAAGGCAGCCAGCTGTTTCTGACATTTCTCACATTTTTTGGAAGTCACTTGCTTGCACTTTCTGCTTACTTAGGCAATATTATTTCCTTCTTGGGTCTCTGAGGGAGTTGAAGACCAGATAGTTATAGTTATAGTTTTCCTTGTTAACAAATTTAGAAAAGAAACTCACTAAAGATGTGTAAAGTGTATAAGTTTGAAAGACATCAAAGATAGGTTGGGGTTGGTAATACAAGTTAGGATATAAAGTGAATTAGGTTAAAAGAAAAGAAAACTATTAGCCTAAATACAAATGCCACCTTCCATATGAAATTGCTGCCACAGGTCACAGCTGTTGCCACCTCTGTTACTATGGATCTCTCAAATTATAAGGTTGCTTATAATTTTTTGCATTTTGAAAGAACATCTTGCCTCACTTCACACCTATTTTATGTTCAGCATTTTTAAAGTTCAAAGATTTTTTTAGAAGAAATTCAGTTGCTTTCAATTAGAAGTAAGTAGCAAAACAAATTTATTGGCAAGGGATTGAGTTAAGCTTCAGTAAATGATACATGGTCCAACTTGAACTGTACTGAATCCATGGGAACATCAATACATGGAGGACTTCTCAGATTTCATTTTACTGTGCTGTAAAAAAAAAATCTATCCAGATATGGTGGTGGAACCCTTAACCCTGAGACATAGATGGCCACGGTATGAGGATCACCACTATGAGGACATTTTGGACTACATAGAAGGCATTTGGGTAGCCAGGGATGCATGGAGACACTCTACATCTGTAAATAATAATACTAGTCTGAAATTAAACTTATTAATCTCTGTACGTTGCTTTTATTATTTTCTTGTGAAACTATAGTTTCATTATATAGTAAACATCTATTTTAACAATGAAAGTAAAATTTTCACTGCATATATTTGTAAGAAACATATTTCTTGAAAAAATTAGCTTAGGAAGAAGAAAGTAAATTCATATTCTGGCTACACTGACCTAGTCATTGATAAGATGACCTAGAATAAAACACAATAAAACAACCCTTCGATGTTTTATGTATGATTGGGGTATCTATTTAGATGTGTCTTAGGAAAAAAACCAGGAATTTTAATGTATTTAATGTTTTTTACACAACATAAAATTTTTAAAAATGTAAATATTGAGCTCATATTCTACAAGTGAATTATCCTGTGAACTTCTTGATTTTGATACGTCACCCATATATGTGGTTCCTTTCTCTGCAGGAAGCATCCCCACAAAAGTGTATGTCAGTGGTCTGCTTCAGATAATTGTTCAAAATTCAAAGATGAAAAGTCAATAAAATAGTATTGATTTTATAAACCAATTTCAGGGACACAGAAATGACTTCTGTGTTAAGTGTTTAACACATTTTTTTCTGTTCATTTGCAGTAATTCAATGTGTTTCTTTTTAATTGGTAACTCAGAATGTTATTATCAATTCAACAATTCTGTGTTGAAAAGAGAACATGGATGCTGTGCAAAAGACATTATCTCAGGACTTTAATAAATCATGGGACATCATTTTGCTGAGGGCAATGTGTAGATATAGACCAGAAAGTTTGCACTATTGATGATAAAAAGTTAGCATATGTCTAAATTGTCAAAGTGATTCTCCTCCGTGAATCCATAACCTGAAAAGCATTGCCATTCAAGGTTAAACTGAAGTGGAGTTCTGGCATGTGCTCAGAACTGCTTTTGATCCCCCATAAACTACAAGTGTGTCAATTCGTGACTTTTTGTAACATTAGAATTATTCTTTATTATTTCTTTCACAAGAGAGTCCTTATATTAATCTCCAGGGGAAAGCTATTGGGAACAAAAGGTTTTTTTCTCTTTTTTTTTCTTTATGACCTTTATTACAAGCAGTGGAGAAAGTTACAAGACCTTTTTTGACAGAATTAGATAATGGTTAGCTATTAGCCTGTCCTACCAAGGAAGAGACAAATTTGCAGGTCAGTATTGTGAATTGCACTTTATTCAATATATTGTTATATTATTTTGATATAACATATAATAATATAATATTTTTATTATATTGTATTATTTAGTTCTCCTTCTCACAGAAATGTTTTTAATCTTTCAAGTTATCGTAATACCACCTGATAAAATTAAGGGAGTCACAGAAAATTTGGGAAAAAATTAATACAACCAGTTTTAGATAATGCTATCATTCTTTGAACTGTTCTTTGAAGGTCATAATATTTGTGACTGAGATGATTCATGCATTCTTGAGAAGTGAGGATTTTCTAGGTCTAGAGGTACACTTGTAATTCTAGAACTTGCAGATGAGAGTTAGGAATATAGGAATTTCATGGTCTGCCTTAGCTACACAGGGAGTTCAAGGCAAAACCAAGCTCCATGAGACTGTCTCAAAACCACACTAAAACAAAACAAAATGAATAAAGCAAATAAACGAATATGCAACTATGTAATTTTTTAGCCTTTTTTTTCCCTCAGATGAAGCTATTCAGATTTCTAAAAGGCTCAAAATCTATGAGGCAATATCAAAAAACACTGAGATAATTACTTTATAATTTATAGTCAAAATAAATTTAACAAGTATTTTCATACATTACATTAAACTGGCAAAATTAAGTTCAAGAATTGAATTTATTGGTATGAAGAGATACCTTAATGGTTAAGATCACTCTTCCTCCAGAGGACCTGGGTTTGGTTCTTAGCATCAACCCGAATGCTTTTAATTTTCAGTAACTCCTGTACCCAGGGATCTAGACCCCTCTTCAGGCCTCTAAAATTGCCAAGCATGCATGCAGTGCATTAACATACATGCACATAAAATTTTTTAAAAATCCTTAAAAGAACTGAATTTACTTCCAGTTTCTATACAATTTTATACTTCCTATAACAATATTTATGGTCACACATACATTATGACAAAATCCCAAACAACTGCTCTATTGCCTATCCTTGACTTAAATGCTAGAATTGCTGAGGGTAAGGGAGGAGAACTTCAAGTTGGATGTCAACCTGGCCTGTATACACAGACATGCCTCAAAAAATAATCCTAATATTTTCAAGGTGAAGGCAGCAAGACCAGGTATTAAAGGATGGTCTTGGCTAAATAGTGAGTAGCCATCCTCTGCTACTTGAAATCCTGTCTGAAAACAAACCACAAACAAGAAAACAAAAATGAAAAATAAACAAAAGACAACTCCAATAAAATATATAGTACTTCATAAGCAGAACACAAGTTCTTTTAAGTGTCTTTAAGGAGACAGGTAGAAATATGAGCAGTGCACTTGGTGATGGTTACATGGTTCCTTCTTTCTTGTTCTTTCTTTTTCTGCCCACACTATAATAATTTTTAATATACTGTTATTGACCATCATATTTAATGTGACTGTTTATTGTATAACTTAATTATGGGTTGTGATAAAATAAATAAATCAAAAAGCACTTAATACTTTACCTAAGGCTTACACAACTACCCATGAGTATAAGCAATAGCTCCAAACACACTCACAAACATGGTGGTCATAATGGAACAATTAGAGCCTCAAACTATTTCCATAATGATCCCATTGGGATAAAAATGCAGAAAAGGTGGCATCACTTTACAACTCATTTTTTCCTATCAATATGAGAATTTATTATAACGTTAGGAAACAGAGAAAAAATGTAGTTGATTTCAGAGAGGTCTGAATTTACAGATCTTTTTCCTCTCAGATACTCTGTTGACCGGCATACTGATATGGACCGTGTTTTCAGTATTCACTCAGAAAATGGCTCTATCTTCACTCTGAAGCCCCTGGACAGGGAATCATCACCTTGGCACAATATCACAATTACAGCCACAGAGATAAGTAAGTTGGGGGTATACCCAGATAAGTATGTTTCACCAAAGTAGTAAGTAAATGACAAAAAATAGTCTCTTGTGAAATTATTGTAATACTGTCAATATCTAAGAAAAGAATGTATCAGAGGATGTTAGTACTTTATTTTTGTTGAAAGGTAACAAATAGTTTATTTTAAATGTTTTATTTTTTTTTTTACAAGTAGTAATGGATTTGAATTGCATCTAGCCTCATAAAAATCATACATGAGCTTGTAGATGTTGTCAATTTCACTTTCTTATCCTCCATTATATTTTCCTTTTTTTATCATGCTTTATTTTGGACCAATAAAGGTGAGATATTTGCCAGCCATTCAAATGAGCTAGAGAATATAGGGAATTGATCAGTCACTAAATTACTAATGCTGAATGTGGTTTTACAGCTTCCTTTATAAATGGCGTTGGAACTTTACATGAAGTTTCTGTTGCAGATAACCCAAAACAAAGTAGCCAAATTCCTGTCTTCATCAGAATTCTTGATATAAACGATCATGCTCCGGAATTTGCCATGTACTATGAAACATTTGTTTGTGAAAATGCAAAATCTGGGCAGGTAAATAAACTTATTATAAACTTTATAAACACATCTTTGGTAAGGCATGCTTTGCTTGCATGACATTTTGTTGTACTGTTATTATATTTCATTTATGTACACTCACCAAAAAACTCACAATGATATTTACAATATAACTTTCAAAAACAGTTTTTAACATGAATATAGAAAAAAATTTATTTATAGCCTGTCCAAACTCTCTCACACGGAGTTATAATTTAGCTGGTATTGAGTTATATTTACTATTGTTTTAAGAATATATTTTAAATAAAAATTGATATGTTTTCAATATTTCTATTTTAATATCGAGTTGTAATTGCTTCCTTGTTCATGTTTTGCTACATTTAGTACCACAGAAGAGTATGGCTCAATCTAATTATTTTCTGTGACTGTAAAATTTCAATTTTATTATATTTTAATACCAAATTTTGCTTTTTTGAGGGGCTCATTCTATGTTTTCTTCCTTCATATTTTCTAGTGAAGTAACAAGATCTTAATCAAGTACATATAAAACAGTGTGAGAGATTAGAGTTTTAGAAAAATGGCAAAACAGATTATTAATTGAATTAATCAATTTCCATTAAAGTGGAATGTTTGAGTCCATCCCTACCAGGAAATAGAAAATGATTCACTAAAGTACCCAATAAACTACTTCAGAGATAATTTTCCTTATTGACTAAATGTTATCTTAGGTTATTAAAACAATAGCTCCATAAAGCAACTTTGATGTGTTTTTCTGAAAATTGTGTATGTATGTATATGTGTGTGTGTGTGTGTAAGAGAATTCAAATTATAAATTATTAGTTAAATCAAAAATATAAACAGCAGCATCACCCCAGAAAATCATAGCTATTTAAAATATCTTAAATAAACTAAGCTTTGTTTCTGTTTTGCCAGATTTAAGTTAATGAATATATTTTGATTTCAGTTGATTCAAACAATAAGTGTCATGGACAAAGATGACCCTCCCCGAGGACACAAGTTCTTCTTTGAACCAGTGCCAGAATTTCCTCTCAACCCAAACTTCACAATTGTAGACAATAAAGGTAAAACACATCTATAAAAAGCTATAAAGTGTCAATTATTAAGGTGAAGAATCAAAATTGAACATGCAACAAGGCCTTGTGGCTTCTTCTCTCATTCCTACCCCTTGGAAGTGATCTCAGGAACATCAAGGAACTCAAGGACATTCTCTAGATAAGGGGTTGAGGCTAGCCCGGGCTACATGAGAGCATATCTCAATAATCCACAGAAAGGAAGAATGTGGGAAGGGACCAGAAGAAAGGAGGGAAAGGAGAGAGGGAAATGTGTATGAAGTTTTTTGTTTTTTTGTTTTTTTCTAACCATCTTTTTTTTCTCTTCAGATAATACAGCAGGAATCATAACTCGAAAAGATGGGTACAGTCGCACCAAAATGAACACCTACCTCCTGCCAGTTTTAATCTTTGACAATGATTACCCTATTCAAAGCAGCACTGGCACACTCACTATCCGCGTGTGTGCGTGTGATAAGCAAGGAAACATGCAGTCCTGCAACGCCGAGGCCCTGATGCTTGCTGCCGGCCTGAGCACAGGGGCCCTCATCGCGATCCTGCTTTGCGTCCTCATCCTGCTCAGTAAGCTACATGTCTTTCCATCCTCCTCGCTCCCAGGTCTTCTTCTCCATTGCCCGGGCATTGTGCATGAAATCTTACATATTTAACAGCTTACCGAAATTATTCGTAATGAATAAAGTATACTCCCCCCAACCCCCGTTTTTGTTTGTGGGAGGAAGGACTAGTTGTCTACAGTAGCAAAACACAGGTATAACAACACAAGGGTTACAATCATAGCGTGAAGGCAATATGGCCACAGATTTCAGGACTTGATTGGATGATTTATTTGATCCTATCAAATCTGTTCAACGGCTAAAAAACAGGTGCAACCCTTTCCTTGTGAGGATGCATGCCTGTGCTCACTTCTATACAGGTCACACGCACAAACATACAGTCATGTGTGGAGCCCTGAGGTCAATATCAGGTACCGTTATCCACTGCTTTCCACCTTGTTTGTTGACACTGGATATCTCACAAAACCTGGATCTCACAGATTTACTATACTAGCTGGTTAGTGGGGCTCTGGGTTTCTCCTCAAGCTCCTATTATCAGAACTAAGGAACTCTATCATCATATTGGGCATTGTGTATGTCTGCTGAGGGTCTGAACTAATGACCTCTTCTTGTTAAGCAAGCTACTTATCCATTGAGATGTCTCCCCAACTCCCAAATGGCATTTCTAAAATACATTTATTGGCATAGTCACATAAATCTTTCTACCCTAAAAATCTCTATTCTAATCTCAAAACTAAGAGTATTTCACATTTAAAAATGTTTTTACTAACTATAAATTATATAGGAATATTTCAGGCATTAATTAACCACATTAAGATACCCAGGGAAAACTATTATAAGACACACATACACACACACACACACACACACACACACACACACACACACACACACAACCTCTGCTTTTGAAATGTCATTGTGAGAGGGTAATCACAGATACTCCGCTCAGTATTTTTCAAATTAAATCATATTTCTGATAGAATACATTTTATCTAAGCACACGCTAACACAGCAATGATTTAATTCAATTAAACAGTTGTTTCACTGTAAAACACTCCAAAAAATTATTTCTATAAAATACTCTTCCAAAAATTTTGCACTTAGGGCAGGAGAGCTCGCCAAGTTTATGTGCTAACGTGTATGTATTCTGGCTTCTTTTCACTATAAATCCTTTCGAGTTCTCTGGATAAAATTCTTTTGGCCAGATATCTTTGTAGAACTTCACTAGGGGTTTTACAGAAGTGAATGGAAAACATTTCTTTCATTTAGTATCACCTAGCTTTCTAGGAGAGAGAGAGAGAGAGGGGGGGCGGGGAGGGAGGGAGGGAGGGAGGGAGGGAGGGAGGGAGGGAGGGAGGGAGGGAGGGAGGGAGGGAGGGCTTTGCACTTAAGACACTATGTTTGTCCAATCCACAGCTTATTAAAACTTGATTTTGGAAATAAAATTTATGGCAAGAATTTTGTAAATTTTGACCAGAGATCCCTCTGGCACTATGATGAATCTTAAGGATTTAATTATTATAAAATCTTAATTTAGAAAAATGTTGTGAGCGTAGCTCAGGGATAAGGCATTTTAGCATTATGAGGCCCTAGGATTAATTCTAGATTTTATGCAAAACAAAACAAAAATAAGCAATAAAATCTGTATGAATAAAATACCTAATGGTAAAAGAATGTCTAGACAAATTAAAGAAAATTTATAAAGATTAAAAATACCTGCCAAAATGATAATGCTATACAAAGTGTCTATAATTTCTTTTGTTTTCTTCTCAGTTACACGATACTTAATTAGGAACATAATATTCATCACATAAATAAATAGTATGCTCTAATTATAGATTAGTGGAAATAGTGACGCCTTTTCCTATCTAATTGCTTGAATTGCATTACTGTACACAAAATGTTTATTTTTTACCCAATAAGTGGAGCAGACATTTCTTATCTAGCAGAGCAGAGAGGAAAATAGATATGAATGGCTCAAAGATCCACTTATGTAAAGTATAGTTTATTCATACCTAGGGAAGCCTAAGATATGTTTACTTATCTATTATTTATTTATAACATATAAGGAACAAAATCCATTCATTCAATTTTAAATTGCAAATTAACTGTTTTTCTAGAACATGACTCATTCTCAGTGAATTTTCAAACTTTAAAACAGTAATGCTTTATTTATTTTTAATACCTGACAGATGTAACTGAGTAAAGGTTATAAGTCTTCAAACTCTTTTTATGTGGAATTTATCTTCAGTTAGTAATTGACCTGGAGATGAAAGACAGTTGTACAGTGTTTTCCTATCATGCTCAAAACCCAACACTACAAAGCAAATAATACAGCATAAAAAAATTAAATCAGAGTATAACAAAAGCAATGAAAAATTTGGAGTTTTTTTTTGTGTTATTTTTCAAGGAAATATGCTCTTCATCTCCCCTTTCTTCTATCCTTGGAGACAAGATCTCACTAGGCAGCCCAGGCTGAGTCTTAGTGCTTGAGGCTTTAAATGCTAGAATTACAAATGTGCATAATTAAGACCGGCTCAGAAATAATTTTGGTAAAACATTGGACTTCTAAAAATGTAGTTTTCAATTTTTTTCTTCTGTTTAAATAAATTTGTGAGAAATTTTCCCGAATTTTTTTAATTAAAATGTTCTTACACTATATTTTTATTATATTCTGACTTAGTTCTTATTTTTATTTTTTAAATAAGATTGATTGTTTTTCATATAATTATTAATTATATTAACAATTTTTATTATTATTTAAATTAATTATTAATTCATAATTAGGAAATCATATTTATTTTTACTTTTTTGAAAGCATTTTATAGGACCTGAGGAGATGACTTAGTTGGTAAAATATTTTTCATGCAATACTCAGGACAAGAATCAGAAAACCATCGCTCAAGGAAAATTCTGGGAGTATGTGAGCCCATCCTTAATCTCTACTGCCTTAAGGGCAAGAGTGTGGGGGGAGACATGAAGGCCAGCCAGTCTAACCAATTAGTGATTTTACAGTTTAGTGAGAGATCCTAACTCACAAAGTATTGTAAAGAGTGATTAAGGAATATCCCAATACTAACCTGCAGACTCTGCACACCCACACATGCACACTTGCATACACACATAAATAAATATACATATGTATAGAATGAATCCTATTGTATAAACATTAGGAAAAGATGTTTGTCAAATATATGCTTTAAATTTAACTGCATTTCTGTAATGAGAGAGCTATAATTTTACTATATATGGAAGTGTTTAATTACATCCATAGAAGAGGACACAAATTTAAAAAAAAATAGAATAACATGTAAATTTTAAAAATTATAATTTTAGTCCCAAATTTTTATTTTAACTTTGTGATTTATCAATGGTCTCAATAAGAAAAATCCTATCTTAGCTGCCCTATGAGTGACTACAAGTTAAACTTGATTTGAAGTTTAAATTTATAATTAGGTTTTAGAATTGCCTTTCAGATTTTCCAGAAAAAATTTCAAAACCATAGCAATAAATAAATTTAGATAAATTTTTGCTTAATATTTAATATGATAAAATCATTAGTCATGAATATTATATATCTGTGTGTATATGTGTGAAATAAATATATGTATAGATAAATGTATTCATTTATATGCATCTATATGAGAGACCATTTACATACATAACCCTTAATTTTTACTGGTGACAATGACTGAATCATTAATTATTTTCTTAAATTTGAGAAAAATGTGCATTCAATGAAAATAAGATTTCAGTCAATCTTAGTTGACCAATGCAATAATTCGTAAATAATATTTTTTCAGTACCAATGGTCCACAGGTTTTGAAATGTAAATTAACAATGCTTTAATATCTTCCATTTTTCAAAATTTTTGTTTTACTGTTTTTATTATATTTTAAATCATGCAGTGTTTTCTTTTGTTGTTCCAATTGGATAGTTACCCCCATGTCTCCAGATGATCATCTAAGCTTCACATACACTAGAATTATGTCTATTATCTCTCATCATGAATCTTACTATCCCTTCATCTCTCATCAATAGCTCTAATCGTGCTGTTTGCTGCATTGAAGAGGCAACGAAAGAAGGAGCCTCTGATCATTTCAAAGGATGACGTCCGGGACAACATTGTGACCTATAATGATGAAGGTGGTGGAGAGGAAGATACCCAGGCTTTTGACATTGGCACATTAAGGAACCCGGAAGCAAGAGAAGACAGTAAACTCAGAAGAGATGTCATGCCTGAAACTATTTTTCAGATAAGAAGGACTGTGCCCCTCTGGGAAAATATTGATGTACAGGATTTTATTCACCGGAGATTAAAAGAAAACGACTCAGACCCAAGTGCACCTCCTTACGACTCCCTGGCCACTTATGCCTATGAAGGGAATGATTCTGTAGCCAATTCGCTCAGCTCCTTAGAATCTCTCACAGCTGACTGTAACCAGGATTATGATTACCTTAGCGACTGGGGGCCTCGGTTCAAAAAACTCGCAGATATGTATGGTGGTGATGAGAGTGACCGGGACTGAGTCCTGTATGACTTGAACAACTAGTGGAAATACTCTTTGATACCAGATTGAGTGGCCTGTATTATCCTTTTTTTGGAGGAAATTTTTGAAAATCAACTCCAAACAATACATAAGTGTTGTCTTAGTAAGGATTTGCTTAATCAGTAAGTTTCTGTGAATGAGTACGAATGACATAGATTTTAAAACAGTAATAACAACCTTTCACCCTCTTTGCCTAATGAGCTTGGAAAATATATCACATTAATAATCAATAAAAATTCTTGAAAGGCTTTTTGTGCCTTGTCTTAGTATAGGAAATTTATAAATGTTTTATTAACTGATTGCCAGTCACATATACTATTAAATTAAATATTGTGCAACTGCTTTGTAAATTAATATGAAAGAAAATATACCTAATGAGATTAGAAGTGACTATTACTGCCATATTTATTTAGTTGAAAGATGTCTTTGTGTTAATTCACTCATATTTTTATAAATGTATATTTATATTTTTGTATTTTTATGAAATAAACTAATATTTATAAAAATAAATTTCCTTTTACTTAATTCCTTGGAGCAGCTGATCTCACAACAGAAGTGTTTTATCTCTCTGAGTGTAAAACACGATTTACTCAGGGAAAAGCAGCTGAGAAGTCACTGCAGAAGACACGGATGTCATCTGAGAGAGCTCTAGGGATGAACTGTGCTGTGAATTGTTCTTCCTCTGTTTTGTTTGAGTGTCAACAAATGTTTATTGAACTAATGATGTCTACTCATAGATAGAATATAACATCAATTTGGAATATACAGTATTATCTATACGGTTGTGGACAATAAACTAAGTTTTTGCAAGATTTATCAAACCACGCATTGTATTTGAATAAGTGGAGTCTAAATCAAAGATGCTGCAGAGAAAAGAAAGAGCCCCAAATCATTTTGTAAATAATTATTTTAAATAGAAATGATAATTGTGTGTGTGTGTGTGTGTGTGTGTGTGTGTGTGTGTGTGTGTGTGTGTGTGTTTGGTCTAGAAATTCAATGAATATATTTCTCAGTTCTTAGTAACATATTAAAAATGTATATTAATCTCTACAATTTCAAACTGGACAAAATTCTAGTACTGAGAAGCAGACATGAACAGAATGCCAAACCATATCTGAGGAGCTATTTGCTAATGACACCTGCGAGGAAAGGGAAAATCTCTTTTCTTCAAAGGAGTGTTACTGAGTAGATAAACCACATTCCAGAGTAGAACTCATGTCCAGGATAGTAAGTCAGTACAAAACAATTCTATATATTTTTTTATGCTTTTGGTTTTATTATGTTTAGTTTGGTTTTGATGCTTTTTTTCTTACTTATTAATTTGGAGGTTTTTTGTTTGACTCGTTTTTTGTTCTGATTTTTTGGTTTTGTTTTTCTAAGAGAATGAGAAAGAACAGGAAGTTGGTGAAATAAGAAAGTAGAAAGAATATGGGAGGGTTTGGAGAGGGGAAGCAGGGGGAGAGTACTAAAAGAGACTCCTGGAAAGCGGGAGCATTTGGGGGTCAGGTAAAAACCTGGCACAAGGTAATCTACAAGGATGACCCCAGATAAGACTCCTAGCAATAGAGGATACATAGTCTGAATTGTCAATGTCCGATGACCATGCAAGACCTCAAGTGCAGGGATTGTGAAACCAACATGCCCACCCACAAAGCTTTTGACCTACAATCTGCCCCGCCTATGAGATGTTCACGGATTTGTGCCTAGACCAATTTTCATCAGAGTCTTCATCTAGCAACTGATGGAAACAGATGCAGAGACCCACAGGCAAACATTACGCAGAGTTTGGGGAATCTTGCCAAAATGAGGGGGAAATGATTATAGGAGCCAGATGGGTTAAGGATGCCAGAAGAAAATTCACGGAATTGACTAACCTGGTATCCAGTGGGTCACAGAAACTGAACCAACTTTCTAGGAGCCTATAAGGAACTGACCTAGGACATCTACATATATGTTACAGATGTATAGCTTAATTTTCTTATGGGACTCTTAACATAGGGAACATGGGCTGTCTCCAATGCTTCTACTGCCTTTGGGGACCCTGCTCCTCATATGGGTCGCCTTGCCCAGCCTTAATACATGGGGAGGAGTTTAGTATTACTACAATTTGATATTCTGTGTTTTCTTGATACTCAGGAGGGACTCACCCTTTCCTAAACAGAAATGGAGGAGGAGTATATTGGGGGTGGTAATATAGGAAGTGTGGGCAGAGGGACTTGGAGGAGACAAGGGAGGGGAAACTGCAAGCTAGGTATACAACAAATGTATAAATATATATATATATATATTTATATATATACATATACATACACATACATATATATATAATTTTAAAATGAAATAAAATGTATACCAAGAAACAACAATATTTATGTTTAGTAATAATTTTGTCCAGAACACTAAAGTACATAGCATTTGAGAAAAAGATGTGTGGCAGTACGATGGTTAACTAATGATTAGAATTGTCTTTAAAAAGAAGACCGGTACTTAAAACCTTAGTAAAAGAAATGAGATGAATCAGAACATTTATCTGTAGAGGAAAGACACCCAGGCTGCTGCTGGTCCTTCTTACACTGGAGTATCAAACCAAAATAACCATTCACAGGATATTTCTTTCCTGAGTCAAGAATTGCCCACCTTTTTGAAATGGTCACATTGTAAGTAACACATGTCATGTTTCACATGGATTTAAATTTAATTTTGGCTAGCCTGTGACTAGGAGTTTTTAATGTATATACTCACAATATTATAAACAAGTACTTAAGGATTATTAGGATGCTAATTTTGGAAAGTTTTTAAGATGACTCATTGCATCAGCAAGAGATAATAATTACTAAATATTTAATTTAATACAATGAAAAACATTGTATTTGACCTCTAAAAAGTATTTAAATCTTTCTATTTATTAGAAATGTTCAGAACCAGAGAGAAACTTTCTCCTTGTTTTAGGTTAGAAGTTTTCATTTTTAATTGAATGTATGTTTCGTCATTATGAGACATCTTCCAGAATGGATTGGTCAAAAACTAGAGAAGGATATTTCAGTGAAATGACATAATAAGAAAATTGTTTTATTTTTTGCTCATTAGACTAAATGATACGTAAAAGGTGTAAATGTGTTTGCCTTTTTTGCATGCCATAGCTGCTTGAAAGAGAGATCATGGAGTGGGACAAAGATGGAGGAAGTGATAGGTATTTATCTTACTGGGGATTACTGGGCTCAAGAATCAGTTTTTAAGAAATTGTTTCCTTCTGTACTTTATCATTTTGCTTTCTCCCTTAACTAATGTTTTAGCAAATAATGAGTCACCATGTAATATACAGTGACTTTATATTTCTTATTACAACCCAAGTCTAAAATTTTTCCTAAATTACTTAATTTCCAACATTCTCATTGTGTTTAGATTGTACCTCTATGGCTTACTTTCAGCAAAACATGATTGTATTAATTTTACTTATTTGTTCATTTGTTTAGATAAGTCTAAGAGTTGAATACATTTGTTCAAATATTACAAATTGATTGTTGGCACTAGTGGATTTTATAAAGGCCTGTAAAAACCTACGCACGTGGATTTCTATCAATGCTCTGATCGTTCTTCTATTTCCTTCCTTTAGTTCCTTTACATATTGTGGGATTTTTGTATTTCTTCTGAAATGTCGTACATGCCCTTATTGAATGAATTGGTTACTTTCTTTGAAATGCTGTTTCCCAAGGTCTCTGTGAAGGAAACTGTCCTGTTCCTTCATTTGTTATGTCCAATGTCACTTTCATGGTGAGGACCTGACAGATAAACTATTTAAAACTGCAAGTTCACTCTCTTATTTTGCTTTTACCATTTTCAAAATGGTTGTCCGCACAAGGAGAAAAGAAGTAGCTTTTTTTTCTGCAACTGTAACTGCTTTATAAAGATCTCATCTGTATATAGCTCTCTGTTCTCTATTATTTTGTGCTTAAGGGTTAGAGGATAGGCTCCAGGAAAGTGAAAGAAGTGTGAGGTCCATTGATAGCAATATATGTAAACTGGAGACACTAGCTATTTAAATTTACCTGATAAATACCACAGAACGACACTACACCTCATCTAATCTCATACAAGGAAACAAAATACTAATAAGGCCATCTTATTGTTAGTATTAAAAGTTAAGGTATTTTGTCCATGAATCAATGTTTCTAGATTTTATTGAAAAATTACTAATGAAATTAAGCACATTTTCGTTAGATTTCTGTCCCATCCAGGAAATTTCATTTTTGCTATTCAAAAATGAATTTACTAAATTTCATTTTCTTTCTGGGATAGTATTTTTTCAGAGATTTTTTTCATGTCTCAAAATAAATTCATAATATTGAAAAAAGCATTTCATACAGATTTTAGTAAATATTTTTGCATGTAATAGTCATTACTTTTTCTGATATTTAATTTTAATGTAACCAAATTGTTTATGCTGAGGATTAAGGATTCTCTTTCATATATTGCTGTTTTCCAGAGTTTTTTATTATTTATATAAATATCATTTGTAGAGTTCCAAACAGTAGAACATACCCTTTGGGGCCCTATCTCTCTGTCTGTTGACCTGTCAAGGCTCTGATCTTTCTTCTATTTCCTTCCTTTATTTCCTTTACATATCGCTGTTTTTGGTGTGACTTTCTCTGGGCAAATACCAACAAATATCTACTCATCCCAGAGACGGAATCAACAAGAAATCAAAGAATAGATTGTAGTAAGTCTAGCTGAGGGAATCCATGAGCATACTAGGGTCACTTTTGTAAATGTCGGTGAGGAGTTACTCACAGGACCATGGAGGACTTCATGGCAGGTGCATTACTGGAAAGTCCACCATATCTGGAATGACACTCATGAAAGTTGCATTGCTGAAACTTCCTGCATGATTTGTATGCCACTCAACAGTGTGGAGATTCCTCTCCCAGGGAATAGTTTGCTGCTTTACCCACTTGGGGACAGGGAATTATTAGTCTTTAATTTTTAGCACTCTTGGATTTGTAACGTTTGTTTACTTCCTTAATATCATGGTGCTTCATCTGCCCTCTAGGACGGAATGCTTAATTCTGAGGAAATGCTGCAGAGCAACTCTTTGCCTGGTCATGAGCTCTACAAGTCACCTGTTACCATCAGCTAGGAAATGCACTGAATTGCTTCTCAGAGCTGTAGTACTGAGACACATACTCTATACCAAACATTAGTTGTTTCCCTTCTGTGTTTCTCTCATGGAAAGCACACAGATTCCGTATCCTGTAACTGAAATGCTGGGAAACAAAACTCAAGTTTTAAATTTTTCCCCCTAATTTTGCATAGATTTTGATTGTTGAACAGTGTACCAGAAAATGTGGAATCTTTTGTTTTCAAGGGCAGGACAGGGGTATTCAAATCAAGGATTCTATCACTGAGCTACGTCCCTAATTCCTAAGCCAGGAAAAAAAAAATGATTTCTTTCTTTCTTTTTTTTTTTTTAACAAAACACAGATGATACAGGAAAGCCTCAAACCAGACAAAATCCTGCATAGAGTGATGGGCAGGAAGTGGGAGAGGAGGACAGCATCATCCCTACTTTAGAAGCTATTAAAATTTGGTAGCTGCTGGAAGAGGGAGACTGGGAGGAGGAAGGATGGATATGATCAGAACAGGTTATATGAAATACTCAAGTAATTAATCAAATTTTATTTTACAAAATGTGAAATTAAAAGTTTGGTGTGCAAGTGATTCAAAATTTCAGAATATTTATGATCATCCGATAATGAATGTTTGATCTATAAAAAATAACTCATACTACATATGCCTCAAATGAGCCTATTGCTCATTTTAAGCTAATAACATAATTATAACCATTTTCAAACAAAACACAAAGACCTTGATACTACATTGTTTGCTCTGATTCTTTTGAGTACTCTTAAAGATTATAAAGATAATAGTATTAAAACCTTGGTTGCTAAATAGAAACTTTCTTGTTTGTTCTCTAGCTTTCTCTTTCTTTGTCTCTCCCACCTATCCATCCCTCTCTCTATCTCTCCCAGAACACTGTCTGTTAGACCCAGCCCTTACAATCCTAAGAATATGCTCAACTATTGAGTAAACAGCCAACACCAGAAATCTATATCATTGACACTTAATAAACTGTCTTGTTAATATTACCTGCCTTACCTGGTAGATTTTATTTAAGTTGTAATGCCTATTATATAACTTTGTCATAATTGCTCAAATATTTGTGATGGAGGATTTAGCTCACTGTAAGTAGTAGGGGAAAACCGGGCATTGGTGGCGCATACCTTTAATCCCAGCACTCGAGAGGCAGAGCCAGGTGGATCTCTGTGAGTTTGAGGCTAGCCTGGTCTACAGAGCAATATCCAAGCCAGGCAGCAAAACTACACCAAGAAACACTGTCTCAAAAAAAGAAAAAAAAAGTATCAAGGGAATAGGATCAAGATGAAAATTGCAAGTGGCTCAAATGTTTTCAGTGGACAATGATAATGGACAGAAGGTTTAAAAGGAATATTACAGTTAAAACACAGAGGTCAGCAACACTAGATATGAGAAGTAGAGAGGCTTACAATGTGCTATGAACTGACCAAATGTATCAGATAAGAAGGACCTAACTCTGAGCCAGTGATGAGGGGATGCTACGTCACCCATGTGTCCTTTAGGAACATAAGTAATTTGATAATTGTCCTTTCATTTATTCTTACTCCAAATGCAGATAATTATAAGAGACTAAATGATAAGTAATGATGCAATCTAACAAAATCATCCATCTACTAGACCGTATATCATCTTCTGGATGAGAAATAACTGAAACCACTGCAAGTCCTTCTGGGTAGCTCTGAGGAATAAAGGTATAAAACTACCACTTGTATTAACAGCTACCACACAGTCAAGGGTGATAACAAAGCCAGAGTCAGAAGCAGAAACAGTGTGTGTGTGTGTGTGTGTGTGTGTGCGCGCGCGCGCGTGTGTGTGTGTAGCACTTCAACCATCCATTCTAGGTACAGTGGACAACTCTGAATGAATGATGTATCATCATCTTGCTAGTTAGGCATTTGAGACATGTACAGAGCCTGTGAGATTCCCAATTGCTCTGCCCAAAGTATCCCAGAGAACTAGCCAGATTCAGATAAGTTACTTCTGTCTTTTTCAGTTTCTGCCATGGGACTATTAAACCTCAGATAAGATTAAATTTGAGTTAATCTGTGGTTAAAAGAAATAAGGCTAGAGTCTAATGGAAATTCTAGTTTCAAAAAAGTGCAGTGTTATGTGACTGAGAGCATCACAGCCCCCATGAGCTATACTCATCACAAAGGAGGCTGCTCAGCATTAGATAACGTTGTTTCTACAGTGAGGAGAGAATGGAAAATACACAAAACAATCCCCAGGTCATCTTTTTCTCTAGATACTGAATAAAATGCCTTGTGCTGTGGAATAATCCTTCTGAACCCTGTGAATATGCATTGCTCTCATTGGTTAATAAAGAAGCTGATTGGTCCACAGCAAGGCAGGATAAAGTTAGGAGGGACAATCTACCCGAGCTATCAGCTGAGCATCAGTAATGTTGAGTCTCTTTTGGTTATTTGGGAGCAGGTGGCTGGGATGAGAGAACACTTACAGTCAACTATTTTTGTTTATTTTCATTTTCCTCCTTAGTTTTTATAAAACAATCAAAGAAGCCAAAACAGGGAAATCCAAGACTATATTGCAGTGGTTCTATAGTAAATATAAGTAGGGATTACCACACAATATTTTTTCTAAGCAGTAATATTTTTAATTATATATATGTCTCTCTATGTTTGAGTGTCTGTCTGTCTTGTGAGTGAGTGTGTGTGTGTGTGTGTGTGTGTGTGTGTGTGTGTGTGTATGCTTGTGTGTTTCCAGTAGCTGTATTCAGCCTGATGTGGCTCCTGGCCCTATACTCTGGTTCTCTACAAAAACAGAAATGCTAGTTACCACTTTCTTAGTGTTCCTTTGCTGTGAAGAGACACCAGGAATAAGACAGCTCTTATAAAAGAAAGCATTTAGTTGGGCTAGTTTATAATAAGAAAGGCTTAGTTTATGATCAATATGTCGAGAAGGATGGTAACATGCAGACAGACATGAGGCCCTAGGTAACTGAGTGCTCAATGTCTGGTTTCACAGGCAGCAGGAAAAGAGAGAGAGAGACATTGAGCCTGACTTGAGCATTTGAAACCAAAAAGCACATCCCTAGTAACGCACTTCCTTCAACAAGGCCACATCTCCTAATCTCTATCAAGTAGTAGCACTCCTTAACCACCAAGCATTCAAATATATGAGTCTGTGCCGGCCATTCTTATTGAAACCACCACAACTATTGAGCTATGTCTTTAGTAACCAAATTTTAACGTACATGGAAAAAACTTAAAATTTGAATCCCAAATCATTCCTAATGGGATTCTTTTTTTCTTTTTTACAGATTGACCATGTTCTAAATTCTCCCCCTATATCCTGGGGTTAGAAAGATGGTTCAGTGGTTAGGGCACCTATTTCAAAGCCTGAGAATCTGAGTTGTAGCCTCAGGACACATATAAAGGAAAGAGAGGAACCTTGACATATATGTACACCTCACAAATAAGCAAACAACTAAATAAATAATAAAAGGTTCCCTATCTCCTGTTGAACACATATTTTGTTTTATTTATTTCTTTTTTAATGGTGCTTTGCTGGAGAGTGAATCCAGGGCCATACGGTTTACAGAGATAGAAAATATTTCATCATTGAGCTACACCCACAGTAATTATTTGTTTTACTGATGGCAGTATGATGCTGTGTAATTAGAAAAAAAACAAATGTAAGTTACTAATACACACTTATTTTAGTATCAGAAGTGTTGATGTTATTTCTTTAATGTCTTATCAAGAAATAATCATGTAATATGACCTAGTTTTTACTTCCCTATTATTTATTGAATTATATTAACCTAATGAACTGATAGGAATGTTGATCTAATGCCACTAAGTAATGGACGTGATCCGAATGTGAGAGTTGATTAGACGGCTCTAAGTATTGGTTAATAAAATAGTAGGGAAGCTATTTCCATTTCATGGTCTGTAAAATTAATTCCTTAACCTTCCAGCGATAATGAAAGAGCAAATTCTGCCGTTTTCATTATTAATCTACTCTCATACTTATTATCACAGAATTATATTAAATATTCTCAACCTTTACTCATTAAAACTTCAATGCAATAACCATTAGTTTTGTTCACTGAATAACAAATAATTTAGAAACACTGTTAAGAGATACTTAAATGTAAATCTTTGTTAAATGTAAGAGTGCACAGAATATCTAAAAAGGTGTGTTTCAAAATCTGTTAGTTCAGTTAGAACTAATAAATACAAAGTACTTGCTGCTAGTGTACATATTACAAATTAATTATTATGATTTCTCTTTATTTTCAGTATCTTAAAGATATTTTTCTCCTTCATGCTTTATTCATTTTCCATTTTAAAGTAAATATGCATAGCAACAGACAACAAAAGACTACCAATAAATCAATATAAGTAAAATAAATGTGTATTTAATTTGGTGAACTGTTTTTGATAAATTCCCTCACATGTTATGGAGAAAACACTTTGTGCATTGGGAGCACATGGATGAATATTAGATAATGTGTACATTCTGCTTACATTTGATAGAAGGCCATTTTTACAAATTTCTAGGAAAGGACCAAGAAAAAATTCCAGTAAAAAGAAGTGATCAAAAAGGAAAGCCTGGAGCTAAGAGAGATAGTAAAATCCGCAGGGACACTATATTTTCAAGTAGATATGAAAGTCTTTTCTGGAGAAAAAGGAAGAATATTTATCCTGTGCCCCCTCCAGCTCAGGAGCAAAAAAAAAAAAAAAACAACTTTGTTAAAAATTTATCTTAAAATAAAATCCATATAAAGGAAGTTCAACCTCAAGAATAAATTAAAGCATAAGCCACTGTGAACAAAGGTGGCGATGGTTAGGGACGATACACTCACATGAAGGGGCCCATGTGCCCTCTGAGAATGCACTGTCCTCCTAACAATACATTCTGATAGTATCTAAAGTGGGTAGCAAGAAAACATTAGACAATCAGAAACACTGAATGCTTTCCACTAATCTACCTTGCCTGTCTCGTTTAAGTTGTTTTTGAACATTCCTTTCTTGAATCTTTCAAGTGCCAAACTTTATTAGTTTTCAAGAAGAAATTTTCAGTTCTGCAATTGTTTATGAGACCAACAGATACAAATGTGCACGCTAGGTGATTCTGTGAATCACAAGAGCAGAAACAATGCTACTAGATAAAATTCTAATGACGTGCTCCTCGATGCATCCTTAGAGTAAGAGTTATATTTCTATAAGAAGAAACCCATTAACATTTTGACAGAAGATTGATAGGTAGATTGATAGATAAATGATTGATAGGTTTATAGACAGATGAGCAACCACATTTTAATCATGGGAGCAGCTTCTAACAGGCAATTGAAAGGGGAAATAAATTTCTCTGTGAGAATTATTTTTAAACATAGCTGTGCAGGATTGTCTTTGAGGAGCATATGTTTTATCTGTTTTGCTTTGTGAGGTTCTTTTCTCCACATCTAAAACAAATTATATCTCTATCAACAGTGTGTGGGGGTTCTTTTCCCCAATTTTCTACCCTATAATTATTATTTTGTCTTTATAATAAAAGCCCTTCTAACTGGGGTGAGGTTATCTACCTCTTGGTATTTATATCAATATGCTTTTTCCTGGTGACTAATGATTGATACTAAGTTGTGTTTCATCATTTTATATACCATTTGAATTTCCTCTCTTCAGCGGTATCTACTCTTGGGAATTTTTTTTATTTCTAGTGGATAATTTGTTCATTTTATTACTACCATGATACTCATAACAGGTAAAACATGGGGTTCATAAATAAATGAGTAGCTAAATAATATTATATATATAATATATATATATGCTTATTTATGTGTAAAATTAAACTACATTATTTGAGGGAAGTATCTGCATGAAATATGGCAGATGTAAAAAATAAATAATATGTCTTCACACCCGTATTGATGCTAAAATAAGTCAATCTGAAGGTAGAACTGGAATGTAGAGCTGTGAACTAACAGCAGTGGAGAAACTGAGATGGAGAGAGCTTTAAAAACAAGCCCAACCGGGCCGTGGTAGCACACGACTTTAATCCCAGCACTTGGGAGGCAGAGCCAGGTGGATCTCTGTGAGTTTGAGGCCAGCCTGGGCTACAGGGCAAGTTCCAGGAAAGGCGCAAAGCTACACAGAGAAACCCTGTCTCGAAAAAAACAAAAAATAAATAAATAAATAAATAAATAAATAAATAAATAAATAAATAAATAAAAATAAGCCCAGAAGCCTAATTAGAAGAAATAAGGTCTGAAGTGTTATCACCTACAGTAGTGACTAGAGTTCTTATTTATTTTATGAATATCTTTATACTCTAATACAGGAGATAGGACCCCCAAATCCAAAGTAAAATAATGTGATGAAAATGTTGACAGTTATTCGATGTACAAATGGAGTGAAATATTCTGTCACTTGTGAATATGTAAAAGTATTAAATTTATATTGGTTTTATCAAGGTTTAAGTATATGATTATGTTTAAATATATGATGATGTTATTTATAAATAGTATATTCATGTATCCAGAGATCAGAGTGTCTAGTTACAAATGAGCAACAGTCAAAATTTTGTTCCATATAAGATTGCACCCACCCTATCACCTGGACAAAGTTTTTCAAATTGAATTTTGTTCTTGATGTATTTGAAATTCTAGTATGAGCTAAGCATTTTGCAAGAGATCAGTGACTATAGGTGACAATCTAGTAAATGTAATGCTGGCCAAGTTTTGGTGTTAACATCCAAATCTTAAGTACTTAATGTGCTTATTAATTAAGAAAATAAAACTATAGTCAAATTTAGTTCCAGAATTTGACATAATCAATATTTTCCTTGCTGTTTTTTGTAACACTATCATGTGCTATTTCAATAAGTACTAAAGCCTTAAACACTTACTTAGTACAAATAGTTTCTAGAAGTATGTTCCTAGCAAACATATGTTGAAGTTTTCAAAAAGGAGCAACAATTATTCTCTGTCCTTCTATGACTTGAACAATGGATCAGTCTCATGATATCACATTGTTCTAGTTATAATAGATTCACATGAAACACAGTATTCAATATTTTCAGCAAGCCTTTTGCTTACATTGGATGTTTAAGGTAGGTTAGACTGAAATCCTTAGACATTCTCTCAGTTTCATCCAGAAATGAAACTTCTGTCCTCTGTGCATTAAATGTGGATGAATTGTTTTGACCTAGGTATCTATGGAAGAAATGACCTGCATAAAGCTGGAACTACAATTCACAAGGACTTTTTGTAATTGCTCTTTCCCTAATAACCTTTCTTCTACTGGAGCAGACCTGATGAGCTCTTTGAGGACAGCAGACAACATACATCTAGAAAGTTCCTCTGAGCTACAAGAAGGACAACTTAGCACAAAACACATAGAATTGCCCAACAAAACAATTATGAGGTAAATGAAATACAGCTAAGCTTTGATAGAGAATAAAGACTTATATAAGAACTATTTTCCCCAATGTGCAATATGCAGTGAAAAGTCAAAAGGCCAGTTTTCTATAAGAAATGATTAAATAAAAAATCTTCAACACCAGATCTCTCATCGCTCTGCACAATCTTCATCATACATAAATCACTTAACGATAGACACCACATTATTGGAAAGAATCTCAAAGAATTGTTTAGTGATATGCATTTTTATATATCAAATTCAGTAAAATGATGTTATAATCAATATGTTCAGCATATTTACGTGAAATTATGTAGAAGAAATAGCAGGAAATTATGTAGAAGAGAAAATAAATTATATCAAAGGAAGCCTTTGTACCCTAATAAACTTGACTGAGGATCAGAAGACAGATCCAGTCACTAGACTAGACATAGAGGTCAAAAAGTTTTGGCACACACTTTTAATTCTACCACTTGAGATTTCATGCCATTGCTTGGGAAGCAAAAACACTTTCAATCCCAGGAAGTAATATGGCAGGGCAGAGAAATATATATAAGGCACGAGGAAACAGGGATTTCGTAGAGGTAAGAACTAGTGGCTGACTGTTCTTCTTCTCTGATCTTTCAGCTTTTGCCATGATATCTGGCTCTGGGTTTTTTATTAAAAGACTATCTAAGATTCCCCACAAGGATGACAACAGTTTAGACTACTACCAATAGTAGAGAGGGTGCCTAAACTGGCTTACCCCAGTAATCAGATAAATGAATACCTTGTCATCAGAGAGCCTTCATCCAGTAACTGACGGAAGCAGATGCAGATATCCACAGCCAAGCACCAGACCAAGTTCCAGAAGTCCAGTCGAAGAGAGAGAAGAGGGATTCTATGAGCAAGGGTCTTCAAGATCATGATGGGGAAACCTACAGAGACAACCAATCCAAGCTAGTGAGAACTCATGAACTTTAGACCAACAGCTGTGGAGATTCCAAGGGACTGGACTAGGCCCTCTGCATAAGTGAGACAGTTGTGTAGCTCGATTTGTTTAAGGGGTCCCTGGCAGTAGGAACAAGATCCATCCCTGGTCCATGAACTGGCTTTTTGGAGTTCAGTACGTATGGCAGGACACCTTGCATAGCCTTGATGCAGCGGGGCAGGGGCTTTGACCTGCCTCAACTGAATGTACCAGGCTCTGCTGACTCCCCATGGGAGGCATTACCTTTTTGGAGGATGGAATGGTGGATAAGCTGGTGGGGAAGGCTGAGGGAGTTGAGAGGAGGGAAAAGAGGGGATCTCTGACTAGTATGTAAAATGAATAAAAAAAATTCTTAATGAAAAAAGAAAATATGAACCTAAAAAAGAAAAGACCATCTAAGATTCCAACAACACCTAGGAGATGAGTTATTCACTTCTCTTTCTTCATCCACAAGCACAGAAGAAAACTGAATTTGCATTAAATCTCATGATGTCAATGTTCATAAGAAATTTGGAAACTGAATTTATTAACAATTGAAAAATTCTAGAAGTTAATTGTAAATGATTTCTACTAAAGGCAGTAATATTCTGGTTAATCAATTAATGTATATAAATGAAAACCAGTTATTACAATTTTGACGACAAAATGGTGTAGAAATTAATCCAAAGCCACAAATAAATAGTGCAGTGTGGAAAAGCTGATAATTTTGAAAGTATTATTCTAAATGCCTACGCAGTAACTTATAATAAGCCTACAGAAATTTAAAGATTCTTAAAATCATACTTAAAGAAATATAAAGATTTCTACAATCATACTTAATAAATTCTCAGAAAATATGATCTTTTTAAAGACCTGGTGTACTTGTGTCTTATTCTTCTTGACACCATTTAATTAGAAAATGGGAGAAAAAAGAGACTATGTGAATACAATAAAATAAAATAACTTCTATTTCATGGTAAGAGATCTACTTTTTTCTCAAATGCAGTAATGACCCTAAAATAAAGAACATTCATGAACTGTGAATGTCAAGAATATTGACATGTTTTGTGATGAACGCACATTTCTGCCCCTTCTCAGAAAGTACTAAATTAGAAACCTCTAATATATACTTTCTAGATGTGGTAACCCAGAGAACACACACACACACACACACACACACACACCCTACAAATTCAGATATACTGTTGTGTTACATTCAGGGACAACACTCTACTGAACTCTCATTTTTTGTTCACAGCACTTGTTTACACTCAGAAGCAGCCAATATATATCTGGATGGTAAACACAAATATTTTAAAACATGAAAATTAGAATGTGTTCAAAATGCTGAATCAGAGAGAAGATGAATTGGGAGACAAATCTGATTTTTCCAAAGAAATTATGTCCACTAAAAAGAATTGTTGAGGAATAATAATGTCAAGACTCATGTGCTTGTTCTTTGTCAATGAGAAAATGAAGAAAAGGACAATGGACACAAAGAACTTGCAAGGATTCTTAGCACCTGTGCTTGGAGCATCCGAGTACGAGTGCTCTGATCAAGTGTTCCTTTGCAATATAAAGCCAAAAATAAATAAATAAATTCCCCAAATGAGGGAAAGGTCTGAAGGAGATTGTGAGTTTGAGGTGTGACTGTGCAGCATTCCCCATAAATAATATCTTCTGTGAGTAAGAACAACATGAGAAACCATCAAAGAGTAATTGCTTTGCTTTATTTTCCATTTAAAGAACTTTTTCTCTAAATCATTTGAATGAATCACCAGTTGGCATTCATTGCAGTCATATATGAGTGAGAACAGATGGATGATAAAAGGGTATGAAACATATCTACTGAGAAAACAAGCATGTTAAAAGTTAATGAAAGTCAAAATAACAAGGAATAAACTATACTTAGTGAATATTGGCGTAATTAGAGCATAGGATAATCCTCAATTGTAATGGTTGGTAAAATAATAATAATAATTAATGATAATAATAATAATAATAGAAATAATAACAATAGTACCTATAAAACGTTTGTCAGTTTCTAGGCATTATGCTGAGCATTTTGGCACATTATCTTACTTTACTGAACAAATAATAAGCAAAGAGTGCACATTATCAATTCTACTTTCTTGGTCTATTAAGAGACCTGGGGAGGTTAATTAAAATTTAGGAAGGAGTGATCAAGTTCAGAAACATGCACTTGGTATGTTCATTTACAAAGACAATGTTATAACAATTGCCTTGACAGACACGTTATTAGTTTATCTGAGCTAACAAGTGAATAATTATTAAAAATTTTTGTGAAGTCCTAAAATATATAAGCTTGAAAAGATTTTCAAACCTGACAAATGACAGATATTTTGGCAAAGGGGAAATGAAAGTCATATAACTTCATTGCTTATTTCATCTTAAGGTGCTTATAATTTTATTGCAATGTACTGAATATTAGTTATTGAGTGGGTTCTAAGGCTTTGCTACTATCCTGATCTTCTTCATGCCTAAAGTTATTTATTTATGTTGTAGAGATGAGAGAATAGGAATAGACACATTAAATAACTTGCTACATCTGAACAGTGAATAAACAGCAAGGTTGGTTATTCTCCGCTGTCAGTCTGTATCCAAACCGAATAGATGTAACCAAAGATAATAACCCCAAAATATTTATAGATGGTTATTCTAGATTTTAATTTGCTTATTGTAACTTGACTCCAAAACTCATTTATCCATGAAGTCTAAATAAGGAAATAATACCATATATATATGTGTATGTATATATATATCCTGAATAAAAATTGACTACAAATATTAATCAGAATTATAAAGGTATAGGTATGTTTTATGTAGTCATCCATTGAAGTAATGACCTAAAATTAGTATATGAAAAATAAATAAACTTTGATCTTTTTAAAGGAACTGGATTGTTGCCTGGTCTTTCTCTTGAAGCTTAACGTTTCCACACTCCCCAAATTATTAAAAAAAAAACACAAGCATATTAATTTAAAAGTTTATAATTAACATTATAAAATAATTAATATGTTTAATATAAAAGTGAAATCAACTCACCTATTAATTATCCTACACAAACAAAATAAGAATATTTTTATTTAGGAAAATATATTCAATTTGGTCTAAATGGGAACTCAAAGCTGATGACATTTTGGTGAAATTAATCACTTTTAGAAATTTCTATCTGGAAACACAGCCTAACTTTCTTTTCCTAGCAATTCTATAATTTCCCTCCTTGATATATTTAAATATAAATATTGATTTATTCTTCACTGACTATACTTAAAGCAGTTTATTTTTTTAAACATACAGTAGGATGAAAAGGCCCCACTATTTATTAAATTCTGGTTTTGATCCAAATTAAGATCATTCCAGAAGCTTTTCAGCCTGCCAGTGCTCATATTCACTGTCATGGATGCTTTCTTATCAAATCATTAATTTACACTTCAGTATGTAGCAGAGGTATACTATATAAATATTTCATGAGCTGAGTTTTGCAAATGTGAAACATTATATAGAAAGCAATTCATGTAGTTGAAAGGTGATCATTATTGAGCTAAGCTTACCATTGCTCCATTACAAAATAAGTAAAAGCCAAAGTTGCAGGTAACACATTGAGCTTAAGTTTGCACACACACACACACACACACACACACACACACACACACACACATGTTGCTAGAGTTTTCCGGCCTTACCCACAGTCAGGACAAATCTTTGTCACCCGCCAGTCCCACAGCCTCTCAGACCCAACCAAGTAAACACAGAGACTTATATTGCTTACAAACTGTATGGCCGTGGCAGGCTTCTTGCTAACTGTTCTTATAGCTTAAATTAATCCATTTCCATAAATCTATACCTTGCCACGTGGCTGGTGGCTTACCAGCGACTTCACATGCTGCTGGTCATGGCGGCAGCTGGCAGTGTCTGTCTCTGCCTCAGCCTTCTGCTTCCCAGAATTCTCCTCTCTCCTTGTCCCACCTACTTCCTGCCTGGCCACTGGCCAATCAGTGTTTTATTTGACATACAGACCATCCCACAGCACACACACACACTAAAAGTCATGTATAAAACCCACTGACATCTAAATATCATTTATTACAGTTCCATTGTACAATTAGATCAATGTGTAGAATACAGTTGCCTTTTCTACTTTCTCTATCATTGATATGAAGGGGATAGATATGTGATGATCTAGATGAAGTGTAGTGCGTCTAACATTCTAACTCAGTTGTTCCTATGAAGGGAGGTATTTTTTCTCATAATCAGAAAGGTACATAGTTACTAATATTACCTCATATTGAAATGAAATTTCAAAACCATGTCAGTGAAGATCTAAGTTTTAGAACATTCAATTTATCACAATTTTAATTCCTCTGAGCTTATCTCAATGTTATTTGTGCCTAAATAAGCCATAATATCTTTTGTTTTATTTATGTACTCTGGAGGTCAGTACATTATACTGATACTCCCAACCTATCCAAGTAGTTTACACAGATTTTGTGTGGAAAGGCAATCTACTCTTTGGCTTTGTGTGCATGAAACAAATATTGTAGAGAAACAGGACAATGGCGGAAAGATTCATTTCAGCTCATGAATTAACTAAACTGTTACCCTTGTAATCTAATGATATTTGGAACTTCAGTTGCATTAAATGGGTGCTGTAGCAATCTACAAATTCCTCAATTTTAATCAAGCTTACAAGATGAAACATAATGAGGAAAAAATAAAAATTGAAGACTGGATCAAAAATCAAATTTCTATAACTCAGTTCTTTCTTCTGCTTAGTTCACATCTGATGCACAGTGTATACGTACAACTGGGGATTTTTTTTAACCGAAAATTTCCTTCCAGAGTATAGGAAGATATAATATCAGGGTACTTTTGAAAGAATTCCATTAGTATAATTTTTATGATCTTCAAATATACCAGGCAAAAAAGTGATCCCCTATTAATGAATAAGTATAAATAACCCTTAAATTCTAATAATTAAGTGAAAATGAGAGTTATTTCATGATCATGTCATGGTTCTGAATATTGTTTTGAAGGAAGTATTTCCATTTTGCAATCACATGAATCTATATACATGACTTACAGAGAGAGAAAGAGAGGAGGAGAAAAGGGAAGACAAAGTGTATGTGGGTAGAGTCAGAGGGAGAGCCACAAGCAAATGAGCAGGAAGGAGGAGAGGAGTGATGGGCAAAATGGTCTGCAACAGTTGCAATTAACTCCCTTTGCATTGTAGTTGCTAAAATGCAACAGCCTGATGTGGGGAAAATTAGGAACCCCAGTGCAGGCAGAATCCCAGGAAGAAAGAATAAAGCGATAGATTGGTTTCTCAAATAATCATTGCTTTCTAATAAATCTCAGAGAGTTGTCTCCTTAAATTCCAGTGATGTATGTCAGCCTCATCCCCAAATCCCATGAAGTTCATTTTCTCTAAAGAAATTTGATGAGAAGTCAGAAACAACACTCCAAATTATTCTCCAAACAATCCATTCATTTACATGAGTGTTTGTGTTGTAGTTACTTCATCATGTCAGGATCTTTAGATAAGGAAAGCAACTCTAACAGCGCAATCATTCTGAAAATTTTTATTTGACAATGACCTTCCTACTTCAAATGTGGTATCAATTATATAATGTTTATGATGATAAGACTTCAAAAGTAGTATATTTAAATGATATGAAATTTTAAGTAATTTTCACATGTAGTAATAAGAGATAACATACTCTGATCATACTTACTGTCATTACTTTGTGCTTCCCTCCCATCCTGCTGGTCTCTGTTCTCCAAACAGAACCCATCATTGTGGAAAAATATTATGTTCAAAGACAAACATCTAAAAGAGACTTTAAAAATTACAGTGAGGAAAATTATACTGTGAAATTGAAGACGTTTAACATACAAAATGTGGAAAAGAGATCTGAGGAAGTAGAAAGGACTGGACCTCAAAGTATAGCTATACATTATGGTGGTATTCTATTTGTACTGAAATGCGATTTTAATTGTATGTTAATAAATAAAGTTGCCCAGGGGTCAGAGCTATTAGAGCCATAGAAAGAGTGTGGCGGTGGTGGTGCACGCCTTTAATCCCATAGAGCTCTGTGTGCTCAGGGATACAGACAGCATTGGAGACATACGCCTTTAAGACCTAGAGGGCTGTACTTACAGGCAGTGACGAGGCAGTCATGTGTTTGGGTTTACAACCAATGAGAAGGCAGAACAGAAAGATTATTTAAAGACATGCACACAGGAAATAGGTCTCTTTTGGGAAGCTAGGAGCACACAGGAGGAAGGGTAAGATTTTAGCTCTGAGTTCTGACCTCTAGGCTTTCTCTTTTACATTGGTTCTGTGTTTCTTATTTAATAAGACGGTTGGTTACATCTACAATACATTTTTTAATGTTTTTTGATTTATATATTATATATATGGCTATTTTATCTCATGTACATTTTCACACTAGAAGAGAGCATCTCCCGTGTATGTATTACAGTAACAGGCAGCTGTGAGTGGCCTTGTGAGTGCTTAGGATGTAACTCGGGTCTTCTGGAAGAGCATCCAGTGCTCTTAACCCTTCAGCCGTCTCTCCATCTCCTACTAGACATTTTTTATTTGTTTCTTATTTTTAAGGTAAGACAGGAATAAAAAAACACAAAACATTTTATAAATTTACTTAATAACACGAATTACAATAAGCTGAGTAAGATTAGAAATGGGGGTATATGAAAATTGGGAAAGATTGACCAGTACTGTGTAACCATGTTGCATGGAATAGCCATCATGTAATATGTACTATGATAAAAGATTGACCAGTCAAGGTTAGATATCATACCCTGTATGTTCACTGTGGGTTCTTACAACATTTATGGTAGATCAGTATAGGCTTAAAGATATGAACTGGTCTATCACTCATCACTTACTCCAGTAGATTGTATTATGTAACTTTTAAAATAACATCCATTTAAATACCATATACTTTAGTATTTCATATAAGCCTCATATAGAACATATTATTCTACACAATATCTATTTCAAGTGTTAGCAACTGTATGACCTTCTCAAAACATACCAAAAAATAATTAGTTGAGTATGTCCGTTCAAGTTTGTTCTCTCTCTACACTTATATCTATCAGACCCAAGTACTAACACTATCCAGGTGAATGATTATGTTCATGATTGTGTGGCCCTGACATTTTTTCAGTTCTGCTGTGGAACCATGATGATAGGAAGGGAAGTAGAGGTTACATCAAGGGCAATCTTATTTTACACCAGCTAGGAGATATGTATTATGGTGATATTTTATTTGTACTGAAATGTGATTTTAATTTTATATTAATAAATAAAGTTGCCCTGGGGTCAGAGCTATTAGAGCCATAGCAAGAGCGTGGTGGTTAGAAGAGCTAGGTAGATTTCTGTGTGTTCAGGGATACAGCCAGTATTGGAGACATACGCCTTTAAGAACTGGAGGGCGGTACTTACAGACAATGATTAGGCAGTCATGTGGTTGGGTTTACAACCAATGAGAAGGCAGAACAGAAAGACTATTTAAACACAGACAAACAGGAAGTAGCTCTCTCGGGGAAGCTAGGAGCACTGCAGGAGGTAAGATTTTATCTCTGAGCTCTGACCTCTCAGCTTACTCTTTTACATTGGCTCTGTGTTTCTTATTTTAATAAGACAATTGGTTACATCTACAATGTATCTTTACTTTTGATCACTAAAATCTACTCATATTCTCCTAGATGTGGATAAAATAAATTAATTCCATTCCTATGTGTTGAGTTTATCGGAGAATTACTGAAATGCTTTGCCCATTGAATTTCAGGATAGAAATTAATGAAGACAGAATGGAGGAGCCCTTGAGGAATGCAGAACTTTACAGATATTTATACAAGTAAAAATTCATAATGTACAGATTTAAACTGTCAAAGGATGTCATCAAATCCAGCTCAGAAAAAAATTCCCTAACAACATGCATAAGTTCTGCATAGTTCATCATAAATTCTATCTTCAAATTTTATTTCAATTCATCCTTCTAAATGTATGTACACTTGGCAAACATTTTTGCCTAATGGCATTCAAGAATACTTCAAAAAGTGTGACTGATGATATATTTAATAATATTCTTAATATCCAAAATTTTTATTAAGAATGCTTACAAATCTATGTTTACATTGAGTTATAATCATTTAGACTAAAGATGCAATGAAATTCTGCATTCTGAAATAAAAACAGTTCTTTACAAATAATAACTCATAAATTACAAAACAAACAAGAAATGTTAATGAACACTTGTAATGTAAAAAATAATGCCACAATGTTCAATTCATTTGACACATATCAGAAAGAATTTATTTCACGACACATTTGGACCAAGACAGTGCTAACAGGGAGGCATGGTTTTCAGACTTTATTTGTAATATATTGACATGTATCTCAGTCTTGATGCAATTAAAAAGTGTGTGATTGTCCAGGATAGAATGTATTTGCAAGGATTGATGTGCTCACACTCACATTTACATTTAGTGATTCATTGTACTAAATATATCATGAAAATAATATATTTTAAACATATCATGGTAAAAAAAATGTTGAAAGTATAGCATTCAGATTTATGACAAGATAATCATTAGGGAGATCATAAAACTATTTCAGAATGGACTTTTATAAATCTCTTTGTAGTTGATCTTCACTCAAATTATTATTCTTTTTCTTTATTGACTTAGGTATTTTCTATGAATTTGAAAGTGTTTCACTGGCAATGTTTCTCCCTGAATACGTCAATGCATGAAAATGATAATTCCTTTAAATCTTTATTGTGCTAATAAATTACAGTCTTTCTGTGCCCATCACTGTTTTTCTCACTCTTTTATTTGGCTTAGATGATTCCATTTGTGTTACAAATGTCTCTCTTTTTTTCTGCTTTTACCTCAGTTCTGGTAACACTAACATCAATGTAAAGTAGAGATACTATTGTCTGATGTTATGGTATGCAAAACCTTATTAGAAGCACGATTATTTTACATAGTATGAACAACATTAGAAGTCCTTTTTTTACACAGAAAAAAAAAACATTAGATATTTTTGTAGGAACCAATATCCAAGATTGAAAGATAATATTTAAAAAATAAAGAACTACCACACATTTGATAAGTATTCCTTATTCATCAAAACACTGCCCATCTAACTGCAAAGCCTCAACCGTAATTAACAGTGAGGATTGTTGTCCTGTTTAGAAAGGAATTTCTGTTCTTATGAATTCAAGCCTGTTTCCAAGCATCCTCTGTACTGAAAGATACATTTCAGGTTACTAGAGATGAAAAGGAATCAGCAATATCAACCAGCTATAAATCCTCTTTCTACATCAGCAATCTGCCTACAAGATATACTGATATAATAGTGGCAGAAATGTTATAGGACTAACTAACAATTTTTGGATGCATTTAAGACCCATTTCATGAGAAGGAGCCCATATGACACAGCTAAAGTGCTGTAGAACTTGAGACTAGATAGGTCATGTTTCCCAGAGGGAATTTACTATTATTATTATACTATAGGATTATATCAATAAAATGACCCCTAATAACACAATACTATATCCGTAGATTAATGTATTACTTGACCCTCATAAGAAGAGCTTCTTCCTGTAGTAGGTGATGATTAGCATAGACAACCACAACTGGACAATGAAAAAAGAGTAAGGGACTTGGGATCACTCACACATGAATGAGATGTCATTATCAAATTCCTTCCTTGGGCATCCATGTGAAAAAGGTGGCAGAAATATTATAAGAGCCAGAGGGAGTGAATAACTCATAACTGTCTTCAAAATACAACAATGATGATTTACATATGAAATACAGAAGCTGTGACTCCATGCAAAAAAGACGCATAAGTTAAAACCCAATAAAGCACCAGCATCAAGGCTGGGAAGTATGAACAAACTGCAACAAATAGCCAGTGATTTATGTAATTGATACCTGTGGGGAAAGGGAAAATCAGAGTCTCCCCCACCACCGATGGATTGACAGCAGTTGTATCAGACAAACTCCAAAGCAGGTCCTATACAAAAGAGAGACTTACCAATAAAAAATGGACTTCATTTTTTTTGTGTGTGTACATATTGTGTTATTATTTTTAGGGGTTTGTTTTGATTTTCTTTGTTGCTAGAGTTTTCCGCCTTGCCCACAGTCAGGACAATCTTTGTCACCCGCCAGTCCCACAGCCGCTCAGACCCAACCAAGTAAACACAGAGACTTATATTGCATACAAACTGTATGGCCGTGGCAGGCTTCTTGCTAACTGTGCTTATAGCTTAAATTAGTCCATTTCCATAAATCTATACCTTGCCACGTGGCTGGTGGCCTACGGGCATCTTCACATGCTGCTGGTCATGGCGGCATCTGGCAGGCAGTCCTTCTGCCTTCCTGTCCTTTTATTTCTCCTCTCTGTTAGTCCCGCCTATCCTTCCTGCCTAGCCACAGCCGATCAGGTTTTATTTATTGATCAATCAGAACAACTTGACATACAGACCATCCCCCAGCACAGCCAAGTGCAGACCATCTCAAACACCTGCACTCAGGCCCATGGTCCTAATCATCCTCTATGCGGACCTGCTGGGTAACGCCAGAAAGAACCCAAGAAGGGCTCCCACAGGACATACAGAACATCCCACAGCATTTCATTTTTGGATTTTTGGTTTCTTTGAGAGAGTGAGAAAGAACATGAGGTGGGAGGGCCTGCGAGGAATTTGGTGAGGAAAAAAATTGATCAAAATATAGTACATGAAAAGATTAATAAACTTCTCCCTAAAATAGAAAGAAATGAATCCTGTGTTTATACCTCCAATCAGAGTTGTACATGTTAATAAAAATAATTCTGTAAAGGAAAGAATATCAGAGAAAAGGCAGGCTATGCAATACAGTAACGTTTATACACAGTGGTGGTTATGGAAAGAACAGAGCACAAAGTCATTTTTGCCTTACATGAGAAATAAAGTTACATAGACAGCAAAAGGTAGCGAAACAATAGACGTCCAAATGGACATGATGGATGCCTGGAGAAAGCTATAGATCCCTTTACTTTCTTTTGGTTAGTAAATGCCATGGGCAGTTCTACATCATCTGCTTTTAGTAAATGTGTAGTACTATAGCTCACCCCTTTTGAAACAGGCTGAGCCAAAGGAAGATTAGATTCAAGAGAACTAAAGTGAAGTCATTATCATTCATTTACTGAGATCTTCCTTGTGTAGACCCTCTCTTAATAAGTAAAACAAATTCTACTAAGTAACAAAAGCCAGAAGAAACATTGTCAACACTCCCTGGAGTCTTGATTCTTCAGTCCATTCAATAAAATGATACAATGTGTTGATGATTCTCTTCTAATTACTTTCTATTGACCAATTATTTGTGTGCTGGATTCTTTTAGTTAGCTGCCCAAAGGTTTGATTTGCTTCAAAACCTTTTATTTATACCATGTTCAGGAATTTTTAAAATACAAAATCACATTTTATGTTGCTCCTCATACTTAAACTACTTAGGCAAATAAGCCAATGGTTTCCTATTGCTCGGAAATAGATCATAAAAGATGTGGTATTGTTCCCAAATAACAGACATTGTCTTCAATTTGTGGAATACAACTTGTTTTGCTTCCTCAAAGCCTTCCATTTTGTTTCTTTCACTTTTTTTTCTGAGACAGGGTTTCTCTGTGTAGCTTTGTGCCTTTCCTGGATCTCACTCTGTAGACCAGGCTGGCCTCGAACTCACAAAGATCCGCCTGCCTCTGCCTCCCAAGTGCTGGGATCAAAGCCGTGCGCCACCACCGCCCAGCTTCTTTCACTTCCTTTTAAATCTCATTTAAAAATAGATATTTATATCCCAGATTTACCTCAAAGGGTCAATGTAGTTTGCACATTTCAGAGTTTCAGTATGTACTGTTTCATAATAGCTTTGATAATGCACATGAACTCATATATTTCCATGCTAACTGTTCTTTATGGGCATTGATTAAAACAACAAGTAGCTAGAATTAGAACCTGTTAAGATTTTCTCACCAAATCTCACATTGTCTAAGAAAACCTTAGGAATTACTATTTCTTCACTAAATACTTAATATAAAAGATTTCTAAGTAGATACATTCTGAGCCATAGATTTAACTGCATTATAATGTCACTAAAACAAGATAATTTAACTTATGAAATAATTTTAATTCTAACTTTCTACAGTATCTTCTTTTTTTTTCTTTTTTGTTTCAGTGTTAATGTGCCAGAGGCAATTCTGGAACCACTTGTTCAGAATTACACAAGCTAAAAGAGCATTCCAGAATTCTTTCTTCGAACAGATGGCCGTTGCTCACATGAAAAATACATGTTATGTAAAAAATCAATTAAAGTCAATAAAATACATTTAGTTGGATGATAGAAACTTGGAGGAAACATTTTTCCATCCAGTGATTATTCAAAAATTGCAATTTAGATTTCTGTTTTTTTTGTGATATAGTTTTCTGTAGTACATTTTACAATTGATTAGAATTATTTATTTTTCTTTCACAAAAATTAGTACAGTACTATAATTATTGACACCCATTTAGTAAGTATTAAATATCTTTCATTAGAATTTCTATAGTATAGTTACTTCTAATCAATATTAATTTTTAAGTTTATAATACATTCATAAGAGTTTTGCAAAATTAATTCTCAAGATAACAGTTTAATAACTGTATATACTTCATTATGTGGATAATTCCTTCAATTTATACCTGTTGTTTATTATATCCAAAACAATTTAGCCTTTGGCAAAGAGTATGGGTATTTTATATCTCTGAAGGCTCTACTAATAACTGGCTCTCTGCTCTGGCCATTACACATAGGTCTTGGGGTCTAGTTTTCTGCCTACATAAAATGAATGTGTTTTAATGAATTACTTAATCAACCAAAATCAAGGATTCCATGGTCTGGCTACCTAGTTCAAATAAATTAGAGTATATTTTTTTTTACTCTGTGGTGTTTTCAAAGGAAAAATTAAAACACAGATGTCTTAGTAAAAAAGGTAAGTAGACATGACGGTTATTTCCCAATTTGAACAATTTTGTTGCTGAGAGATTGTTTCCATGGTACCTATTCTGACAAAGTCTCCCAGAAAAGATGAGGTCTATGTTACTTTTATTTGCTCTGACGATATCAGCTGTTAACAGTTCCGTACTTCTTTTCAAAACAAACATTGAAACAAGGACTGTGCATGAACTAGAGTAAACTCATTAGTGTGCCTGCATTTAATTCTTGCTCATTATCACCTAAAAAGTATAACGTTCTTCTCTCTTAAGATGCAAGAGTCACTCAGAGATACCGCACCATTGTTGTTCCCTAGAGACCATTAAAAATATTCTTTGCAGGGAAGTAAAAGCCAACAAAAATCAACACCTTGTCTACTTGAAAAGACTATATTTAATCTCTTTGTACAGCACCACTTTAAAAATTAACATCTATGTCACAAATCACATAAATTATATTATAAATTATATTACAGTGGTGTGTATATTCTATATTTAAAATATATATCACTGAATAAATTTTTTGTAGACATACCAATGCTTTGTGATGTGGATGATAGATACATATTCAATTAATTCAATCAAAAACTTACTTCTTAAACTGGCAATAATCTTTACAGAAATATGTTCATTACTTATTTCTCAATTATTTTCCTGGACTTTTTGTTATATCTGATAGTATTCAATATATTTCTATATGCCTCCTTAAAACACACCATTGAGGGGCTACAAGTGATGGCTCAACAATTAAGAGCACTTGTTGTTCTTGCATGGGACTTGGGTTTGATTCTCAGCATCCATAAGATAGCTCAAAACCACCTGTAATCCAGGGGATTGGATGCCTACTTCTGGATTCCATGGGCACCTAGTATGCATGTGTTACATAAACAATCAATGCATGAGCAAAATATCCAAAAATGAGAAATAAAATTTTAAAAAAGCTGGCATTTTCTTATCTGCTATTATGATGTAATTAGAAAAAATAGTGAATGTTATGATCCTTTGATGACTGAGTACATATTTTTCTGGGTTTATGCTTTTCACAAATATTTGATGATTTTGTAATTTTGGTACATCAGAGTAAACAGAATTTGGATTCAAGAAAGAAATTTGTTTTAATATAATATTCAGCCATTAACCAATATTTAAAACTTTGTTTTGTTTTATATTAGTATTGTACATTATTTTGGGAAAACTGAGATGTCATAGTTTGTTGTTGGTTGTTTTATTACTCTTTATACTATTGTCTCTTTCTCTTTGGGGGGCCCACCAACTAGCTCACAAAAGATCAATGGAATATTACTGTTATTATTTATAAATTCTTGGCCTAAGTTCGGTTTATTTCTAGCCAGCTTTTCTTAACTTAAATTATCCTCTCTATCTTTTGCATCTGGGCTTTTACCTTTTCTTTACATCTTACCCTGTGCCTGGCTGTGTAGCTGAGTGGCTGGCCCTTGAGTCCTCTTTTCTTTGTTCTCTTATTCCTTCCATTTATATTCTCTGCCTGCCAGCCCTGCCTACCTTTTCCTCTGCCTTGCTATTGGCTGTTGATTTTTTTATTGGACCAATCAGGTGTTTCAAATAGGCACAATAACACAGCTTCACAGAGTTAAACAAATGCAACATAAAACAAAAACAAAAAAAATAACAAAAACAAAAACAAAAAAACCCTGCAGCACATCTTTGCACCATAAAGCAAATGTTCTGCAGAAAAAATAAATGTAACACGTGGTAAAATAATATTCTACAACAATAGCTACCTTGTGAATTTGAACTTTCATTTCCTTCCTCCACTGACTTTGTGGTGCTGCAGAATGAGCCCCGGGTGTCATACACACTAGGAAGCACCGCCACAGTGAGTGGCCCCAGTGTACAATTGTAAAGCATTTAATGTTAATTAGATGAAAGTATGTTATTTTATTATTAGACTTCTTCAAAGCTAGTAGATCACCCACGGACAACACAATGGCTTTGTTTTCATTTCCTTAGTTTCTTCAGACACTGAGACACATTTCCATTCTTCACCTTTGTGTTTGCCTTGTTGCTGAATCTATTAACCTTTCCCCACATTTTCTTGTGTTTTACATGGCAGTACCTGCATTTGGTGTTTGTGTCTGTTTCTTATACCATTCATATCACCAAGTATGTATTAGTCTGTCTAGATTGTTCCAGAATGCTCACTTCGGCTTCACGGTTTAATTTGATCTCTGGTTGTAACATTACCCTAAGGTCTTAGAAGTGAATGTTCATGCTTAATGATCTGGAAGACTCTGAAAGTACTGGCAAGTCAAACCTCCAGATTTCTTATACAGGAAAGCAAGGTGAAAATTTGCATCAAGTACATGTTTCCTGTTTATGTAAGCACCTACTTGGCTGTGAGAAATGACTTCACTCTTCACTGTCATTCCCTTGAAATTTGTAGTAAATTCTATATTCAAATGCTTCTCCAATGAAGATTTGTCACAAAATTTAGTTTAAAAAAAAATACACTCATTGAACCTTAGACTGTTTCACTCTGGTACTTTTTCTGTCTCCAGAGAGTGGGCTAGAGAGTAGCAAATTTCAGTGAAGGTTCAGTACAAAATAGCTTTAGGCTTTTCAAATATCCATGGTTCCTGGATTGTGTTCAATAGAGTAAATGGATTTTCTTTGATCTGTTTTGTGAAACTGTGAGGAAATTTCTATTCCAATAATGAATAAAACACGCTTTCTCACAGCTTTCCAAGTCTGCCAGCTCCAAACCACTGCTTCCTTGCTCTGGCACAGAGTATCTCCCATCTGTCCTGAGAATACGGGTTTTGCCTTACGGTTTAATTTACATTTCATCATTGAGGACTACACCTGTCCTAGTAGGGGCACCCACAGAGGGAACAGCAACGCTTCCACGCCTGTAGACTAGAAGATATAAATCTTTATCTGCATCTAATCATTGTTATTACTTGACCAAATCATAATTTGAGAAACTGGAGATCACAGCTACAATCCCACCATAAATAAGACTGAGGCCAAAGGGGAAAAAAAAAAGTTACCTCTGAATTAGAGAGTAGCTTGGGTTACCTACTGAATACCATGCCAGTTAATACTGAATCACCAAACTTTGTTACAAAAAGAATAAAACAATCTACACTGAATTACAAGTTGAGGCACTTCCCTTTCTTACTCTTTCTGTAATACCCGTGTAAACATTGTGAATTTCTCTTTAGAGACACTGTTTCATTCTTTCTACACTTTATATCCTCTGGCCCTTCCTATTAGAGAAGAAGACAGTCATGCCCTCATGCTTGTTACCTCCAAGTCAACATGGAAGAATTCAACATGAATGGGTTTAATATAGATAATCAGGGAATTTGGTGGCAGCATAATATAGGAACTTTTAAAGGCAATTAGTCCCAAGCTACAAATCTGCCTACCTTCTATTACAGGCTATGATGAGTTTGTTTTGTTTTGAGATAAAACCAATTAGCTAACAGAAGCATGTATCCCAATGAGCAGTTACATCTCCAGAGAGCTGTGATCACTGGAACTGTTCAGTCTGTTTACATAGGGACTAGTTAGTGTCTATCTTTAGAACTTGTCTGTAATTTGTTGTATCTGTTTGGCTAGATAAAAAGCTCAGCTTTCTTCCTTGCTCTTCCATCTCTCCAGAGTGTTTACAAGAGCAACGTGTCCTGGTTTAAGGCTCACTCAATGACAATTTTCTTTTTCTACTATTTTTTAGAATAGTTGTTTGGGCTTGGAGAACTTACATATATCCCTTAAAAAATAACCCTGACATTTCAATTTTGGAATTTGAGACTGCAGAAGGTTTAAAAAATGCATTTCTATTGTTTAAGTTATCCAGTATGTTGTACCTTGTTATAGAATCCTGGTAAAAGTTTATACATGCTAAGAAGAACAATTTTGCTTAAAGGAGTAGAGAAAGGTTTTTTAAAAACATGATCCACTCACTTAGATTTTGTTTATTTTGTACATAAAACACACTTCCTTGGCCAGGAGGTGGGGGTACACGCCTGTAATCCCAGCATTCGAGAGGTAGAGGCAGGCTGATCTCTGTGAGTTTCAGGCCACCTGGTCTGCAGAGTGAAATCCAGGACAGGCACCAAAACTACACAGAGAAACCCTGTCTCAAAAACAAACAAACAAACAAACAAACAAAAAACTTCCTTATATTTCAGGGCAGAAGTTAAGTAAACAATATATACTAATAATATTCTGGAGTTGAGAAATATAAATAGCTTTGTAGTATGCATTTACTTAGATTCAACACTAATACATCAGAAACATACCATTGATATGTTTTCAGTTTTCCTTAAGTTTTTATCCGTTCCCAAACTGGTGAACGTAACTACAAATTAATGCTTATGTAAGTAAGTCATAACATGACTTAAATCAATAAATGACAATAATATGCAACATGAATTGGTAAATGGTCTTATTAATAGAAAACCTAGAGCCAGATGTTGGGGTGAAAGTTGAAAGATCAGAAAAACAGAACAAGCCACAGCCAACCTCACCTTACCAACTCCTCAGCAACCAGAGCGAGACTTGCTCTTTATTCATGCCTTATATATCTTTCTGTGCCTTACCATCTTCCTTCCTTCCTAGTGCTGGGATTAAAGGCATGTGTGCTTCCCAAATACTTGGTAGCAAAGGTATGAGATCTCAAGTGCTGGGATTAAAGGTGTGTGCCACCATGCCTAGCTCTGTTTCCAGTGTGGCCTTGAACTCACAGAGATACAGACAAATCTCTGCCTCTCAAGTGATAGGATTAAGGGTGTGTGCCACCATTGTCTCGACTCTATATCTAATCTAGTGGTTGGCTCTGTCCTCTGATCCCCAGATAAGTTTATTAGGGTACACACTATATTGGGGTGCAAAATATATATCACCACAATAATATTTTATAATTTTTTCATCAATTTGAAATGTCTTTAGGAGCCTCTAAGATATTAATTAAGCTATGTTTTATTGGGCTGTTCTTTTAAACAAATACTATAAGGTCAGTTGTTGTCAGAAATACATGCTGTGGTATGAATTTCTCTTGCCTATTACATGAATGATTTTAGGCTCAATATGACCCATTTTATGTGGTAATTGTTTTGTTACCTTTCACCACTTCTTATAGTACCCTGTGAGTAATATATTTGGTGTTTATGTTTCTAACCATTGTGCAAAAGACCACAAGAGAAAATTAGTAGAGTTTTGGCTTAGATTTGTCCAGGCATCTTACTATGACGTGGATTTTTATTATGATGACACAGGAGAAGGGACCCAATCAATTACCAGTGGTCCGGAGCTCTCTATGTCTGTTGCAAAGGTGCAGCATTGGTAACTGGTTTGGATTTCTTCTCAAAATAATCCCAGGAGCTCTAGTTTGCCACTTTCTTTACATCTTAACTAGAGACACTTGCCCGTAAGAGGAAAAACAAAACTTGGCCCAGAAAGAGAGGTACTCTACATAGAAGGAGGCTATTCAGTTAGGAAAGATGTTCTGTTCCAACATCTAAAATGTACAACTATCCGAAAATCGATTTCACAACTTTACAGCTTTTTTTGTGTGTATCAAGTCTAGTAGAGATTAGTATAAACATTACAGAAAATTGTGCAAGGCCAGGAAAAGCATTGTTGTCTCCCAGGGAAGGCACTTTGTTCTGGCCAGCCAGAGAGCCAGAGAAGCAATAAAAGGAACATCCTTCACTCTCAGAACCAGCTGATAGAAGCATTATGTTCCCTTACCTTTTATTTATTTTTGATTTCTTATGATAAATGGCAAGCAAACGTTAGAGACTGATTAAGAGTACAGAAAAACTTGGTGGAAAAGTGAGGCAGATAATAGGAGATGGACAGTTGTAGATGTTTGATCAGTGTTATAAAAGCACACTCTAAGTACAGGCAGTTTCTGTATTCAGAGCAAGTCCTGAATGCATAGAAGTCACATGGCAACCCAGTTCTGCTTTATTAACACAATTTCCTCCAGAATACAACACTTTTACCACAGTGAATTGTATACTTTATGTGAGTCCTAAACTCTGTCTTCCGGATGTCACCTGGATGGTCCTCAAGACTTATAAAACAGCAGAACTGTGAAGTGCCAAAACCAGATTTCTGAGAAACACTCTAATTTGGTAAAAATGTACCATAGGACAAGTTTAAACTTATGGACTTTATACACAGAATAACAAAATAAAAAGCAACATTTTGAATAATGATGGTCATTAATTGCTCCAATTTATAGTGGTATTTCATTTCCATGAATACAGAAATTGTTATAAAACACCATTTTGATGAAAGGATGCACTGCAAGAAAACAACTAAAAAACCATTTAAATAAATGATGTTTCTCCTAAAAATATGAATTTGTAGCATAATTAAAAATAAAAAGGAATAATTGCATATGTTTGTGAGGCACAATGATATTTTCATAGAAGAACAAGATGTGCCCTTATTCAATGTGGCATTTTAATGAGGAAGCAAAACATGCAATTATCTAATCATGGTAATTAGTATATCATCTTATATATGTTGTAAACATTCAAAACACTGTCTTCTAGATATTTTAAAGGTAAATATAAAAATTTAAATTACATATTGTTACTTTGGCTCTATTTTAATTTTTGTTTTTTGTATATATATGTTTATGTGTCTCTATATACCTGCAAATGGAATCAGGTACCTGGAGATGCCCAAAGAGGGTGTTGGGTACCTTGAATCTGTAGTTGTAGGCACTTGTGAACTAATTAATGATGTTCCCTGAGGTATTTTTTAGATGAAGTTCGCTGGATATGATCGAATCCTGAATTGAATTTAAAAAGAATGAGTGATCTGACTATCCTCATACATCACTCAGTCTGCTTGCATAGTATAGAAAGGGAGTAGCTGTGTTGAGCCCTACCCATGACTGCCAGGCTGTGGCAAACAATACCTCCAAACTGTGAGCCAAAACAAACCTTTCTTTCTTGAAGTTGTTTATATTGTATATTTACTTCTAGGCAAGTCTTAAGTAACTAAAGAAAGTGATAACACTCTATCCAGAAAAATCACTTTTTTTTAACTTAGAATTAATAAGATAGAGTTTACATTGCCTTTAACAGCATGCAAACTTTTTGAAAACTATTTATTTGGTTATATTGCTGTCCAAGCTAAAAAAAAAAAAAAAAAAAAAAGCCAAGAAAATCCGTGAACTAATCATGATATTTTCTCACTAAAAATAGTTGGAGCATAATTGTATCTACATTTGCTTTTAACAAAACACAAGAATTAGACTGTGTTTCTATAATGGCTTCTGAAAGTATTAACCATAGAGTCACATTTTCCCAAAAGGTGTCTTTGCTAATAGCTGGCATGTTGCCATATTATAGACAATTAAAGTTATCGATATTAAAATGTTGTTTCTAAAATCCCTCATCATCACTGCCAACACTACAAGGTGGGGTCATCCCTATGGATTCCTGAGAACCTCCCCAGGATCCTGCCTCTTCCTATTCCCATGATGTTCTCATCTATCATGGTATCATCTGTGGGTGGTATGTAGAGTAAGTAGAAAGAAAAATTTAAAAAAAAATTTAAAAAAAAAACTGAAGGAGTTTATCACCTGTAGGAGTTCCCTGGTAGAATTTTTGGGGTCACTTATGTATACTAACATATCATCTGCTAAATGTGAAGGAAGGGATGGCCAGATTGCAACCCACATCTCCAGAGAAGCTAGCTAACAGGGAAAGACCCTAGGAGGGACACATGGATGACCCTGTGAAAGAGAAGTGGATGAGATCTACATGAGTGGACTGGGTGTGGGGGTGTGGCAGATGGCGAGGAGTAGGGGATGAGAACATAGGGAAATGGCAGGGACAAGTTGGAACAGGGACAGAGTGGGATGGTGTGGTGGTATTCTAATTGTACTGAAATGTGATTTTGACTGTATGTTAATAAATAAAGTTGCCCGGGGGTCAGAGCTATTAGAGCCATAGACAGAGTGTGGCGGTGGTGGCACACGCCTTTAATCCCATAGATCTCTATGTGTTCAGGGATACAGCCAGCATTGGAGACATATGCCTTTAAGACCTAGAGGGCTGTACATTCAGACAGTGACAAGGCAGTCACGTGTTTGGGTTTACAACCAATGAGAAGGCAGAACAATAATACTATAAAAAAGACATACAGACAGGATATAGCTCTCTTTTGGGAAGCTGGGACAGCAGAAGGAAGGGTGAGATTTTAGCTCTGAGTTCTGACCTCTTGGCTTTCTCTTTTACATTGTTTCTGTGTTTCTTATTTAATAAGACAGTTGGTTACATCTATATCTGGCGCCCAACGTGACAAGAATCCATTAAAAACCACTTGGCTTGGCGGCAGGTCCGCTTTCCCACTAGGGCGGCAGGCGGCGGCAGGCAGCGGTTGGCTTCCTAGTCTGAGCTGCGGCTTCTTAGCCCAGGCCTAGGTCTGTGAGCAGCTTGCTTAAAGCCGGTGCTACAAAAAACTCAGACCTGCCCTGCCGAACAGGGCCCTGCCTGTAAAGCCAACGCATGTGTTCGGAGCTTAAGGAAGCCAGACCCAAGCCTTGACTCGGCACAAGAGGGAACACATGGCTGGATTTAAGCTTTAGCCAGCTACGCTTTCTTGTGCGTTCTCTCTCTCTCTCTCTCTTCTCTCTCTCTCTCTCTCTCTCTCTCTCTCTCTCTCTCTCTGGATTTACACCTGGGACACTAGGTGGCTGTTTTGAAAATCCCCTCGGATTTCTACTGTTCTACGCAGATTTGGTAAGTCATAACATATCAGATATTTTAAAGGAAACTATCTAAAAGAGAATTTTTTTCCACATTAAAAAAAATGGGTTTTATGTGTACATTGGAAGAAAATTGGGTTTTGTTCGAAATTTTAGGCAGTCTGACAATGGAACAACTATATAATATTAGTATTGGGGGAATTATGCAGCTTATCACTATGCTAATCCTCATTTTAATATTTAAAAAGATAGTCAATTTAAGTGCCAGGATAACAGCTTTAGAAGAACTTGTTAAACCTGTAAAAATTCAGACAGAAGAAATTAACAGTGAAGTTGTTTCAAGTCTGGATCATAAGGTTACAGAAAGAAAGCCTGTTTTCACACAGTCACCCTTAATTTATCTTGTAACCGTATAGCAGATGCCTGATCAAATGGCTACACAAAATATTTGGGCTCCAATTGAAATGTTGGATTTAAAAAGGTTTAAGGAGGCAATAGTATTTTATGGCAAGCATTCCCCATATGTAAAGCAAATGTTAAACTCTTGGTCAACATATAATAGGATAGTACCACAGGACTGGCGGGACCTTGCACAAGGTGTTCTGGAACACAGCCAGAGACTTCAATTTCTGACCTGGTTTAAGGAGGAGGCTAAAAACATAGAAAAACAATGGAGGGATAAAGGAATACAAGTTTGCCAGGATCAGCTTATTGGAGAAGGCCAATATGCTTCAGTACAAACACAATGTTTATATGACGTCCAAACCCTAATTTTATGTTGAACGGCAGCCTTGAATGCATGGGACAGAGTTGAGGAACCAGGAAAAAAATCTGAGTCATTTACAAAGGTGATGCAAGGCCCAAAAGAGTCTTTTACAGATTTTTTTACAAAGACTGGCTTCACCAGTAAAGAGAATGGTCGCGGATTCAGAAGCTGGTAAGGCAATAATTGAATCTTTGGCCTTTGAGAATGCGAATGCAGCATGCAAAAGAATAATCAGGCCATTAAGAGCAAGATCTGCACCTATGGAAGATTGGATTAGAGAAACAATTAATGTTGAGGCTGATGAGCATGATGATACGTGGGTAGGAGAAGTAATTTCAAAAGGTTTGAGGAGTGTTAGATGTTTTGAATGTGGAAAGCACGGACATTTCAAAAGGGACTGTAGACAGGTCATTCTTAGAAACAATGTTTCTTCAAGGAACAATGGCAACAGAATGCCCCTTCCTTCTGGAGTATGCAGAGGTGTGGTAAGGGAAAACACTAGACCAAGGAATGTAGATCAACAAAGGACAGACAGGGTAATCCTTTGCCTCAGTCTTCGGGAAACTCCCAGAGGGGCCTCACGCAGGCCCCCAGTGCAAATCCAGTTCAAACCTTTCCTGCAGCCATAGAGGAAATCCCTGCTCTGAGTGATTAAATAACTAAATGCCTATTGGAATAAATCATGCTGGTCAGGATGATGAAACAGAGAGAATAGAAAATTCAGGAGAAAACATAAAGAAATTTTTTTGGCAAACTTCTATTAATGAACAAAGACCAAAATTAACAATAAAAATAAATGGTGTTTTGTTGTCTGGTCTGGTAGACACAGGTGCGGACGTTACCATAATTGCACCAGAATTTTGGCATCCAACTTGGTCTCTTCAGGAGGTAAACGTTCAACTGTTAGGAATTGGGGCGTTATCTCAGGTGAAACAGAGTGCAAGATGGCTCAAATGTACAGGTCCAGAAGGACAGAGAGGAAAATTAAAACCATATGTGGCTAACATAACTATGAACCTGTGGGGTCGAGACTTGTTGCAACACTGGAATAATCAGATTAACATCCCTCCAATCTCAGAAACAAATCATAAACTAGCACATGTTACTGAGAGAAATATTAGAAGATATTGTTTTAATGAGTGGTCACCAGCCATCCATATTATACAAGAGCAGGGCACAATAACTGATGATCTTCCAAAGACACCAACAGCTCTACCTTTAAAATGGTTAACAGACAAGCCTGTATGGGTCCAACAATGGCCTTTAACAACAGAGAAACTCCAGGCTTTAGAAGAGCTGGTAGAAGAACAGTTAAATGCTCAGCATATTGAAGAATCAACCAGCCCTTGGAATTCTCCTGTATTTGTTATTAAAAAGAAATCTGGTAAATCAGAATGGTAACAGACCTTAGAGCAATTAACAAAGTAATTCAGCCAATGGGCTCTCTACAATCTGGGATGCCTTTGCCTACTCTGTTACCAAAAGGATGGCCTCTCATAGTTATTGATTTAAAAGACTGTTTTTTTTTTTTTCAATACCCTTACAAGAAAAAGACAGAGAAAGATTTGCTTTTACAGTGCCTACTTATAATAATTCTCAACCGGTTAAAAGATTTCAATGGAGGGTCCTCCCACAGGGAATGTTGAATAGCCCAACTCTGTGCCAATACTTTGTACAACAGCCATTGGAAGTGATACATAAAAAATTTCCTAAATCTATAATTATCATTATATGGACAATATTTTACTAGCTGACTCAAATGCAGATACTTTAGAAATAATGTTTGAAGAAGTAAAGAAAATTTTGCCTTGCTGGGGATTACAAATTGCTCCTGAAAAGATACAAAGAGGAGATTCTATTAATTATTTGGGATATAAAATAGAGCTATAAAAAATTAGACCCCAAAAGGTGCAAATTCGGAGAGATAGACTACAGACTCTTAATGACTTTCAAAGATTATTTGGAGATATTTCTCATCTACGAACTATTGTTGGGGTAAAAAATGATGAACTGACTAATTTGTTCAAAACCTTAGAAGGTGACAAGGACTTAAATAGTCCAAGAGAATTATCACCTGAAGCTGAGAAAGAATTGGCCTTGGTAGAAAAGAAAGTGCATGAAGGACACGTGGATCGTATTGATCCAAAGCTGGATTGCATTTTGGTTATTTTACCTTCTAGGCGTTCTCCTACTGAAATATTAATGCAGAGGGAAGATATTATATTGGAATGGATATTTTTACCAAATAAACCAAATAAAAAATTAAAAACTTATGTGGAAAAAATCTCTGACTTGATTTACAAAGGAAAATTGAGACTTCGTCAATTAGCAGGCATAGACCCAGCAGAAATTGTCGTACCACTAACTAAGGAGGACATTGAAAGATTATGGACAGAAAGTGAACCTTGGCAAAGAGCTTGCAGTAATTTTTTGGGAGAAATTAACAGCAAATATCCCAAAAGCAATAGAATTGATCTTATAAAGAGAGCTGATTGGATCTTGCCTCGAATTGTACGGCAAAAACCAATATCTGGAGTTCGTACATTTTATACAGATGCCAACAAAGAAGGAAAGGCAGGTTACAAATCAGAAAATTTAAGTAAAGTGGTTCAAAGTCCGTATAATTCAGTTCAAAAATCAGAATTGTATGCTATTCTGTTGGTATTAATGGATTTTTCAGAACCTCTCAATATAGTAACTGACTCTCAGTATGCTGAAAGAGTGGTGTTACATATTGAGACTGCAGAATTTATCCCTGATGCTTCAGAATTAACTTCACTATTTATTCAATTACAAGATACAATCAGGAAAAGGAATCATCCTTTATATATAACTCACATTCGATCCCATACTGGTCTGCCAGGCCCTCTAGCACAAGGCAATGATGAGATTGATAAATTATTGATAGGAAATGTGCTGGAGGCCTCAGAATTTCATAAAAAACATCACGTCAATAGTAAAGCTTTAAAAGAGGATTTTTCCATAACCTGGCAACAAGCCAAAGAAATAGTAAAGAAATGTCCTACTTGTTCCTTCTACAATCAAACGCCATTACCAGCAGGATGTAACACAAAGGGTACTCAGAGAAATGAAATCTGGCAGATGGACATGTTTCACATTGCAGAATTTGGAAAACTGAAATATGTACACCACACCATCGATACTTATTCAGGATTTCAATGGGCAACTGCTTTGAGTTCTGAAAAAGCTGATTCTGTAATCACTCATTTGCTAGAAGTTATGGCCATCATGGGTATACCTGCACAAATCAAAACTGACAATGCTCCATCATATGTCTCTGTTAAAATGAAACAGTTTTTTGCTTATTACAATATAAAGCATATTACAGGCATACCACATAATCCTACAGGTCAAGCAGTTATTGAAAGATCAAACAGAACTCTAAAGGACAATAATAATATCATTAAGCTACAAACATCATCCACAAATCAGCTTTGAACTACAACGTGCTCAGAGCAATTTTGAGATGACTAGCTGAGATGATCCAGTCTCAAAGACTACTTGAAAAAGGACTTGAGATATACCCTGAACTTTGGCATTATATACAGACTAGATAATGAAGGATATAGTTACCTTTCCTAGAATTTGACAATTAACCTAAAATTTTTCTTTCAGGATAAAGAAAACTTTGCCCATACCCAGCAGGAAGCAATTTTAAGAATACGACGCCCACATTCCCAAAGAGGTGGTGTGGGGTGGGTGGTTTTTTGGTCTTTTTAATGGGTTTTGGGTCTGGGATAATTTTCAGTATTTAGGGGGGTTGGTTACAAGTTATTGTCAAGGGTTAGGAAAAAGGCTAAGCAAAGGAGATTAGATTTAAGGTTCTTGTTTAAAAAAAAAGAAAGAAAGAAAAGAAAAAGAAAATTACTAATTTTAAATACTTTACATTGGATTGAATTGTTTTATATTGTATACAAATTTGAAACTGATATTGTTAGAAAATGCTATATGCATATTTCTAATTGTATTTATACCATTCATTTAACAATGTAATGCAAATTTCTGATCCTTGAATGTTATTATTACCAACTATTAGGATATAAAGAAATGAAAGTTAGTAGTTAGACATTACAATAGAACTTGTAGTCATATTAGATATGTTTTAAAAATTGAGCAGAGATGTTTTAGACAGGTCATCTTCAAACCCTTCAGAGATCTACAGAATATGGCATTTAAAATGTTTTAATAACTTAGAAAATTTTTCTTTTTTGAGACATGTCGGCTCCTGGCAGTACCAATCTACTTCAGAGAAAATATGGGCATTGAAGAAACTGCATATGGAGTCAACTTTCTTTGTGGCAAAAGTTAGCCACTGGACAACAAAGTATCCTCAAATCAACAGGACAAAATGGACAGACAGAACACGAAACAAAGGACTACCGATTCCTGCCAAAACAAGTGTGGTTATGGCTTTATCAAAAGGCATCTTCTGAGGCCAGGACAATATGGCCCCATCCCTGAAGTGGCTTTCGCACTCCGGAAAAGGTACAGTGCCCTTTTCTTCGAAGGCAGCTTAACAGGCAGAGGGCCGATGGCTTCTGTTGTGCAATGGAACAGCAGCTGAAAGCTTATGCCTCTCGAAAGTAGACTGGCATTTAATAGAGGGATGTGGAGAAGAAGGGGATGCTGAGATGAAGCCATATATACACAGCCAAGAAGAATGAACAGCTGAATTAAAAAACTGTCAACAATTTCCAGAATTTAAAATCCTGAATCATGACAGGACACTAGTGGAATTCAGGTGTTTCTGATACGTGGACTTCTCTCACCCAATGTGAGGTTGAACTGTTGACCTTGTGTACATCCTACATCACAAATGAGTCTGTCAGATACACTAAGTCTATAGGCTGAAGATGATGCCCCAACACTGCGAAGAAACCTCAGGTGACTGGCCAGGCAGCTGGCTGTTTCTGTCAACTCACAATTTTTTTGGAAGTTGCTTGTATGCACTTCCTGTTTTTATTTTTGTTAGCTAATATTATTTCCTTCTTGGGTCTCTGAGGGAGTTGAAGATTAGTTAGTTATGATTGAAGATTAGTTATAGTTGAAAATTAATTAGGATAGAAAGTACATTAGATACATCTTGGATTTACCAAACTAGGATAGATAATGGAATTATTTTCTCTAATTTGTCAAATACCTGTTTAGGTATTTATTACTTGTATATATTGTATATAGTTATTGTACTTTTGTATATAGTTTTTCTTTTGTTAGTTATAACCTTTTGCTTTTTTTTCTTTTTATTAAAATAGAAAAGGGGAAATGTGGTGGTATTCTAATTGTACTGAAATGTGATTTTGATTGTATGTTAATAAATAAAGTTGCCCAGGGGTCAGAGCTATTAGAGCCATAGACAGAGTGTGGCGGTGGTGGCACACGCCTTTAATCCCATAGATCTCTGTGTGTTCAGGGATACAGCCAGCATTGGAGACATATGCCTTTAAGACCTAGGGGGCTGTACATTCAGATAGTGACGAGGCAGTCACGTGTTTGGGTTTACAACCAATGAGAAGGCAGAACAATAATACTATAAAAAAAGACGTACAGACAGGATATAGCTCTCTTTCGGGAAGCTGGGACAGCAGACGGAAGGGTGAGATTTTATCTCTGAGTTCTGACCTCTTGGTTTTCTCTTTTACATTGTTTCTGTGTTTCTTATTTAATAAGACGGTTGGTTACATCTACAGGAGGGCAGGGAGGGAGATACCATGATAGATGTGGACATCATGGGAATAGGAAGAGGGAGGGTGCTGGGGAGGCTCTCAGGAATCCACAAGGTTGACCCCACCTTGGTCTGCTGGCAGTGGTCCAGAGAGTGCCTGGACCGGTCTACTCTAGTGACCAGCCTAGCAGATAACCTAGCTGTCATCATAGAGCCTTTGTCCAGTGACTGATGGAGGCAGATACAGAGATCCATGGCCAGGCACCAGGATGAGCTCCGGGAATCCAATTGATGAGAGAGGAGAGATACTGCAGGCAAGGAACATCGAGATCAGGATGGGAAGATGTGCAGAGATGCCTGGCCACACTAGTGGAAGCCCGTGAACTGTAGACTAGTGGCTGTGGAGCCCCCACGGAACTGAACTAGGCCCTTTGGATATGGAAGAGGTTGTTTGGCTTGAACTGTTTTGGAGGGCACCCAGGTAGGGGGATCAGGATCTGTCAATGGTCTATGGGCAGGGTTCTGGAACCCGATGCCTGTGGTGTGATACCTTTCACAGCCTTGGTGCAGTGGGAAGGGGCTTGGACCTGTCTAGGCTCAGTGTGCTGGCCTCTGCTGACTCCTTTTGGGAGATCTCAATTTGGGGGATGTGGGGATACGGAGTGGCCTGAGAAAGAGGGCTGGGAGTGGAAGGAGGGAAGAGGGGGTATCTGTGGATAGTATGTGGAGTAGAAAATGTCTTAATGAAGAAAAATGAAAGAAAACAAAACAAAACAAAAAACAAATAAAAAATCCTTCATCACCTACAAATGCCTGCTTGACTTCATTTCACTTCATTTCTGAGAATAAGACCCTTTCTGAGAACAGAGTCTATGGAGATTCAGTAAATGAGAGATAAGTGAAGTGATGACTGCTGAAGGGGCAGGGCTGAGATGCATTGGTGACCCAGTGAAATTCTGTTGACCAAGATAGCTTTTTCTTCCTGGTACCTGCATTTGCAAAGAACGCTTAATACCTTCACTCATCACGCTTGTAAATATAGATAATTTCTTCACAGAATAGGGTGTTATTAACCTAGCCCCCACTTTGACCTCTGTAGTTGAGATAATTAGCCAGGAGGAACTCAAAAGACATAACTGTATGTGCAAGTAAAGATAATGAATAGTATGCATTTTAACTAGTTCTTGTCCACACTGGGCATTAAGCTATTCATGCAGCCAACGGTATTTTAAATTACCTTTTAACTCTGCTAATTTAATGAATATTGTATATATTTATTACACTTGCTATAATATATATATGTATACACACACACACACACACACACACACACACACACACCACATTCCATGAATATTCTAATGGAGAAATAAACAGAAAAAAAAACCACTACACACAATTTTGGTGAAAATGTTTTAGGATAAAAAAAAATCCGATTTTATGAATTAATCATGCCCTTTCTTCTTTTTTTCCTTTCTTTATCCCTTCTTTCATCCATAATTCCCTTCTTTCCTCATCCCCATTCTCTCTCTTAACTCTCTCCCAATATCCCTCTCTTTCTACTCTCTTTCTGTCTCAAGTTAGCCTATAAGCCACAGTCTTTTTCATGAAGTGTCCATACAGGTATGTGCCACATTTTATATTTGAAAATAATGGATGGGAAATGTATATGTATCACAAACATACAGCATATTGAAATATTATCATTACAAACATTGTCTTTAATTTGAAAGCAAAGTTCAGGATATTCATAAGAGTCTGACTGTTTGGGAAAAGCTTCCAATGTGCTAGAATAGCTTCCTACTCCAAATCACTAACACACTGTAATCAAATGGTTAGAAAAACAGTGTCTCAGTAGTCATCATAAAGGTCAAATTACCTAGTGGCTAAGAGAGAGTACCAAAAACACATATGTACAATTTAGAAAATGAATTAAATGTATGGCAGACATAGGGCAGTAAGACGTAGTATGAAAACATGCTGAATAAGAAAATCCCATTAGCAGAAATGAAGCAAGCAATGCAGTGTGAAGCTGAGAGTGAGGCATAGATAAGCTCTATCAGAAAATGTTTTATCAAAGAAGAAGAAAACAAGAGGAAACAGAAAGCTGTAGTGTTTTATTTTTCCCCAAAATATTACACTGTTGCTACTATGTGTACTGGATGTTGTGTACAATATATCTTAACTTCTGGCTTATCTATACATTGAAGATTTAAACTCAATTTAATGATATAATGATTAATTATAAAATGAAAATGTGAATTTTATATTGTTTTATAAAGTATCTTTCTGTTGTTCTTACTGAAAGAAAGAATTAATAGATCAGCACAATAATACATTTGTTGAACAAACTCATGTCATTGCAAGGGTTTTAAGTTTCACTGATGCACTGCATTCATAATGAATGTTTCAGAAAACCTAAATGTTAAGCACCTAAAATGGACCTGGTGTTTATGAAAGTTAATGTTCCTCTTTAATTTTAATTTGATTTTGGTGAATACACTTTCTAGAGTAAGATCAAGATCTTTTTTTTTCCTTTCTGATGATATGTACATATTCACATATAGAGCTATGTATGTATATATATATATATATATATATATATATATATATATATATATATATATACTACTTATGTGTTTTTGCATTGTGGATACTTCACACACACACACACACACACACACACACACACACACACACGCCTACCTTCCAGGAAACATCCAAATAAACAATATGAAATACAAAGTACTGTATGATTTCAACACCATGTGGAAATGGAGAGATATTAAAAGATATTTTAATAAATAAACCATTCTGATCTGGAAATCCTGAAGACACAGACTTACTTCATCTGGAACCTTATTATAGCCATCCAAGTTAAGATTTTCTAGGGTTATGTAGTGACATTCATCTACCCTGTATACACATACATCACATCCTGAAGGTTAGAGAGAAATTGACTTCAAGAATCTATCTTTAGTCAATGTGGATCCAAGTTGGTAAAACTGGTATCTGTGTGCTTTGGGAATTTTCTTCTTACATTATGGTTTCAAAGATCTCAAAAGATACAAATTATCAACTATAACATCATCTTTGTATTTTGTTTGTGCTTTGTAATTTATTTGAATTATTATGTTTACAAAAAATTAATAGTTATGCTTCATAATCTCATATTAATTTGCTACCCAAAGGTTTAATTGGTTTCCAGTTTTAACTCAGCAAACTTTGTAACTATGAATATGTGTATAAAAGAAGTCTGAAAACACAATAAATTTAACATTATTATTGTTATAAAACATATATACACTTGTATGTATTACTTTATATATGTATATATGTATACTTTGTGCATATCATACTTTATGTGTTTCATATGTATATTTACTTTGCTTCTAAGAAGAAAGATTCAATTATAATATTTGATTTGTGGAGCTAGAGTCCTGTGACTCTAAAATATGACTTACTGAGCAAATAACAGATCTAAGAAAATCACTCGTACCCTACTCTTGCTCTTGAGCCAAGAAGCAGATACTAGTACATCATTTCAGATATGCTAAACCTCTAGTCACACTAAGGCAGCAACCTTGTCTAGAAGACAGAATGATGCCAAGAGTCTGAACAAATATGCCCATCAAGCTCTTTCAAGATTAGTACTATGAGGTCATAAATTATTTTCTACCCATGCTTTTCATGTCTCCCCACTTCTGATCTTACCTACATAGAGAAACTCAGCACATTTTGTTTCTGTTGGCCTATATTTTTGAATTCTTATGTCACGAGAAACCTGTAATAACTATCTTTATGCTTCAGTGACTTTTCTTTCTTGTAGAGGGTCTACCTGGCATAGATACTGCCATGGTCCCCATGCAGTCAGTTGTTGTCCCATTCAAAGCTCTGTCCACCTCCAGTTTTCCATCCTACCTGTGATGTTCCCATATGATTCCATTATTCTCTCATACTGCCAGTCATCATCCAGCTGCAATATCTCATGGGGTCACTCGGTTGTCATCTTCTATAGGGCAGCCATATGGATGCTGCATGTACTAATCCACAACCTTGGCAACCAAATAATTAAAGGAACTTTGGGAAGACTGTTTAGAAAACTCTTCATCTACAGAAACGTCTAGCCAGGATCTCAGGCATGAAAAGAATGGCATCTCCTGAGAAGAAAGAGCTAATTTGAAAACATCTCAGATAGGTGGCTTATACTCTTAATTTCTTATATGTCTTGCCTTTATGGATTGGTATTTGATATAAACCCCCTGTACATTGAATTAGAAGTGAATTTATGAGGAAGTAGATCTATATTTTTACAGGCCCTATATTTAAAAAAAAAAAAAAAAAAAAAGAGTGAATCCAGTTTCTCCGGCAGTCCTTTGGCCAAGGAACCACTCCTCAGTAAGGAAATTCACCATGACCCATGCCAAAGAAATAGGAGGAATAATTCATGCTTTAAAGAGATAATGTACTTTTCCTTCTAAGAATTCTCACCTCCAGTTAGAGCTACTCCATATCTGCCATGAAGTTCCTTTGGGTCTCCCTAACTCAGAAAGGTATAACTTCTTCTGTTTCCATGTCCTTTGCCCTTTTACTTCCAGATGTTGACCACAGCCTGGTGTGCTTTCTCTGACACTTCACACTTGTTTCTTCATTCTCTCATTTTTGTTCCACTCCCCACCATGTGGCTTTTCATATGCTGTATGGCTGAGCTCTTTGCCACTTTAACTCAAATCACCTATTTCTTTTCCATCATTATCTTCCACTTCCAGGCAGCTACCCAGAGAATTACACTTTCCTTTCTCTTGGTTTTCACTTTATATCTCTATGAAAAGGGTCCTTAATATATATCTTAATATTGTACACTATAATGACAATGTCCATTGATGAAATATAATGATTTACCTGGCAGAAATAATTGGATATTTCAAGCACATTTCTTGAAATTGTACTACTCTATTTTGTTTAGAAAATATATTATTTCCATAAAAGATGAAACAGAAGTCATTATAAAAGCTATCAAGAATTAAAAACAATAAAGTGTTTATTAGTGAAGATTTTTAAAGAAAGAATAAACTGGAAATGTAGCCTAGCAAACAGACTAAACAAGTATTAATGAAACTTTCTAGGTTTTAGTAAATATTTCATTTGTTCACATACAACACTCAATTTTATTCTGTTACGAGCTGCAAAAATGTAGTAAGAATTCAGTTGTATATGACAAAGATATACCTAGAAGGATCAAGGAACCCTTTTGGAGGAAGCCATATATCAAGAAATATTTGGGGTTATTTGCCTTTTAATATATCAGCTGTTGCCGGGCGGTGGTGGCGCACGCCTTTAATCCCAGCACTCGGGAGGCAGAGCCAGGTGGATCTCTGTGAGTTCGAGGCCAGCCTGGGCTACCAAGTGAGTCCCAGGAAAGGCGCAAAGCTACACAGAGAAACCCTGTCTCGAAAAACCAAAAAAAAAAAAAAAAAAAAAAAAAAAAAAAAAAAAAAAAAAAAAATATATATATATATATATATATATCAGCTGTTTCCTGCTATCCATTTCTTGTGTGCTCATAACTCCTAGGCCATAACAGTCAACAGAATAAGCTTCTCAGACCTACTGCTGATCTGAACTAATGTGACACCCTTACAGAGACAACACCTATCTCCTAGGAGACAGGTAGCTGTGTAGATGAATAGCTTTGTTTCTATTGCAAATAAAGCTCAGACCCTCCTTTGCCTCAAAGGCCAAATGACATTCCAGAGTGATTTACTCAGAACAAAAGGGTTTTTTGCATACCAGATGACAGAGGACTGAGGCAGAGAAGTTCTGGACAGAGACCTGTGGCCTGAAAAGAAAGAACAAGGCAGAGCTTTTGCAGGTGGTAGGTGGTTTTGGTCAGGTCAGGAGAGTAGGAAAGGAAGGGATGTGCATGGATGGAGTAACTGAGGACAAAGATGAACTTGAAAGCCAAAGAGCTTCTTTAGGGCTATGAGAAGACAAGAAAAGAAGGGCTAGAGAGGAACTGAGGATGAGAACAGAACTGAAGCTCTGTAGGTAGAACTTTGTCTTATAGAAATAAATTGGACGGACAAAAGAACCTAGTGTACTCAGATTCTTTTCCCAAAAATAATTTGTGTCATTCATAGCTTCTCTTCTGGGCTCCTGGGAAGAAGATTATTAAGGCTGGACTATAATAATTTTCAATATTATTCTTTATATAACATCCTTAAGTTGATTGCATATGAGGATAGTAAATACAAATAAGTAATTAAAATTTCAACAACAGATTTCCTAGGAGCCATACTATTGGCTTCAGCCAAGGCCCCTTTTATCTGGTCTACCCTACAGTTCTGAGGATTTTTTTTTCCGGGACCTTGGCACAGAAAGCCCCATGGCACAATTTGTACACTCATCAAGGGCTCTTCAAAAGCTTATTGTTGCAACTTCTCAGTATAGGACATTGGAACACATTTTCAATAGACATGTTTTGAGTTTTGAATTGACTTATATTAATGTAACAGAAATATTTATGAATGCAGATGCTATACATGTAAGTTTATTTTCTATTTAAATATATGTGATTAACAACAGCATTACAAGGGAAAATGCCACTAATCACCTATTAACACAAGACCTAGAAATAAGTACTACAGGAATTTTCAAGTGAAATGCTAAATTTATGTACTGAGAAATATGACTACTTGTAATACCTCACATCTGGTATAAAATTATGTAAAGCATGCTGTATTAAATGCCTTTTCAAGCCCAGTGGAGACATGCTTTTATGCCAGAACTGTCTGGGATGAAGTCAATCACCTCTCTAAATTACCCTTCAATTATGATTAGATTTTTTTCCAACTAGAATTAAATTGCAGAAAGTAAAATAAATTACATACATACCTCTGTTTGAAGATTGGTACTCCTGCATAACCTTGGAAGTTTGGGTGTGTTTTAGATTATTCTCCTTTCATAATCTACTCATTATAGTAATAGTCTAAAAATACAAACCTAGAAGAACTTTTTTCTATGTCAGTGAAATATCATCAATGATATGAATGAAAAACATCCTTTAATTTTTATTCTGGAAACTATGAACAAATATACAAGGCCATCTATAATGCTGATGCCTAAAACGCACATTATTTTTTCTGACTAACTAGAGAGGTATCATCATTATACATAAATATATGGTCTCCCAAGGTTTGATTCTTAGGAATTTCTCTCAAAATATCTACTATTATTGTACTTAGTTTCCATATTAGACAAGCATGATCTCATTTAGGTATTTCAAATTCACATGTACAAGTTTAAAATATGAATATTCTTTGAGAATATTTAATCTTCTGAATTTGCTAAGTGCCTTAGCATATTACCTAATTATTAGCACAACCATACAAATACTTACAAAATTTAGTATATACAGAATATATACTCTTTTACTACTTTCGTAGAATTCAGCTCATTGTAAACATTTTGCCAAAATAACGTAACAGGCATTAAAGCAGGAAATCCAAGTACTCAGAACAAACATAAAGATTCAAATTCTGTACATTATTTTACAATTTGGAACTTTGAAAGGATTAGGTGATAAAAGTGGGATGTTTTATGTGCAGATTAGCATATGAATAGGGGAACATATTGAGGATGTTTTTCCAAATGCAGAGTGTTGCTTTCAGAAATGAAATGCTTCACACCTTAGCTAATTGTGCAGCAGTGTTTAGCTGTCGGTAACACTTCCTGTTTAATAACTGACTAGTACTGAGGAACAAAGTGACCTTTGAAAATGCCAACCACTGAACAAGGCTTGATGTGAAATCTTCAGCAGTCTAGGGTTCTGTACAGCACATAGCTGATCCTGAAGCTGTCACTCTTCTGCTTTCTGTGCCAAAGGAGTATCAACTCTCAGTTGACAAGTAAGCATGGTGACAGTTGTTTCTCATTAAATCCATCTGAGTGAAAAACCTCAGGAACTATCAGAAAGAAAAAAAAAATGTGTGTGTGTGTGGGGGGGGGGGGGAACTCATATTGCCCAGCAACTATTTTAATGTATTTTATACAATTAATGAAGAAATACAATTTTAATTATACTTAAAAACATGTATCTATGAACCTAGTTTTGTTATGAATTCTATGTATGTTAAAACCATCATGTGGGCAGAAACATTTAGATGACAAAGTTTGTAAGATTCCAAACACTGCTACAAAATACTGTTTAGAATATATTTGAATGTATATGACCGCACAGTTAGAATGCACACCTGTGAAGGTGGTTACATTTAGTAAGATTAAAGAAATATAATGTATTGTGTAAGCATCATTCATCAGTTTTTTACCTTTATTTAATGTCCATGCTAATAAAATTGAATTACCATGTAGAACTTGATGGACACAAAATACTATGAACCAGTAACACTATATATTGCTTATCTCCAAACAGCTATTTTTTTTTTTTTTTTGGTATATGGTGGGTTGAATATAAAATGTCCCTTGTAGACTTGTGTTCTAACATTTAGTCCCCAGTTGTGGAATTATTTGAGAGGGTTGTGGAAAATTTAGGAGATGGTGTGGTTGGAGAAAGTTCATCACTGAGAGGAGGCTTTTAATTCTTCTGTAAGAAAATTCTTTTAGTTTACTGCTACTCCTGATAACTAAAACAAAGAGATGAGACACTTCCAGCTATTGCCACCATGCTTCCCCTGTCTCCAATTGCATCCCATTGATCTCTAATCCACAATAATTCCTTTATCCCTTTAATTAATTTTGTTAGTTATTTTGACACAGACTTATGGAAAATTACTAATATGAATAGGAAGATATATGGAAAATTACTAATTTGAACATGAAGATATATTTTACTTACATAAATTGTCTTGGGATAGTGACATATGCATGTCATCTCAATAGTAGCCAGGGTAAATCAGGAGTTTAAATCCAATTTGGATACAGAGTGAAATATGGTCACTAAATTGAGACAAAACAAGATAAACAGATTTTAATAACAAGAATAACAAATAGGCCTTTGTTTTTTACATGATATCTGCTGAAGAACTCCTGTTGACCTTGATTGTGCCATTTTACTGGATACTGACAGTTATACTTCAAATTTCTAATGCCTTAAAAAACATGAGTTAATTAGCTTATTGTTGTTGTTGTTATTGTAATTATTTCTGTAATTATTATTCTATAGTTGTGCCCCGGCCAGTGGGGTCTTCAACGGGGACCTAAAGGGAGGGCCGGCAAATGAGAGGGACATAAGATACAAAGAATGAGAGCAAGACAGAATCCTAATTGATCAAGCTCCAAAATTTTATTTTCCTCTCAAGGCATATATAGGTAGGCAAAGGGGGTTGCAAGCAGAAAGGGACTTAATTATGGTGGTTGCAAGCAGGAAGGGACTTAGTAATGGGGGTTGCAAGCAGGAAGGGACTTAATTATGGGCTCTTCTTCGGCCAGCAGGAAATGTTGCTCTGAAGGTTATCTACCTACCCTTGTCTAACTGCCTAATTGCTTAACTGCAGCTCATTCACCTGATATCTGAGACGAGGTTCTGGTATCTGTGGGAAGAGGTTCTGGTGCTATGGAGACTTAAGCAAGGTCTAGATCTAACAAAAGAGGAAAGAAGCCCAAATATGGCAGCATGTGTGTCAAGGGTCGCTTAGGCTTATGGCTCCCGTCATAGTTGTTCATGAAATGTGTACTTAATGATATTTTTATGTATAAGCTTGTGTGTCGTATTTTTGTTTCTACCCTTATTTTAGTTTCCCAATGATTTTAGTTAGGTTCTTATGTTCTCTAATGGACAATAATTTTTAAATTTAATACAATGCTCAATGTAAGCAAACAAATGAAGGGATGAATGTTTAAGTGGAATTTTCTGCTCGAGCACCAACTCCTTCAGCTGCTTCCCAAATTAGAACACAGAGGCTTTTATTAATTATAAATGCTCAGCCGGTAGCTGAGGCTTATTACCAACTAGCTCTTACACTTAAGTTAACCCATAATTCTTATCTATGTTTAGCCATGTGCCTTTTCTCAGGACAACCTTCTCATCTTGCTTCCTCTGCATCTGTCTGGTGGTTCCTGACTCTGCCCTTCCTCTTTCCATCATTCTTAGTTTGGTTGCTGAGCCTATACTTCCTGCCTGGTTACTGGCCAATAAGCATTTTATTAAACCAGTTTGACAAATCTTTACAGTGCACAAGAGGATTATTCCACAGCGTGAATCCTAATTAATACAGCAGTGAAATTCCGAAGCATAAGCAAAAAGATCTTAAATTTTTTTAGTGTCACCAAAATGTATCTATACTGTAATCCTGAGCAAAGTGAATAAATTAAATGTAATTACATTAATTGTTTTCAAAATGTATTACAATATAACTCTAGTAATCAAGTCTGTAGGGATTCACATTTTAAAAGACAGTAGGAACAATAGAACAGAGTACAAACACAAGAGAAGGGAAATAACCATCCACATATTGTCTTGTTGTGGGATATTTGATTGCACAATAACACTCCTAGATTAATGCTAATAAAGTTAACTTTGAATCAGGGGGCAGAGCCAGCGACTAGCTGACCAGAATTAGCCATGGAGAAGCCGGGAATATGGATAGGGAAGATGAACAGGAAAGAGAAGGGAGGGACTTGGAATTCACATACTCTCTCCAACCTGGGACATGGGGAAAGAAGAGTGGATGTCTGGGTCTTGGGTATGAAAGAGAAGGTCACCTTGTCACTCCTCCTCTGTTTCTTTGATTTATAAGGTTTTCACCCCAATAGCTGACTCTCTTTTTTTCTTTTTTTATTGGTAATAGGACAATTTAGCCAAACATACAATTTTCTGTGCTTTTGACCTGGGTTTTTTCTCCATCCTCTATTCTTACTATTCTTAGTCTTATCATAGTGTCTGGTATTTCCTGGATATTTTATATCAGGATTATTTTAGAACTAACATTTTCTTTGAGTGAGGTACCCATTTCTTTTATTTTGTCATCAACCTGAGATTCTCTCTTACATCCTTTATATCCTGTTGGTGAAGATTGCCTCTGAGGTTTCTGTTCAAGTTCCTAAATTTTTCATTTCTAGATTTCCCTTAAATTGGGTTATCTTTATTGAATTTATTTGCACTTTCCGGCCTTGAACAATTTTATTCATTAGCCCTGAAGTTTTTGTCCAGTGTTTGTTTTTGCTTTCACAGATTTCTTTAAGGGATCTACTTATTTCATCTTTAAAGACCTCTATCTTCTTCATAAAGGGTATTTTAAGGTCTATGTCACATTCTTCAGCTAGGTTCCAATTCTCAATGCTTACTATGGTAGGTTTGCTGACCTCTAGTGGAGAAATATTGTCCTGGCTGTTATTAATTGTGTTTTTGTGCTGGCACTTAGGCATCTGGGATTAGGAAGATTATAATTCTAGGTGCTGATAACTGGTCTTGTTTTGTTGGGTGGGTGTTTTATTTTTTGTTTTCTCCCACAATCCCTGGTTCTCAGTGTTGTAGCCTGGGTTCTTATCCAAGAGAAGGAGACCAGATGGGCTCTTTATGATTTGAAGCTTTAATTGAGTCACACAAACCTGGCAGGAAGCATTCACTTTTGTGAATACAAAGCTAAAGATGGCCCCAAATCTGTAAAGAAGAGAATTTATAAAGGCAAAAAAAAAAAAAACAAAAAAAAAAACCACAAGTTGTGCACTTTCCATTGTCAGGTGAGGTGGCTGTTGACAAATAGTGTGAACTTTTTTTCAAGAATCAAGCATAGCTGTATGACCACAGTACCATTATTTTATATGGGAGGGCAGTAGAATGCCTTGTAGTTACAGAATCAGAATGAAGGTAAATGAGTTTAGGTTCCTGTAAAGTACTGTGTGTAACTGAGGTTCAAGTTCACCTCAGTTTTAGCTCAAGATTGGGTGAGAATTCAGCAAGTATGTTTTTCTCCTTTCATTGGAAGAGTGCCGTGGCTGTGTGTTGCCTGGTAAGAAATTTCCACAGGATATGTTACTGATTGGTATGCCCCACTGGGGCTTCAGAGCAAAAGGTGTTTCCTAGTAATGAATGGGAGCTGATCCTTAGGAATATGGCTGTTCTAGGAAGTGGGCTTGAGGGAGGGGTACACAGCAGGGAAGAAAGCATGGTATTCCGCTAGGACCTACTTACTTCTCTAGGACTGCAGCAGTGAGTGAGGAGAGGCAAAAAAGGGGAAGTCTGTTAAAAAGCTAGGGATGAGACTGGGAGGTTGGACACAGCAGAGAGGATGGAGAGGGAAGATCTGAAGCTTACCCACCTTCTTCCCTTGCCTGTTGGTCCAGCCCCACCTGGCTGGCAGGTTCCAGGGGAATGGCTGCTGGAGTTGGGGCTGCCACAGTGAGTGGAGGAGAAGGTTAGAGGAGTATCTCTGCGTGACCTGCTGGAGATGATTACAGGGAGGGAGGTGAGTCTACAGAACTCTGGGTGAAACTGGCACCCTGGATTAGGAGGAAAGGAATTAGAGATAAAGATCTGCAGTTAATCTACCTGTTTTCCTGGAATATATATATATATATATTCCAAAATGAAAGTTTTTTATATAAGGCCCATGAATCTGAAGGTGAGTGGGATGGGTACCGGGGAAGGCTTGGAAGAATATTGTAATTAAATTATAACCTTAAAAATAAAAATATAAATAAAAGACCATTAAAAACATAAGCATATCTTTTTGCTTAAGGATTTCCTAATATTTTATTTGTATGTTTTAAACTAAGAACGATTTTTAATTTGTACTTTCTGGGCTTTTTTCCAATAATAAAAATTCAGGCCTTTTCTCCAGTTAGGGAAGTAGGTAGGCTATTTGCACACACACACACACACACACACACACACACACACACACACACACTATATCTATATCTATATCTATATATCTATATATATACATATATATGTATATATATTCCAAAATGGTAGGTATATACATATATATATGTATGCACATATATATGAAATTATACAATATATATGAAATTAATACATATCTTAAAACTAGTAGTCTTTTATAATATTATATTCTAATTGCACAATTGCCCTTTCCTGTCCCTTCTTCCAAACCTTCCCATATATAACTCCTTTCTCTATTTTCAATTGATGATCTCTTTTTTAACTAATTGATGTTAAATATTGTTGTTTTTAGTTAAAATCTCAATCATTCAATTGTCCCAGAAAAGGCTCAGGAGCCAGACATTTGGGTGAAAGCCTGCTCGCTCAGAGAGGCAGAGGAAACATACAAATGGCCCTCCTCCTAGCTGATATCTCCCAAAATCCCTTTCTCTTCTGCTGTCTCAAAACAAAATCTGAAACTCAGTGTCCCTCCCTCCTTCTTCCTGCACGTCTCTCTATCTGTCCCCAACCCCCCCACCCCCGACTCCCTCTTAGTCTCTACATTTTTTCTTCTTTCTTCACTTTCTGTAGACTGGTTGCTTGCTGTGTCTTGACCTATAGTTGACTTTACGTAATCCTGTTTACAATAAGAAGAAAGCTCTTGGAATAAAGGTGTGTACCAGGGCTTAACTACACCACAACTAGATATGAGTTTTTCCAGTTAATAATCAACTCTTGGGGTTCACATTGGGATCAAATATCCTGCAACAGTTCCCCCTTTTTTGTCTAAATAAAAAGGAAAGGTTTTAGAGAGGCAAATGGAAACCAAATGATTATGAGATTAGTGGCAATAGAGTAGTCCCTTATTTTATGCTTTCCTCTGTCCCATACCAGGTGGCTCTTCTGATATGAGACGAAGACTTTGGATTTCCCTTTAGCAAGCATACTTCTATTTAGACAAGGAGAGAGCCAAGCTCCAATCCCAAAGCCAGCTTTAATTTTTAATTGAATTGGGACCACATAAAGATCATTTGCGGCTTATGTCTGTAGAGGGCAGCAGAGACAAGCATTTGGGAATCTGCCTTGGGCTGGCCCGCTGCATGGCGGGAAGAAAGGAAGGAGAACCTGCTGCTCAGGCTGCCCTGCTCCAGGTCCACACATGGCGGTTGTATGGCAGAAAGGGGCAGCCACGCTGACAAGATGGTGGCAGGTGTGCCAGTGCTAGGCTGGGTCTCCAAGCCCGGAATTCAAGCCAGTCAGCTGGAGGTGGGCAATACCACTTGGTTAATTGACTTTTTCATGTGACCTTTTCTCTTGATGACCATCCTTTTCCTTCAGATGTTTCACTTGTCAACTGGTCTCCAGATTCCTTAGTTCAATCCTTTTATTCTCCTGGAAAGACGAAAACAAAGCCCTGCCCCAACCCTAAATCCGTGGGGGTCTTCTTTTGGCAGGTTATATTTTTCCTAGGGCAGAATGGTTTTTTGACAACAGAAAAAAATAAAAATAAAAATAAAATTTTTTCTTTTGAAAATTTGAAACTAAACATATATATGTAAATAGGCGTATATTCCCCCTTTCTCTTTATATATAAATTCAAGGTTTAAATGTATTTATTTTTGGATCACAAAGAACATTCACATTGAATTTCAGCCTACCTTCTGCAAGTGGCTTTTTAATTAAAAATCATTGTAATTTTCATGTGCCTGCCTCTGCCTTCTAAGTGTTGGTATTAAAGTTGTGCCTCTTAATTGCTAGGATTAAAGGTGTGAACCACCAACCACCCCTAGGCTATGGTTTCCTTATAATAGTTATTCTCGTAAGTTTGTCCTGGTTTAATTTGGGTCTCCATTTTCCCTTATTTTTTAGTGTTGGGATAAACTCCCAAGTTGGTTTTTTTTTTGGATGTGTAACCTTTTCATCCTTGTTGATTTATTCTGATTTGTTTTCTGGCAAATTTTAATATTCTGGTCTTAATTAAGCATGATGTCAATTTGTCCACTATTTCATTGCTTTCAGACATGTTGTCTGTTTGGCCTGTATGAGCTACATAAAACTTGATGTTTGCTAAGTTTTGCTAGGGTTTGCCATTTCCATCCATGTCTCCCATGAACAGATGTTGTTGTGGTCTGCCACTTTGTCATTTTCCATTTTGATGACCAGATAGTGATACCATTGCACAGGCACCATGCATGGGAGAAGACAGAGATTTTCCTTTTGCTCTCCTAGCTGTTTGTCTTATAGCAACAGTGCTGCACTGATTTTGGGTTGCCTTCTTTAGTATTGACCATTCCATCCCCCAGTCTATGGTTTGCTGCTTTCTATTAGTTTGGGTACTATCAGTGGTTGAAGAACCGTCAGTGGAACTTGCATTAGCCAAATGTTGTGACCATCCCATTGGTACCCACAGTTCAATAGGTGCCTCTTTTGTGGGACAGGTGAGTGGTTTAGGGATGTGGATTATAGTCAATTGAGCTATTTCGTGAGTGTTGGAAAAGACCCCAGTTCCACTGTAATACCTTTCCTTCAGTGGCTAAGCCTGCAAAGGAATCTGCCTTTGAACAGATCCACTCCATCGTTGTAAGGAAAGTCCTTATTACCAGAGAATGATGGGCAATGACCAAGTGTAAGGTTCTTCATGCCTCATAAAATGTCCAGATTTGTTTCTCAAAAAAGAGAATATTTATTTTCCATATATAGAAATTATTTGCAATAGAAGCCAACAGGCAAATGTTGTTGGACTCCTCTTTGCTTTATGAAGAGTCCTCAGTTGCCAATTCACCAATAAATATGAATTCCATAATTAGAGTATCATCTGGTTCTATATTGGTCAGGGTTGCACAAATGGAAAAGAGCTTACCAGCATTTGCAAAAGCTGCTATTATATCCTCTGCCCATTGGAAATTAGCTACCTTTCTAAGTAACCTTGTAGAGAATTTTATAATGATCTGTAAATATGGTATGTGATTCACTAGTATGCAAATGCCAATTAGGATATTTATTTGAGTCTTGTCACTGAGTGGAGAGATTAAAAACATGTGCCACTACCACCTTGTTCATTATAACTCTATAATTTAGAAAAAAAACAATTTATAGAGATCCACCTGTCTGCTGGGATTAAAGGATATGGGCTACCACCACCCTGCTCAAATACACTACCTTAGCTCAAAATCTCTTTACCTCTTAGATATTAAGAAAACAAATTTGAACTGTAGGAAACTTTGAATTTACTTAAAGCATTTTAAATCTCTTGACTATGTTTTTAATAGCAAAAATATCCCTTTTTTTAAGAAGAAAACTCAAAAGCCAAAGTCCAAGATGGCATAGGATATATGACAATCTAGCCTAACATTCTAACATGGAATTAAGACATATGGTTTAAGAAAACCCATTTTTAACTTCATGACAGTAAGTAAGTTTGTCATTGATAAATCATCATATATATATATATAATTTTTCATGCCTGATCAAATGAAAGGGATTTGTTAATCTTTATAAGTTAGTTTGGACTTAATGATGAGGCTATCTGATAACCGACCACCTCCCCTATTTCAGGAAGTCCCTCCTGCTTGAATCTAATCTTTATCAATCTTCATGGTATCCATAGTTTTTCTTCTCATGTGAAAACAAAGGCAAAACCTCTTCCCAATGTAACACATATTCTGGTTTCCATTCTAGAGTCAAAACATCGTTGAAATATACAGTACAATTCAATTCAGCAGTTTTCTCTACTGTGCAATGTCTCTCCACTGCTGCTATCCCTAACTCATTTGCATTTAAATTTTTAAGTTAATTAAACACTATGTAATTTATCTCTGGGGTTTCTTATTATCACTTTTTGTGTATTAAGCATATCTTTTAAAGTGTGATTAGATATTTTTATAACCGTATGTCCTTTAGGATTGTGTGGTATGTACTTTAAGTTGTGCAAAAGACTGTTTCAGTTTACTAAAGACATATGCTTGAGCATGGTCAGTCTTAATTTGTAGGGGTATCCTCATCATATCCATAACGTCTAGTAAATATGCATTTACAAACTCATCCTTAGAAGAGCTTACATCGTTTGCCCATTAAAATCCTGTATATATATACATATATATATATATATATATATACATATATATACATATATATATATATATGATATAGTACACATACTTTAATTTCCCAAACTCTGCAAAATGGAACACATGCATTTACAAGATTTTATGTCTTTGGGTACTTTTTTGGGTTACTTCCTGCAGGTAATGGAGTTTGGCTATATAAAGAACAAGTAGGGCATTTTTTTAAATATATAATTTTCTTGGCTTGTTGCCAAGTTAGAGAAAAATCTTCCTTCAAACCTTTGCTGTTAACATGCTGCTTCTTAAGAAATTCTAATGCACTTAGCACATTTCCTATTAATAGCAGATCAATCATTACCTATGGTCTAGGGCCTGGTAGACCCTTATAGCATCTATTATGTGCTATGTACAATGGATGATTTCTATTTCTGATTACTTGTTGTAGTTGAATAAATAGAGAAGTTAATCATCTGGAATTAGTTCAGAAGTTTCATTATGTAAAACAATTTTTTTCTGCTTATTGAGTTAGTGACTATATTAAGAGACCAAGAAAAATGTAATAATACCATTAGAATGGCATACAGCTCTGATTTTAACTAAATCATAAGGGCTTTTAGCCACAATATTCATTTTTCATTACTTATAACTTGACTTTCTTGATTTATTTGCATCAGTATAGAAAGTAGAGTCTCTAGAAATTGGTGTACCTTTTACTATATAAGGGAAGAAGCTATTAGTTGTTTTTTTAAAAAACTGAAACCTCTTGCTTTGGGGATATTTGTTGTTAATCTCTCCCCACAAATTACTTCAATCTCTTTGTCAATGTTCATTATTTTTATTTTGCAAATAATGAGACAAATATAGCATTAGTAAGAGGTACCACAATTTCTGCTAGGTCTATTCCCATTAATAGATGAAATATTTTATTTTGTTTCAAAATCAATTCAGAAATATTTTCTACAAAGGTCTTTAATTTTTTTACTCTGCTTGTATGTTTAAAAGATCCATTCTAAGATATTATCTTCTCCCTACATAAGAATTCCTGTGGGAGAATGAGTAGAAGGCAAAATAACTGAAATACAATCAAGATTTGGATTACAAATTTTTCCTACGATATCTGAATCTGAAGCAGCCAGTATGATATCATCCATATAATAATACGTTTAGGTTAAGGAAGCTGTTTACAAATTACTTCTAAGAATTTTTGTACAAAATATTAACAAGCCGGGCGGTGGTGGCGCACGCCTTTAATCCCAGCACTCGGGAGGCAGAGCCAGGTGGATCTCTGTGAGTTCGAGGCCAGCCTGGACTACCAAGTGAGTCCCACGAAAGGCGCAAAGCTACACAGAGAAAAACCAGAAAAAAAAAAAAAAAAAATATTAACAAAAGGTAGGGCTGTATAACATTCCTTGTGGAAGAATTTTCCACTGATAACATTTAACAGGTTGAGCATTATTATAAGTAGGCAATGTGGAGGCAATTTTTTTCTTTATCCCATTCTTGTAAATGTATAGTAAAACAGCAGTCTTTGAAATAAATTACTATGATATACCATTGCAAAGAAGTCAAGGGACTCCAGACTGTTAAGAGCCATTTGCTGAAATACCTTATTTATGGCTTTTAAATCTGTTAGCATTCTTTATTTTCCAGATTGCTTTTTAATGACAAGTATAAGATAGTTTATCGATTATTTAATAAGGTTACCATTTAGCTGCTCCTGTACCAGTTGTTGTAATGCCTGTAATTTTTCTGTTGTCAAAGGCCATTGTTCCACCCACACAAATTTGCCAGTTAACAATTTTAAAGGTAAGGTGGTTGGTACTTTTGAAGGACCAAGTGCTGATGTGCTCTGCTTATGTAAAACTTGAATGTTCTGTAAATGTTCTTGATAATACCTTTTGATATTTTTCTCAGAAGCATTCTTTATTTTATGGTTTATTTCTGGGAGTGTACGAATGTTAATCTGTGGTTTCCATTGCTCCAACAAATGACATCCCTGTAAATCCATGGCTATATTAGAAACATATGGCTTTAATTTTCCTATTTGTCTTCTTGGCCCTATATATTCAACACATCTTGGACTTTGTTTTACCTGAGATAAAGTTCTGCTGGAAGGCATTGCTGGATGATCAGGATTTCAGTCTCACATGGCCTGGCAGCTTTTCCAAAAGCTCGGCAAAATGGAAACCCTCTCCCTCACCAGCAAAACTTTTTGCCTCTGTTTGCCTTTTTCTGGAGAATGTCCTGGGCCTGGAGCATTGACCTTAACTGAAATATGGCTTTAAACCAGATGCCTGATTTATCATTAGCTTGAAACATGGCTTAGATTTCTGCTAAAAGATTTGTGCTAGGAGTTCTGCTGTAGGACCCTACTGTCACATAGAAAGCCTTGTGTAGGGGTCTGCCACTTAATGAAAATTAGATTCTATGAGCAAGGGATATCAAGACCATGACTGGAAAAAGTACAGAGACAACTAGCCAAATTATTGGAAACGCATGAACTATGGACCAATACCTGAGGAGGCCCCATGGTACTGGATTAGGCTTTCTGGTTAAGTGAGACAGTTGTTTAGCTTGAACTGTAAAGGGGCGCCCAGGCAGTGGGATGGGGACCTGTCCCTAGCGCCTGAGACAGCTTTTTGGAACCTAGTGCCTATGATGAGACACTTTGCACAGCCTTGGTGCACGAAGGAGGGGCTTGGACCTGCCTCAACTGAATGTACCAGGCTCTGATGACTCCCCATGGGAGACCTTGTCTTGGAGGAAGGGAGGGTGGGTAGGCTGGGGAGGGTGGGTAGGCTGGGGGGGGAAGGCTGGGAGGTGGGAGGAGCAAGGACAGGGGAATCCGTGGTTGGTATGTAAAATGAATAGAAAATCTATTAATTAAATTTTTTTTTTTTTTTTTTGGTTTTTCGAGACAGGGTTTCTCTGTGCAGCTTTGTGCCTTTCCTGGATCTCGCTCTGTAGACCAGGCTGGCCTCGAACTCACAGAGATCCACCTGGCTCTGCCTCCCGAGTGCTGGGATTAAAGGTGTGCACCACCACCGCCCGGCTTAATTAAAAATATTTTTAAAAATCCCAAACAAAAACAAAAACAAACAAACAACAACAACAAACAACAAAAAAAGAAAAATAATTTTTCCCAGGCTATCAAATGTTATATATTTCCTATATTCTAGAATAAAGTTGGGCTGATTCACTGAAGTCTATCTCCTGGTAGGCTTTTTCTTCATACCCACAGCCATTCAGAACCTCTTTCTGGCTTTTGCTCTTTCCTCCCTCATAGACAAATGCAGCCAGTGATCCCAAGGAAGAAATAGATTCACAAAGTTCCAGCCCCTAGAAGCTGAATATATACCTGCTGAAGAGGCCAATCTGGATGTCAAGGTTTTGGTGGAATTATTACTTCTGTGTCTACCAAAATTTCAATGTCATTTATTTGTATTGCTAGGTTTTTTCTCAGATCATTTATATCGGTTTTCCAGAATACTTGTTTTCTGATCTTTTCTGATTTTTTAATCTACTGAAGCTGTTCTGTCCTTGATTACATGCAGTGTAATGTGTGTAACAACAGGCATTAAATTATTTAATTGCTCTGTGCATAAATTTCTCTGACAGGGAGTGAATGAATCAAATTTGATATCAGGGCCAACAGAGATTCCTTCTAGGCATTTCCTGATGGCAGAGGATTACCTTTCCTGACCTTTGGTGATCTGCATTCATTAGTACAATGCTGTTCTTTGCAACACCTTCTGTATACTTCAGAAGTCTGGGGGCCTTCCTTTTGGATGATCTCTAGAAAAAAATCACTCTTTCTATGAACATCTCACCTATAATCCCTTTTCAAATGACCTCATTTACCTCAATTAAATCATCTGACATTTTAATTTTTCTTAAAACTTTTAGAAATTACTTCTATCAGAATAGCATCATAAATGTAAGATCTATATATGCCATATTTTGAATCCATTGGTCTATTGGTACTTATCTTTTCTTTAAAGGCCTAATCATCCTTTTGCATTCTGAATTAGCATTTTCCAAAGTAAAAGATTTGATTAACATTTGTATGAGTTCTGGATCTGATACTACTCCATTTAAAAGTGAAGTCAATCTATGAAAAAAAATCAGTGAAGGGTTCTTTTAAGTCTTCTGTGATTTTAGTGAATTACTCGGACCTCTTTCTTGATTCTTCAACCTTGTCCCAAGCATATAAATAACACAGAGGAAAGGTGTGATCAACAAATTGAAGCTGCCTTTGTAACACAGCATATTGACTTTCACCTATCAGCTGATCTTGGGAAATACTAATACCTCTAGTTCTCTTTTGTTCTTCTATGTCCCTATGTTCCTCCTTCCACTGTGTTGCCATTGTAACTGAGAACCAGCTTCCAATATTGCTGTCATTAAATCTTCCTAGTCTTGGGGGGGATAATTCTGTATTCATTTTCCCATGAATTTAATATTTGCTTCACATAGGATGAATGTATACCATATGAAATGACTGCTTCTATAAATATCCTGAAATCTAATATTTCTATAGGATTATATTTAACTTCTTCATAACTTTGGGAATACCTTCCATCTGTTTGTAGTTCTTGTATAGTGATTGGATAAACTAAGGCTGTTTTTTTTTTTTTAACAACTCTCTTCTGTTTTCTCATGCAGTGACATGATAGGTTCTTATCTAAATTCCTCTGTCTGTGTATGAATATTTTCATTTATAAGTCATCTATGGCTTATATCTTATCAATCTACTTCTCATATATGGCACAAAAAACACAATGGCATTTAAGAATAAAATATGAATTACCAGACTGACAGTTATTATTACAATCTCAGTTACAACATTAATCTTTTTATTTTCTGCTTCTATTTTCAAGCTATCTAAATTAACACTATACATTATCCTAATGCCATGTATTATGACATTTCCCTTAACATGGGAAAGATTTTTCCTTTCAATATTGCTTGACTCTCTCCTTTAGGACTTCTCAGGTTTCTTTCCAAATCTTGTGGCTTCTCAGCTTGTCTACAACTGGCATGATTTCTCTGTTCATGTGGTTGTGCCATATGGTGGAGAGCCAAATGTTGTTTTTAAACAAAATCTCAATCATTCAATTTTCCCAATAAAGACTCAGGAGTCAGATACTAGGGTGAAGGCCTGCTGGTTAAGAGAAACAGAGAAAGCACCTAGTTTACCTTCCTCCTCAGCAAACATTCCCCCCAAAAAACTCCCTGTCTTGTCAGCCTTCTCAAACAAAAATGTCATATTGAATGCCCCTCCCTTCTGCTTCCTGTGTGTCTCTCCATCTGTCTTCCTGACACCACTTAGTCTATAGTTTTTTTCTTGTTCACTTCCTGTTGATAGGTTGTCTGATCTGCCTTTTGAACTATGGTTGACTTTATTTAATCCTGTTTACAATAAGCAGAAAGCTCGTGGGTTAAAGGCTAATTCTAGGACTGAGCCACACCACAGCTAGAAATAGGTTTTTCTAGTAAATAAAGAAATGTTGGGGTTCATTGTATGAGCAAATATTCTGTAACAAAATACATATGTGCATATGTACATGTATTCATAGTTTTTAGTATGTAAATACATCCTGCTCAGTTGATATAACATTACTTGTACATATGTTTTCATTACTAACTGTTTGGTTAGGCAGCCTATTTGTGTGTTCTTCTCTGAAGAAGACTATTTCTCTAGCTCTCACCAATCCTTAGGCTGCCTGTAGTTCCTTATGTAAGGTTGAGTACTTTCTCCATTCACTTTAACATCTTGAAGAGACATATCTACAAATAACTACTGCATGCAAGGCTCAAGGATCATTATAGAAGAGAGAGTAGAAAAAAATGTAATAATTAGAGGTTTGGGGATTTTGCAATGACATTGTGTCACCTAGTAATGTAGTGGTCTTTAAATGTCATTGTTTTTTTTTTTAATTTGTGTGCAATCAGAAAAAAATAATTAGATCATTACAAACTACTGAGGGAAGAGTTGTAATCTACAACATCTAGGATATTTAACCTGATGCATTTTGACCTTGAAGTAAGCCTACATATTGTGTCTCTCATATTTCACGATCTTGCCAGCACTGTATAAAGATTTATATATTCTGCTACCTATAGGGTTATTAACAGGTACATTCTAGAACAGAGAAAAACATTAATTAGAAACTTGAGACTAAGAGCCAGAAATCACCCAGCAGAAATAAAGAGAAAGAATCAAGGAATAACAATAAATTTGCTTTTTCATTGTGTGTTCAAGGATAATTCTAGCCTTTTACATATAATAACTCCTTACATCTTCCAACCAAAATAACAATTAGCCTCTCATTCCATGAGATGAAATTAACTGACACTGTTTAGGTGCTCAATTATACATGAGACTAGATATGCCAGGTACCTAGGGGAAAACTTAATTCTACTGTCTTGCTAAAGAAATGGACCAATAAAATGATACCTAATGACATTTTACTATAGGCATAGATCAGTGTCTTGCTCAGGCTTCATCATAAAAGCTTCCTCCAACAGTAGAGGAGAAAAAATACAGCAACAACATGTAGAGAGTGGGAGACCTTGGAACATTCAACCCTACATTGTTGGTTCTATCAAATCTCTCTCCTCAGGACTCAAGAAATTGTATGGAAGAAGATGTAGAAAGAATATAAGATCCAGAAGGCATGGAGGATACAAAGGAAAAAAGCCTTCTAAACTCAGCAGGACCAACATGCATATGACTTCATAGATACTCTAACACCATGCACAAGGCCAAAACAGGTCTGGACCAGATAGGGTCCTAGAGCTTTAAGAAGAAATAGACATGTGTTCCCCATCCCTAGCCCCCAATCTACCTCCAATTGATAACTGACCACTTGTAAATGAACAATAAATTTCCTCCAATGGATTCTGAGTAGAAAAACAAATCAGTCTTAAGGCTAGGTAGGCCACATGCCCAGCAGTAGTTGGCCAACAGAAAATGAGTTCACTAATATTTTTGGAGGTTCTTTGTCTAATATTGTTATGTCATGACTTTTTTTAAATTCTCTTGAATAAAGTGGTGCTAAGATTTAAGTTGTCTAGTCTCCATAATCTTTTCTTAATTTTCCTTTCTTTTAATTTTTTATTGATTCTTTGTGAATTTCACATCATGTATCCCAATGCCACTCATCTCCCCATCCCCTCATTTCTGCCCTTTTCCCTTGCAACTTCCCTCCTAAACAAAATTTAAAAGTAAAACGAAAAACAAGCAAGCAGACAAACAAAAAATAAATGAAAAACATCTCTGAGTGAAAATTGTACTACAGCCCAGTATACCCTTTAGTCTGTACATCTTTATTTGTGGGTATTCATTGCAATGATTCATTCACTCACACTATCTATATGACTCCTCTGGATATCCTATTTTTACTTCATGCCACGGAGGGCCTATATCTTTGATCTGCTGATACAGCCCCTTAACATGCTCCAGTAGTTCATAGATGAGGTAGGTGTTGGGAGGGGGCTACGTTGTAGTCCTGGTTCTAGGCCTGGGGTGGTAGCAGTTTTGGTTGGCCTATCTTTCCCTTATTATCACTGTCTGGGCAAGCTCTCCAGCACTGCACCAACTAGGGTGAGCTCACCCAATGTATCAGACAGAAAGGAGCCGGGCCTGTTTTCCTCCTCTCACACCCTGGGGTCTGGATCCCCAGCACTCACACCACCAGGGCCAAGCTCCACTGTTTTGCCCAGGTGAGGAGGCCCAGGCACTCTTTGGATTGCTGCATCTGGTGAGCGGCAGGGCCAGCCTTTCCGTTCTCATGCCCCTGAGGCCAGCTTTCCCGCTTGACTTGCTACAGGTAGCAAAGTATAGGATGGGGGAAATATCTCCCTTACTGTTGCTACCCCTGGCATACAAGGGATGGGGTAGGGCATCTCTCCTGTCCTCAGACCCACAGGTCTGGCTCACCTGCTCCCCTCCCAACAAGCTCAGCTTTAGTGTGCTGTGCAGGGATGGTGATATTCTTGAAGGGCAGAGACAGTTACTCTTAGTGCTGCAGCCAGTAAGGGGCAGCGTCAACTATGCTCAGCACTATCCTCATTGCTTTCAGCAGTAATGAGAGCCATAGGTATCAACACAAACAGAGCTTGCAGTGGGGAGAGGGCTATAGACCTAGACATGGCCCCCCCGGCAGCAGCCCAGGCCTGGATGACACTATGGCCTCGGGTGGCAGCATAGATTACTCAGATCTGCATGGCCCCAGCAGAGGCTCAACCCTCAGACATTAACCTGAACCCAGGTGGCAACCCAAGGCCATGACTTCTGTGTGCCCCTTAGTGGCAGGCACTACAGGCCATGGACATCAATACAACCCCAGTTGTGGTTGGACTCAGACAATTGTCCTTGGCAGCAGCTCAAGCTTGGATCAACATGGCCCCATTTGGCAGTACAGGTCATTTATGTCAGCATGGACCAACATCAGTGTGGCCCTCAAAACCTCACATGTTCCCAGGTATGGGCCCAGATCCCGGGCATCCACACCACCTTAGATGGCAACAGAAGCCTTGGATATCAGGTCCTGGGAGTGATGTGGATATGGGCCCAGGCTTTGCTCCAGCTGCAGCTCAGGTAGTACATGTCATTCACGTTGGTATGGGCCCACCAGCAGCTGAGCCCTAGGGTAATAAGGCCACAGGTGAAGGCCCAGATCCTGGGCATCATTGTTGCCTTGGGTGGCAACACAGAACATGGACATCATCACACTCAGGCTGTGTGTGGTAGGACAAGAGACCCAGACATGGTCCTTCACAATGGACTGAACCTGGATGTCATCAAGGCCTTAGTTGGCATTGCAGATCATTCAGCGTTGAATGATAACAGAAGCCACTGACATCAACACATGCACTGGCTGTGATAGGAGCAGAGACTGGATGTCACCATGGCCTGCGTGGCAAAGTGGGCCAGGCAGGTCTGTATGATTCCAGTGGCAGCTTGACCTTGGAGACCAACATGGCTCCAGGTGCTGGTCTTGACTGTGAGCCTCGGCATGGCTCTCTGTGTCAACAGGAGCCACAGATAAAACTTCAGAGCCCAGCTCCTGCAGGGCCACCCACCCAGTCATGGCCCCCCACAACAGTCTGGGCCAACATCACCAGGGTGATAGTGCAGGAATCCTGGATGGTATGCCTCCCATGGGGGCACATCCCTTGGACATCAACTTGGTCACAGGTAGTGGCCCAGAATTAGGGTGTCCACAGGACCCTTGGTGGCAACAGACGCCATGAACTTGCACTCAAGCTATTTAAATTGAATTTATCAATTGATCTTAAATATTAAAAAAGCTTGTCTACTTGTAGTGTTCCTTTGCTTCATATTTATATGGAAACGAGATAAACATTTACAGAACAATCATCGAAACAGGCCATGTTAGTTGGTCTAGTATCAAAAGACTTAGCAGATGTTCTGTTCACAGGTGGCTAAGACAGATGATAGGTTCCTTCTCTGGTAGTATACCTCATAAGTTATGAGTATTTCTATATAAGTTGGAAGGGTTATTAAACATTTGCTGAAAGTAATCTACCAGTATGCTTTTAGAAGATTTCTGGTAAGAAACTCCCAAATAAAGCTCCAATGCCTCTGTCATCCATGCATGTTTAATATAATAGTGTTTCTGCATTAGTTCATTTAAAATTCATGATTTTAAAGCACAAATGACCAGTAGACGTTGTCTTGCAGCTTTATTGATTCACATGTCACATTTTATACATATTATTTCCTCTCTATCTTGTTCTTTAATCTCTACACAGCCTTACCCCCTCATCCCTGTCCTTTGTTTCTCATACAAAGTGTAAGAGTTTGCTTTATATTTTTTTTTCAGGAAAACGGGAAACCATTTTAATTAATCAAATTTATTTTTCCAGTATTCAACTGAAATTCTGTCTGCTTCCTTCTTCCTTAAATTTGAAGTGAAAATTATGTTCTATACTTAGAAATATTTTCTTCCTACAGCCGAGAATCTACAGCTGTCTGTCATTTTAGAGTGGTATTTTCACAATCAGTTCATTTTATAAGATAATTAAGTTTAATACCTTGCATTTAAGAACAAAAAAATCATTTCATTTAAGAATAGTTAAGATGGGAGGTAGAGACACACAGCTTCATTCCTTGCACCTGGGAGGCGGAAGTGGGTGGATTTTTGAGTTTGAGGCCAGCATGGTCTTATAGAGTGAGTTCCAGTAGTAGTTACACAGACAACCCCTGTGTTGAAAAACCAAAAAAAAAAAAAAAAAAAAAAAAAACCAAAAAAAAAACCCCAAACACTTAAATATCAGTGTTATTTATTGCTAATTTAAATATCGTATTCTTGGAAAACAATGTGAGTAAAGAACTTTAAAAGATGACATCATTCTCTCACATCTTCAATGTCAATATTTATGTTTCTCTAAGACAAGGGCTGAATCTTTTGTCTTCTTTGCATAATCAACTGTAGCAGGAATCTTAGAGAGTCATATTAATAAAATCAAACCTGAGGCCAGTTATTGGGGTGAATGCTGGAAGATCAGAGAAGCAGAACAAGCCACAGCTACCTTACCTTACCAGTTCCTCAGCTGATCCTGTTTCCTCAGACTGGAAGCCTCTGAGACTTCATCCAGAATGAATCTCAGCTGAACTGCTGCTCGAAAGCCTGAATGCTTAATCAGCCAAAGTGCTTCTAGTTTCTCGTCTTCAGACCTTATATATCTTTTGCTTTCTGTCATCAGTCCCTGGGATTAAAGGCATGAGTCACCATGCCTGGCCATTTCCATTGTGACCTTGAACTCACAGAGATCCAGAGGGATTTCTGCCTCTGGAATGCTAGGATTAAAGGCGTGTGCTACCACTGCCTATCCTCTATGTTTAATATTGTGGCTGTTCTCTTCTCTGACCCCAGATAAGTTTATTAGCGTGTACAATATTTTGGGGAACACAATACCACCACAATCAACTCCTAGAACCAATATTGACTTCTACCAATCCATAACATTTTATTGCGAGAAACACCAGCAACTCACCTGACTGTGAAATTTTTCAAAGTTATGATATCAAATTTCACTGCTTTTCAAAACAATATTTTAAAAATCTCGATAGTAATCCCTTCTGCTACTTGTTCTTCATTAACAGGTACGTTCTGTTACACTTACTGTTTCTTGCTCCTTTGAATTGTTTGTACTTAAATCATGCTAATCTTTTTAGGGTAAGTTCAGTCTTTGGCAACTTTGCCACAATTGCTGACATATTTGCTTGTCCATCATATAGTACTTTTTCCTAAGTTCTAAAGTCTTAAGCCGCTTTACCACTTAGGGATATGTGTTTATGAGTGCAGGAAATTGAAGATGCCGAAAGAGGGGCTACATTATCATGGAGCTGGAGTTACAAGCCATTGCAAAGTCCCCCATTTGAGGGCTGGGAACCAAACTAGGGTCATCTGAAAAAAGATGGTAACATTCCAGCTCCCCAAAAAACTTTTAATATGACAATTACTTTTTAATAAATATATTCATTAACTTGTCATAGTTAAAATAAAATTCTTCTTCTTTCTCATAGGTATATCTACTTTTTTCCCCCCTTTTATTTTATTTTACAATACCATTCAGTTCTACATATCAGCCACGGATTCCCTTGTTCTCCCCCCTCCTGCCCCCCTCCCTTCCCCCCTAGCCCACCCCCAATTGCCACCTCCTCCAGGGCAAAGCCTCCCCCAAGGACTGAGATCGACCTGGTAGACTCAGTCCAGGCAGGTCCAGTCCCCTTCTCCCAGACTGAGCCAAGCTTCCCTACATAAACCCTAGGTTTCAAACAGCCAATTCATGCAATGAGCACAAGACCTGGTACCACTGCCTAGATGCCTCCCAAACAGATCAAGTCAATCAACTGTCTCACCTATTCAGAGGGCCTGATCCAGTTGGAGGCCCCTCAGCCTTTGGTTCATAGTTCATGTGTTTCCATTCGTTTGGCTATTTGTCCCTGTGCTTTATCCAACCTTGGTTTCAACAATTCTCGCTCATATAAACCCTCCTTTCTCACTAATTAGACTCCTGGAGCTCCACCCGGGGCCTAGCCATGGATCTCTGCATCCAGATTCCTCAGTCCTTGGATGGGGTTTCTGGCACGACTATTAGGGTGTTTGGCCATCCCATCACCAGAGTAGGTCAGTTCGGGCTGTCTCTCGACCATTGCCAGCAGTCTATTGTGGAGGTATCTTTGTGGATTTCTGTGGGCCTCTCTATTTCCAACTCCTGACAAGAAATTATTCTAGCAACTGAACGAAACAATAGCAAAGATGACATTTCTTCTACAGCATTCTCCTCCCCATTACTGTAATGTGATATCGCTACATAGTGATATATTTCAATCCAAAATTTCAATTGAACTCTATTCTTCCATATTCTACTTCTTTGAGGATTGAAAATATAATATATATTTTAATTATATACTTATATATAAATTTAATATGTATAGTGTTTATTAACTTGTTGCTTCTAAATATAAAACTGTGAATATAAAATACTATTTTATATCATTACATATCATTTTACATATACATTTCAAATGTATATGTGTACTATGGACAGAATATTTCTTTTTCAAACAAACAGCTTCACATTATAACTTACTCTTGGTTATAATTACCTTAAATTTTTTACCTTTTAGTATTAAAATGTAAACTAAATTAGAGAATATAAGCAAAAGTTTGAGTTAAATGTTTGCCTCTTAAAACTGCTTGGCGGGAATTGAAGATGCAGAGATCCACAGCCAAGCACCAGGTTGAGCTCCAGAAGTCCAGTTGAAGAGAGAGAAGAGGGATTTTCATCATCTTTTCATTTTGAATTTAAACACTGAATGTCATAATATTTTAAATAAAATGTCTTTACTATTCACACTAGAGTAATTTCAATATGGCTTAGAGCACTTGCTGATCTTGCAAAGGATAATGGTTTAATTCTCAGCATCTACATGTTGACCCACAACTTTCTATAAGTTCAGTTCCAATGTCTCACTCTCCCTTGTCTGGCCTCCAGGATCTGTGAATGAGATGAACTCACAAATAAAAATCAATAAATAATAGAGGCAGGCAGATCTCTGTGAGTTCGAGGCCAGCCTGGTCTACAAAGTGAATTCTAGGAAAGGCGCAAAGCTACACAGAGAAACCCTGTCTCGAAAAACCAAAAAAAAAAAAAACCAAAAAAAAAAAAAAACACCACCACCAACAACAACAAAAAAAACAATAAATCTTAAGAGAAAACTTTTTACTCTTATTGTAATTATGATGGTTTTAAAAACCTATACGATTAACTATAATCTAACAGTTACACAAATATGTATAATTTTATGAATACAGTACACAGTTGGACAGCACTGGGTTTTTGTAAGATATCAAATACAAGTGAATTTAGACATGAAGTTTGGATGGGGAGATATTGGGAGGGACATGGAGAAAGTTGGAACAGAGAAATGGAAGGTATGATGTGGAGATACTTTATCTGTGTCCCCCAATAAAGTTTATCTGAGGATCAGAGGATAGAAGGCAGGCAATCTTAGCACACGCCTTTAATCCTATCACTTGGGAGGCAGGGATCTGTCTGGATCTCTGTGAGTTCAAGGCCACGCCGGGAACAAAGCCAGGTGTGGTGGCACATGCCTTGAATTCCAACACTAGTTAACCATAAAGGTCTAGAGGTCTGTACAGACAGACAGGAAGTGACAGAGTTGGGCAAAAAGAGGAAGTCATGTAGCTGGGTGGAGAGAGGAAGTGAAAGGCAGAACAGAAAAGCATATAGGCATGGGTGTAATAGGTAGCTGTTCCAGCTTTGACTTGGAAAGTACTACCCCCATGAGGCTACATGGGTAGAATATGTACCCATGTAGATATTCAAAGAAGTAGAATATGGAAGAATAAGGAAGCCTCACTGGCTACAGTGAGGCTTCCTTAACTGTCATGTCTACAAGGTAGGGCCGAGAGAGGAGCCCTTAAGACTGAGATCCAGATGTACTAGCTTTCATGGTTCCTGGATCCTGGACACTGGAGGTAGACCAAACAGAGTTTTCCAGAGAACACTGCTGGACTGCACTACACCTTTCTCGGACCCTGTAACCTATCCCTTTACTTGTAAGTTACCCCACTAAATAAACCTCCCTTTTAACTACATGAAGCTGCCTTAATACTACAACCAATACATGGATATACAGGAACTAGGTCTCTTAGATCTCCAAGTGGTAAGAAATTGGCTAGCTTCTTTCTGATTTTCTGTTCTCTCAGCTTTTCACCCCAATATGTGGCTCTGAGTTTTTTTTTCTAATAAGACTGTTTAGCAAAACAAAACAACAAAAAAGAAAACATTTAACACTTCATCCTACAATATGAGCTACTATATTTCATTGTCATGTTTAAGAATAAATAAAAAATAAAAGCGTTTAGCAATCTAAATAGTTGATTACTCGAGCTATTGCTTACAAATATTTATTAACAAATATACAGTGTTTGGCTGTGATCTACACTTGGTCTGATGAAGTTGGTGAATTTATGTTTTGTAGCTTTGTTCTCTTGACTTTTTTTCATGTTCAAAATTGCAAAGTTCAGACAGAATAAAGACAATGAAAATTATTGCTGCACAGTAATTTCCAGTTAAGCACAATATTAATTGAGACACTTAACTATGGCTTCATACTTTCACTAGAATAAAAATGCATTGAGATATGACAGAGGTATCAGAGGTCTTCATGGAGATTTTCCAGTGTTGTTATTAGTGCTAACATGTGAAGTTCATTACGGTGTGCATGCCATCCCCTTGGTTACACTCATCAGATAAGACTAATATCTCATAATATTCTTCACTCATTTCTGCCAATCCTTTGACATCCTCTTGGGTTTTTCCCCATCAGATTAAAAATTCTGCAAAATACATGCAATTTTGTTGTCAGAACATACAGAAAAACTTCCTCCCTGTGCAACTCAGGTTTCTAGATTTACAAATTATGTCTAAAAAGATGAATGAATCTGAAGGAAGCATATATTAAATATCATGCCAAATATATTCCAAATAAAAATAATCAAATTTGATGAAATATTATCCCTTGAAATAAAGTATTTTAATTTCTGAGTGGTGTTTGTTAATAAAAGTGTATCAATGTCATGATTGCAATTTCTTGACTTTTTCATTATTAAAGTATCTTATTTCATTATTCTTTCATTAATACTAATTGAAATAATAAAATCTGTAAATAACAGGATATTTGTTATAATTCTGTGCATGGATCAATATTTATCTAGAAAAATATATTTGTAAGGTGAACTATGTTTTTTCTATACATGCATGAGAAAGACACACACACACTAACACACACATACACAGAAAAGAGAGAGAGGAGAGACAGAGAGAGAGAGGAGAGAGAGAGAGAGAGAGAGAGAGAGAGAGAGAGAGAGAGAGAGAGAGAGAGAGAGAGAGAGAGAGAGAGCAGACACATCTGTGCTATGATGTACTTAATGAAGTCAAAGAGAAATTTTGGGAGTCAGTTCTCTGCTGTCATTTGGTAGGATCAGGGGATAGAAGTTACCTTGTGAGGTCTTTGCCTGAGTTTTTTTCCCTGTTGAGCCCTCCACAAGGCTCTCTAGTTTGACAACAATAATATGCCATTTACTGTGTTTTGGTAGTAAAATACTACAAGGTTACAGTGGATTAAACTAACAAATTTATTCTCTTATATTTTTAGTTTCAAAATAATTCGGAGTCATGTGTTCAGAGAGATAGCTCAGTAGATAAGACAGGTTACTATGCAATCATGATGCTTTATAAAGTATTCCAGATCCACCTGAAATCCTACAATGATAACCATGATAAACACACACACACACACACACACACACACACACACACACACACACACATTTTTGTATTCACCACACACACACCTGCATACTCACTCATTCCAAATACCTACAAGAAAAATAACAATGAAAATAAAAAACAGTCTGCAATAATCATCTTCAGGTAAAATGTATAGTATAGTACCTCTGAAGGCTCTTGGAAAAAATATCATTCTTGTTTCTTATATTCGATCAGAATTATGGACACTTTTCAAAACATGACAGTACATTGTCATTCACAACATTGATGGGTAGAATAATGAAACTGGGCTCCAAATAAAGTAGTATAATCTTTTAAATAGGTTATGATTTCTGTTGGGCAGCATATGAAAGTGTGCATGCCACCACTAATCTGAGGTAGAACACTTTGGACTCACAATCTGAACAGTGTTACATATCACCTCAACACATGTTTGTAGGTTATTTTCTCTTGTTCTTCCCTCCCTTTAACATAAGCTATTAAACTCAGGATGCATTCTCAAAGTCCAAGGTGCTATCTCTAATGGTTCTCATCTCAAGCACATTTCATAACTCCTAAACACAAATTATTGTACACAGACTGGAAAGTACCAGAGACCAGGAGGCAGAAATGTTTTCTCAAGTCTTGTTCAATTCTTGAAAAATTTGTCTTCATTCATTTATGTTCACTTTCTTAGATGTTAATCTATTATATCAATTTTTCAAAAACATGTTCTATGTATTTACTGGTTTTCACTATTAGTTTAATTTTTGAATTTGTTAACTTTGCAATGACCACATTATTTCTTTCTACATAGTGCTTATTTTTTTTAATGTTCCAAAGTCCAAGTACACCATAAATTTCATTCTTTCTTTAAAAACATCATGTGTGCATTCCAGGAATCATCATTCTTGCTAAATTATTTCTATTATTTTATAAATAAATGAATATAATTTAAACATTTACTCACATTTTTATTATATATATTATTGAAACAAAAATTTCATACTCTATATTCTGATCTCTTTCGTGGATGCACTTGAGAAGAAGAAATATTGTGACTGGAGAGTCATGAACTTGGTCCTTTCTCCCCCCAAATCCAGGTTTAACCATAATTCTCAGAGTAAAATCTTCAGTATCATATTGTGCTTCACTTTTTTTTGGCCAAAAAGAGACTAGTCACTTAATCCTTTGGGTATATAAGAATGTGATTTTTTTTTTGCACATTTAAGATAGCTATACTTAATATTCTAGACAAAAGACTCTTTGAAAGCATCTCATTTTTAAACTAACACTTTATGAAAATAAAGGAAAAAGGAAAAAACTATAAAATTTATCTTATGGAAAATCTATATAATAAGAAAACTAACCAAATGCTAAGGTGTGTGTGTGTGTGTGTGTGTGTGTGTGTGTGTGTGTGTGTGTATGCTCACATATATTTGAGAATGTGCTCATATTCAAGTACATGTGTTTGGAGAATTGGATACACGATGGTTTACTCAGAACTCTAGTGCAGAGACATTAAGAAGAAACTGTATTTCACTATAACAAATCCTTCACTTTCTTTGCAAAGAAAAGTAGAGGTACGTTATTTGAGAATTTATTTTTGCTTTCATCTCCCACAGTTTATACTGCAAATTATAATAAAAAGTTCCCCAAAGGAACAATCACACACCATATTGTTTCACTTTGAAATGTGATATATTGGGGGGAATCATTTTAATTTAGCATATCTTAAAATAAGTGAGAATAAGAAATTATTTTATTTGACTTACTTTTAATCTAAATACTACTTGACTTCATTTCCTTCTTTAGTACTCCCTTTTGTGTGTGCCGGTTCTAAAGTCGAGCACTAGCTTTTCAGTGGAAAGGGCTCCTGTGAATGTTGCTACTGTTTCAAATGCATGTCAGTTACCGCTTTTACCTTCCACTCCTAAATCTTCAGTGCATGATCCCATCTTAATCCAATCTGCCTTTGTGCTTCCTCCCTCGATCAGATAACATAAATGGATTTCTTAGAAAAGCTTTTACATTTTACAAGTCCTTGTTTTTTTTTAAAGATTGCAATAATCACAGGGCAAAATGAAAAATAAAATAGGTACAAAAATGAATCACTTCCTTTGACAGTCCGCTATGGATGTGACTTGGGACTTCAGAAGGGCCAGTCTTTGAGCTGTGTCAGCATCTGTGCTTCAACAGCAGCATCTTCTGGAAAAAAATGAAAAATAAAAAAAAATACTACAGTGATGTCAATAGAGTATAATCAGTATGAAAAAGTAACTTGGTAACAAAAAATAAGATATTTTTTAACAGATAATTTTTGGAAATATATATAAATACAATAGACAGTTAATATTTTATGAGTTGTGCTATTCACACATCTCCATATTGTCACTTAAAGATGAAACATGATCTGAACGTGGTTGAACATCCTTTAATTTTGATAACTAGGAGGGGTCTTAAGGAAGGTTTCTGAGTTTGAGAACATCAAGGTCTACACAGTCAGTTCCAAGAAGACCAGGGTTACATAGTGAGACCCTGCCTGAAAAACAAAATAAAAAGGAATCAAAATCATGAATAACATTTCTATGTTAATTATAAGGTATACTTAGATTGTATTTTTTATATTAAAGGTAATTGTGCATATTTTTCATTAATGTTAACATTTCAATAACCAATCTTTTTTAGAACTTTTAATTTTGTGAATTATGGCTGTAATAGAGTATTGACAGAAAAAGATCTTGTTATATTGGATGTTACTATCTTGTTACATTGGATGTTGCATGTCTTTGTGTGTGTGTGTGTGTGTGTGTGTGTGAATATATATATATATATATATATATATATATATATATATATATATATATATATATAAATATACGTGTGTGTGTGTGTGTGTGTGTGTGTGTGTGTATGTGTGTGTGTGTATGTGTGTGTGTAGAGGATGGACAGTGTCTGTGTGTCCTGCTCTCTCTCCCTTTTTTCATCTTGAGGCAATGTGTTTCACTGAAGGGATACAGGATGGCAACAAACAAACTCCAGTAATCCTCATGACTCAGTCTCTCACAGCCTTAGGGTTACTGACACACAAACCCATGACTGTTTTGTATGGTCCAGGTATTTGAATTCAGGTCCTCATGCCTGCTTAGTAAGTGCTCTTACTCAATGTGACATCCTGCCACCTGAGTGATTGTCATTTAAAGGCTCATATGTTCAAAGATGGGCTCTGAATGTTGACTTTATTATGTAATGGCAAAAACAGTGGGTAGGCTTCTTGGAAGGAAACCAGGACATTAGGACTTCTTCCTTCATCTTAAAATATTCCTTGTTTTAGGAATGTTGCCCTTCCTCTTCCTCACTCTTATTTTTCTACTCCCATTAAATTAAAATCTTTACCTTTGTCATGTATTTTATATCATGCTTTGTGGATCCTTGGCAACCCCCCCCAAATTATGGGAACCCAGAGCACATGTCCTGAAATTTCATAATATATGACCTTAAGTCAACTTTCCCTCTAATAATTTATCAGACATATTTTACTACAGTGATAGAGATTTAACTATCACAAATATAGAGGTGCTTATTTTTACATGTTGGCATGGCATTGATGTTTGGCTAATAGCTAGCTGCATATTGAAATGAATACAAAACATATTGCCCACATTTTGCCATTCTGTGTTTTAAAAAATTCTTCTTGTATTCATTACCTAAAAGTGTTACTAAAATGTGCAGGAAGAGAGTAAGGGAAGGGAATAAATGCCAGTAATCATGTTTAAATATGTTTTGCTACACTTGAGAATTTTGTGAAAATTGTATCTTATTAAAATGTATTACTACACATGGAATTTTACTAGCCTTGGCTGCACAAGAATATTAAGAGCTGGCCACAGTTGACCACCGTATATGTTACAAGAGTAGTGAATTTCCCTTGCCATTTCTCTGGATAAATATCTTTTCTCATTATTTATGAGACATGTCTTTTGTTTTCTATGAAGTTTAAAAAAAACAATTAATTGAACTATGAGGTTTGGATCAAATGACATCAGAAAATGACCTAAAATGTTTGTTAGTACTGCATATCATAATTGTGTCCTTTTTCAAGCATCAGAAGAAATATTCTATGCCTCCTTTAAAAAGTTTACAGGTTGCTTTTGAAACTTAGCACTGCCTTTCATATGAAAAGACCACCTGATTCTAGAAGATGGTATCCTTTAAATATTTTCTCAATAAAGGCTAAAGTCAGGTTCCAGAAATTCTTTTACAAGATTCTTAGAGACTGTAGAAGTTCTCATCTAAATTTATAGAAAAATACCATATACTTACAAATTACACAGAAATGGCATGTTCACATCCCCACACCCCCACACACCCCCGTACTCCCCCACAACCATATTTCCATACCCCCATACACACTTTTGCTATTGTCTCCTTAGAATAGAATTTGGAAGTCTTAGAAAGCAATTTTTGGAAAGAGTTAAATTTCCAGGTCCTCATATATTATATATCACAAAAACACACATTTATGAGGAATAGATTTTTCCTGGATCAAAGACTAAGATGTACTAAGTAAAAACATTTTTAAAACCCGTAGGAAAGATTTTTCATCTGATTAATTTTCCTTGGGGAAATTTATGTTATGTCATCAGATGAATGATATTTTATATGCTTGTGCAAGTAATAATCCTACATGGTGTAAGCCGATTATGCAGAAATAAAACTATGTTATGTGTACTTTGTATAGCTTGTACTGTATTCTTATTCACCTCAAAACAGTTTTGAAATGTGGCAATTTTCATGGAGCTTTTGTTATCTAAATTAGTAGTTTTGCCTTTAGGTTAGGTTCCTGTTTACATGCATGCACACATACAGAACTTAAACAATAAAATTAAATTAATGGTGCATTTTCATTATTTTAGTCACTACCTGAGCCTGCATTTTTCATTTATATGCATTTGGTTTATGTCGGTGTGCTGGCCTCTTTCTATATTTATCTACATTTTACTCTACTCAGGGTTTATAGAACTTTCCACATTACAAGTAGACAACATCTGTCCATTCCTCATTGGGTCACTTTTGTGAGAACAGAGATGAGGCCCAGACATATAGTTGTATGGAACATTAATGAATTCATGGTGTCATACAAATTTTTAGGCTTCATATCCACTAATGTAAGAATTTCCTTAAGTTGATGCAGCAGAGTGACTTTGTGGTCAGCAGAAGACACCAGAGCTGTTAAAATGCATAGTGGATTCCGAGTGACAGAGCACAGAACTCACAGTTTTTCTTTGTAAAATTTCTGCTAAACATTCCACAAAAGCAAATACTTCCCCCTTAGACCACACAAGAGCCTAAGTGGGGCAGAACAGATACTTAGTTGGTATTTTCAAGGGCATAGAGTTATTGTCTCTCTTTTTCTTTCATAGAAGATACTGTTTTAAAATTAAACCATTAGCACAATCTATGCAACTAATTTAATCCAAAAAAATGATCTCTTTTGTTCATCTATAGGTCTCTTAACATTTTCAGAAAACAATTTGGCCTAAACAATACCATAGTCAGTGGCCATTGAGTGGTGGAGTGATCATTATGCATTTCAAATACACCTGTGTTCAATAGTATTTTACAAGAAGCTACGAGACCTCAGAACAGCAGTTCTCAAATTGTGGCTCACTGCCCCTTTGGGGGTCAAATGACCCTTTCAGAGGGGTCGCATGTCACATGTCCTACATATCAGATATTTACATTACCATTTATTACCACAGCAAAATTACAGTTATGAAGTATCAACAAAACTAATTTTATGTTTGGAAGGTCACTGCAACAGGAGGAACTGTATTAAACAGTCACAGCATCAAGAGGGTCGAGCACCACTGCTTTAGCATGCTATAAAGTATACAAATAATAATGATAATAATAACATCAATATAACCCAAGAATATTGTTAATTAAATAAAGATTTATTATAAATCTTAAACATTATAAGAAGCCCATAGACACAGCTTTGATGACAGGAAACTTTTGAGCATGTATGGGATCCTGGCCTTAACCTAACTTACAAAGCTCGTCAAGTAACCTTTGAAAATTATGGAGAATCAAGCAAGTTCTCTGCACTTTGTCGTGTTGTGGCTTTCTGTAATGATCTGTCAGTATCAGGAAGTAGCTTCTTGGATTAAGGGTGAGAGCTATGCATACTTGTGAGCACCAAGATAAGTATAAAGAATACAGTGGGGTATACAAAGTTTATCTTTCAGGTTGAAAACTGTTTAATTTGAAAGAATGAATGTCCAGATGAATGAATAGGAAAAAAATAACCTCCTGGCCTATTCAAGTTGGAAATCACTACAAGGAACAGAAATTCATTCTCAAATTCAAAAATACAGCACTGTTTTGTGCTAAACAGGAGAATTTGCTTGTTTGAAAGTATATTCCTAAATTACTTGGTCAGGAAGATACTGATTACATTCCCTTCATCTATGACTAACTAGAACTACATTTTCCTCTGCTCAATCATATTATGTAATGACTTTAAGGAACTTTAATTTCATAATTAACTGTGAATTGAGCTCATACTAAATAGATGCACATGTTCTGTCTGCTGATCTCATTCTGTAATGAGTCACTTATGGCATAATTAGCACATGGGTACAGTGTTTCTATCTTAGTAAGTCACATACAGTTTTATTCACATGTAATAGTAAAGCTGTAGTCTGGTGTTTCAAAGATTCTGTACCTTCATTCACCATACAACATTAAATTCAGTGTCCATTCCACACTTTTTTTAGCAAGGGTGGATTTGAACATGGATTCAACAGGTTCCAAGTGGGCAAAGAAAGCAGAATATATAAGATAGGTATTATTTGGGATATCGAAATGTGTAATTTCCAGTAATGTCTCGTTCCTAGAATTTTGATGTTTTGCTCCCTAGTGATCATTGAGTGAACAGTTTTCTAAGTCAAACAATCTCATGTCCATGATCTTGTGACTTAGCACAGGGCCAGTGCAGCAAAATCACACAACCATGGCTGACCATTTCTAAAATAGTGAGTCAAAATAAATCTTTCCTCCATAGTCTGATTTTCTGTTATTTCATGGGCACACCTAGTAGTGTAAATGTCTTTGTTCTGAAGGAAATCTTTGATGAATTTTACTGATTCCAAATGTCAGTAAGAATAATCCCCAAGTGTGAGAAATACAAACTTCAACATGAATAGCCACTCTTCTTCCCACCATCTTTTCTCCCAGATCTGCTGCCATCTCCATCCTTCTTGTTTTATAACTAAACACCTAAATAATCATTCTATGTGGAACTTATTTGTACATTTCTTTCATACATATATGTTACAAATCCTTCCTAATTATTCCATGTGTGCAAAACTTTTTGAAATCATCTAATGTACCTTCAGATGTAATCATGATATAGTATCAGTGAAATTATCTTTTACCAAATTAGAATGACTGCAAATTTTGTTTCTTCATTTGCACCTTTGAAAATTAAAATACAGACACGTCATCTCTCCACCCCTTCTCCCTCTGACTCTCCCCAAGTATCCCTCATTGTCGCTTTCAAATCTGTAGCCTCCTTTTTTAGATTATTATAGTTATACATACATACAAACACACATATATATTCTCTTACCCACAAATATATAATAAAATTTTCTTATTATAGTTATACATACATACAAACACACATATATATTCTCTTACCCACAAATATATAATAAAATTTTTCTGAGATTATTTAGTGCTGCTTGTGTGTTTAAATGTGGTGCCAAATGTTTGGTATAGGATAACCAATTAGGATGCTCATCCCAAGTGACAAATGATTCTCCTTACTCGGCAGAATTGCCTGTATCTCCTCATCTATGGATGAGACCCTATACCAGCTGCCTCTCCTAAGTTAGCAATTGTGCTGTTTTTGATAGTCTTGCTTAGGAGACCATATCATTGAGATTTCAAGGGTGCAGCTTCACCATCATTACTAGCACACAAAATCTCAAGCATACTTCCTCTTATAACCTTCTGGTCCCTCTCTAAAATGATTTGCTGAGACTTAAGTGTAGTAGTAATTCAATGGATGTGTTGGCTCCAGTTAGAAACACCATGGTCAGATTTCCTCAGCATTTGGACAAGCGGTGCTGTTCTATAATGGTCTACTTCTGTCATGAAGGGAAGCTTTTCTGATGAGAATGAAAAAGACACTTATCTGTAAATAAAAGCACGAGTATTGAGAAAGTAGTTGAGAATTATACTTTTATAGTAAGTTGTATTTAACATATTTTCCTACACAACTCATGATCGTACTAAATATGGATAGTTGTCTAAGTTCCCAGGACCAAGAATGATTTCTTCCCCTTCAATGGACCTTAAGCCCAGTTAGAGAACTATTACCATCAAGAAATGAATGTCACTATGGCACTGTGTCATGCTGCATTTGGTTTTGGTTAATAAGCATCACAGTTGAGTAAGACGAGTGATTGCAAACTAATTTTGAAATCACTTACTTTTTATGACTAGACAAGCTGAAATTTATCCAGTATCAACTTCTATTAAACATTACATTCAAAGCATTGCAATATACATTCTTCATCACTGAAATAAAATTTTCATAGTTTCATGAAATACAAGAATTAGTCAACCATGTGATTAAGAAGGACATGAATCTTGTACAATATAAAACACAAATATTATAGTAAAAGTTTTTAATACTTTTGTGGTTGACTAGAGAATTATACAGTGATAGTAAATATCTAAAGAAAAGGTTACATTTTCCTGAAGTTATTAATAAAAGTAAGTAACAGAACAATTAGTGTTATTGCTACTGTTATTATTGATATTGTCCTATTATTATTATTGGAAAAAAAGCATGTAATATATGCCAATCTTTTTCTTTTATTAGAGTATATGATGCAAAACGGAACTTGGTCTTCTGATGCTTTGACTGCTTTGTAAGTGCAATTGCACTGAATATCCAAAAGATGATATTTTTGTGTTAAGGAAATAAATGTAATCATCACTTATTAATTTATTTATCCTTATATTATATAAATATGCAGAGTTTAATATTAGCATTCTTCTTTGCCTCCTGTTGTGAATAAGATAAACTCTTTGATTTTCTGTTAATTATTTAAATGTCTTGCTTCATTGCCTCCTAATATAAAGTCTATGAAGCATGAACTTTATTTTTGCCTATAATAAATACCTAAGATTTAGAATTCTATAGAATTAAAGAAATTCTTGAATGTATCTTTGTCTTCATTTAAATTAGGTTGATGTCAGGGATATGAAGGCTTTGCTTCCCATTAGTGTGTTCCATGTGATATGTGGATACTCTTACTTAGGAGATTTGTCATTACCTTTATTTCATGTTAAATTAACATTTCTTTACTTGTGTTGGATATACATGCACACGCTCACATATATAAAATGTAGAGTCGTGGAGTTCTTGTACAGCTCTGGATTCTGTTCCCCTCCAGATCTAAGCCACTTGGGGAAACTCTCTCATGACATTCTGGCAACAAAGACCTTCAAGTGAATTGGAAATAACAAGGGCTGGATTTATTCCATTTACCAAATACAAACTGCAATCTTGTCCTTTTGGCATGGTAAGATTTAATAAAAATACTTCTTTTCGCAACTGTCAAGCACAGCATTTTGGACAATTATAGCATTGGCTTTTCCTTTCCTAACTGTACATTTGTGGGTTTTATGTACCAACCAATCAAGAGCATTTACTTCATTTAGAATTTCTGCTGCCAAAAAGGTAATTTCATGTATAAATGGATCCAATCTGGGAAGCCATCCAAAGAAGCTGCTCAGGTGAGTAACTGTGTGATTTACATGCAGGTGCAAGCTGTAAACTTGGAAGTAGTTTGAAAACGCTAAGTAAAGATATAGAGCAGAACTGTGTTAACTAGACAGGTATATCACTTTCCTTCCGGAATTTTAAACACCCTAGAAAAAATTCTGCCCTTTGTTTAATATTACTTTAAAGATTTACAACAGTATGTGCTCCTTAGAGGCTTGGTTATGCAATTGATTTTTAGGAAAATAGATATTAGTGTAATGACTCATGGAACCACACCATCTAGTGGTGAAAAATACTAGTAGAATTCTTTTACAAATACTTTTAAAAGCAAAGATTTATTTATTTTGCATAAAGTAATGCCAAGGGGATGCAGTACTCATGGGTCCAGGAATATAATGTACATTTCTTTAATATTCCTGGTTATTCTTCTTCATATAGTCACTTTCATTTATTTAGATTTTTGTCTTGTACTACATACAAAATGTTACTCAGCAAATACTCAAAATTGAAATTAGAATAAAAAGGCACTAATGGGGCTAAAGGCACAAACAAGATTACCTACAAGATTGCTGCTAGAGTCTGTTGAGACATTTCAGCAAGTAACTAGTGCCACAAGTTTATCAGCTTGGTTTGCCGTGCCCATACAGAGGTGTAAAAGGAGAACTGATTCCCAAACATTGTCCTCCAACCACACACATATGCATAGGAAATGTTGTCAAAACAGACATCATATACACAGGCACATAAAACATTAATTCAAAGATCACCATGGATCATAAGTAAGTTTAGATGTTAACATTACGCTGTAAACTGACAGAACTCTGAAATATAAGACAATCTACTGGCTAAGAGTTCCGAGACTCGAGGAAGAAACAGACAAGCGGTAAGCAATCTGAAAGAACAGTCGAGGGGTGGTGCTTGTGAAGTGAGGCTAAAATGGGACTTACGAGGACTCGGTTGATGTCTACGTGGAAAGAGCTAGTCTGTTATTTTCTCTTTAAGGATGTTATCCCTGGTGGGTTGACTTTGTGCCAGTGGAAGGCCACGAATCCAAGAGTTCATGGACAACACCAAATGTATTCCACAAGTGTAAAATAAACCCAGCAAACAAAAGAGGACACGGACTTAAGTGGGGAGGAGGGGAGAGGATAGTTTTGGGAGGAGTGGGGTTTGAGGGTGGATATGATCAAAATGCACAGTATGAAATTCTCTAAGAATCAATGCAAATGAGAAGAACAAAATGAATTTGAACTTCCATCTCAGAAAATAATCTGTGCTCTACTAAAAATCAAAATTAGTATAAAGAAGAATAGTGCAAGTGTGATAAAATATTTTATATAAAATATATTCAAAATTATTTTTAGAATAAAACTAAAATTACCCAAAGAGTAAACATATTAACTATTGTTAGAAATTATTCTAGAAATCTGTAGAGGCAAAACAATCAAGAACAGGCGTAACTCTGCCTGGGAACCTTGGTCTAGGTGCCCAGCTGAGTGGCCTCTTACACTAGGTGTGTTTATACTCTAGAATTTAGTTCTATGATCTCAGCCGGCATCAAATGGGAGACCTCAGTCTCTCCTGCTTAGGACCATTCTATTATTGAAGAACATTGCTCCAGGTATCAGCTTCCAAGGCCTCCTATCCAGGTCTCCCTACACTATGGAAGATACTTCCCTCACTCTATTCACTGATCAGTAGTCACTCTCAGAGAAACCTGGGGGATAAAGTTTGTAGCTCTCAGTAACAGTATTACAAAGGAAATATGGGCATCACTACAATACAAAGATTTATTTGACTCCTCTCCAATGTAAATAGATCCAATGAAAGAAAATTGATTTCAACCTAGATATATAAATATAAAATTGAAAGACAGTGGACAGATTCGAACCACAAACTATTCCAGCTGCACACATCCCAATGTGCAGAAGCAATAACAGCCTAAAAAAAAACCCAATATGTCTTCTTCAAAAATTACTAATCCCACATTAATTACCTCCATTGGAAAAAAAAAAACCTGGAAGAACTTCCAGAAAAAGAATGATTGACACTATACTCAAATAATTCCAAAAAGACATGACTATTTTTCAAAACAAATGAGAACAAATAAAACTGAATGAAATACAAATGTCAATGAAAATAGAATTAAATAAATATATAGAAATATTGAGAAAGACCAAATTGAAATGTTACTACAAATAAAAACTCAGAAAGCCAAATGAAAACTTCAGTGGAAAGATTCACCAATGAACTGGATCACATGAGAATCAGAGAATATGACTGGAAGACCAGGTAGAGGAATTAGATTATTCAATGTAGATCGATGTTAAAGTTTTAAAATGCATAACCAGAATGATCATTGAGGCAACATAAATGTCTAACCTTTGGATTACAGGCAAAGAAAACAAGAGGAAGAGGAAGCAGAAGAGGAGGAGGAGAAGGAAGAGGGCAGCAATGCTAACCATACCAAAGATAACAATAAAGAAGATTTCAAATCTAGTGAAAAGAAGGTTACCAAATAGCAACAAGAGGACTACAAAATGGCAAATATACAGGGCAAGCAAAAACAAAACAAAACAACAACAACAAAAAAAAAAAACCCAAAAACCTCCCAATGACATATTAAACATCAAAAACACAATAAAAAAAGAGAGTTTTTAAAATCTCTAAGAGAGTAAGATCAAGTCATTCATAAAGATGTAACTCTTTGTTATTTCACAGAAATGTTTAAAACAAGAAGGGCTTAGAAAGATGTATTCTAAGTACTGAAAGACCAAAACTATCAACCCAGTCTATTAAACCCAAGAAAACTATGAAAATTGAATGAGAGATAAAACTTTCTGTGATTAAACCAAAAGATTCAAGGTGTTCATAACTATAAAGACAGGTCTACAGAGGTTAATTGAAGAATTATATTCTTCTGAAGAGCAAGATAAACACACCCAAGAGGAAATGGGTAATAAATACAGCAAGGGCTGTTAATCTAAAAACACAATACAAAATCAATAAAATGACATGGAATAAGACACATTTCTCCGCAATGATTCTGCATATGAGTGAAATTACCTCCCCCAACAATTCAGATAAATCTTGTGCTGTTTCTGATCAATGTACTATGCCATCAATAATAGAGAGAACCTCAGAATCAAATGATACAAAAGAGCTTTCCAAGTAAATGGACACAGGAAACAGGCAGGTACAGAGATCCTATATCTGACTTAAAAGCTTTGAGGCCAAGTTCTCAGGAGACATAAGAAAATCTCTTTTTCTTATTAACGCAACGATTCATAAAGAGGATACTAATATTAAAAATATATTACATATACCACATTTTTATTGTCATCATCAGTTCACGAATATCCCATCATTTTCCATTTTCTGGCTATTATGCATAAATAAAAAATTGAACATAAATAAAAAATTGAACGTGAATTAGTAGTAAGATAGAGAGTCCTTAGGATACAAGGTCAAGAATCATATAGTATGGTAGATATAGTGTGATATATATTGTAAGGTAGATATATTTCTAGCTTTTGAGGAAACTGCACATTGATTTCCATAGTAGCTGCACCAATTTACATTCCCAAGAGTAATGAATAAATGTTCCTGTTTCTCACACACAAGCGGGCATTTGGTTGTAGTTGCTAGTTTTAAATGTTTACTCTTAGAATAAAGAAGGAGCCAGGTGTAATGGCTCTTGCCTTTAATAACAGAGACAGGAAGATCTCTGTAAGTTTGAGGTCAGCATGATACACATAGTGAATCCCAGGACAGACATAGTTGTACAGTGAGACCCTGTCTCAAACAAAACAAACAAACAAATAAAACAACTAAAAGGGAAGGAATATAATTGTATAGTAAAACTGTAGCCATTGAAGAAAGAAATGAAGAATATATCAGAAGATAGAAAGTTTTCCCATGCTTGTGGATGAGTAGGATTAAAATAGTGAATTTGATCATCCTGTCTAAAGCACTCCACACATTCAACATAATCCCTATGAAAATTATGACAGGATTCTTCACAGAAACTAAAAAGACAGTTTTCACCTCTATATAAAACAAAACAAACAAACAAACAAAAAACCCAGGATAGCAAAAATAATATATAATAAGAAAAGAACTGTCAGAGGTGTCAACATGTCAGATATCTGGATGTACTATGGAGTTATAGTAATAAAAACAGTAGGGTATTAATACAAAACAGACATGTAGCTCAATGGAATTGAATTGAAGATTCAGACATAAGTCAACACACTTAAGAACACCTAATCTTTAAAATAAATATGCCAGAAAGACACACTGGGAAAAAGGATAGCATCTTCAACACATGGTGCTGGCTGAAGCTGAATGGATGCATGAAGAAGAATGTAAATAGATCCATATTTATCAAACTGAAAAAATTTCAACTCCAAATGGATCAAAGATTTCAAAATAAGGCCAGATACACCAAATCAGAGGAATATAAAGTAGAGGAAAACTCTTGAACTCACTGGCATAGGAAGAGATTTTCTGAATAAGATACAAGTAGAATGGGAATTAAGATAAACTATAAATAGGACCTCATGAAACTGAAAAGTATCTGTATGTCAAAGGACATCATCTTTCAGACAAAATAGCAGGCCACAGAATAGAAAAAGATCATAACCAATTACAAACCCAATAAATGATCAATATCTAAAATATATAAAGAACTCAAAACACTGGTCATCAAGAAAACAAATGACTCAATCAAAAATGAGGAACAGAATTAAACAGAGTTATTAAAAGTTGAAAGTAAAAACAAAAACCACAGGTAAAAATTTAAGGAAATGTGAAATATCCTTAATCATGAAGGAAATACAAATCAAAACTATTTAGAGATTTGGCCCTAACTCTGTCAGAATGGCCATGTACAGTAAAACAGATGACAGCTCATACTTGTGAAGATGTGCAGAAAGAAGAACACCCATACATCGCTGTTGGGGTTTGTACAGCCACTGTGGAAAAGAATATGGCAATACCTCAAGTTCTAGCTCTACCACTCTGGAACATACAACCAATAAACTGCATTGTACTATAGAGACAATTTCTCATCCATCTACATTGACAAAGCAGCTCTGTTCATAGTATCCAGAAATTGGAAATAGCCTAGGTGTTCATAAAAAAAGATGAATGGTTAAAAAAAAATCTTTACATTTACAAAATAGAAAATTATTCATTTTTAAAATAAAAATGAAACCATGAAATTTGCAGGTACATGAATAACACTAGAAACAATCATCCTGAGTGTGTAACCCAGATGCAAAAAAAAAACTGTGGTATGCAAACTCTTGTACATGAATGTTAACATTTAAGCCTTCAATAGATGTGCTACATTTTATATAATCACAGAGGTTAGTTGTAGAGTAAAGGCTAGGTACTGAGGGGTTCTCCATGAAAGGAGAGAAAATACAACATATAACTATGGAGAAACAAGGAGCAGATTGGAAGAGGAGGAATAAATCATGTGTGGGAGGGAATGGGTAGGTAAAGGAGGAGATATGGAGAAAGACAATTAAGACTAAAGCCAAATTTTGTAGTAATATGGAAAACTCCTATGGCAGAAGTTTCTTAAAATATAAATTAACAAAATCTAAATTCAGTTACCGAATAACAGGGGAGACAAAGCGCCAGCAATTCAGTTCTTACCACCATGTGAAACCTCCAGTGTGAGGAATAGGGTATATCAGACTGAATTGCTGGCCAAAAAACTTCCCTTGGAAACCCCTAAACATCTCAGGCTAATCCCAAGGCTATTTGTTGCCCTCCATAAACTGATGATTCGTATGACCCCATTGCTGAAGGTAATACCTACATAACTCATTGAACATGGATAAGTCAAGCTGGTGCCTAACTAGAGCCTTCATTTCGACTGACTATTGTTCACGGCACTGAAAGGTGTTTTGCACACTTCCAAAACGGTAAACACCAAACCAGCTGCAAACTCTTCCATCTACAAGGGTGATACTACTGCATGATATACTGATGCAACACTGGTACGTATGATGTGAGAATAACCAATCACTATCTGCTTGGTTTTAAGACCCCAGGCCATGTGATGGAATCCATGCCTGATACAACTGGGTTGGCCAATAACCTGAGATTAGTTAGTTAAGCCTGAGCCTAGGAGGAAACCGAAATACTGTTGTTCTTATAAAAGACCACAGCCAGGGCTCTTGACCTCTGAACCATTACAAGTTTTTCTTTTTATTAAGAAAATAATTTCTTAATAAAATAAAATAAAAGACCACAGCAATAAAATGACTGCTATGACATTTTGACACCCTTTGATATAGTATACTCTATCAGTGTCTCATCATCAGAGAAGCTTCTTCATGCAGTATATGACAAAAAATCCAGAGACCCACAACTGGAAAATAGGCACAGATTGAGAGACGTTGGAACACTCACTCCTAAATGGGAAGCTTTCATCAAACCCCTAATGCTGTGGGACGGTCTGTATGTCAAATGCTCTGATTGGTCAATAAAAAACAAACAAACAAACAAACAAACACTGATTGGCCAGTGGCCAGGCAGGAAGTATAGGTGGGACTAACAGAGAGGAGAATTGAGAGAATAGGAAGGTGGGAGGAGACACTGCCCGCTGACAGGCATGTGAAGATGCCAGTAAGCCACAAGATCATGTGGCAAGTTATAGATTTATAGAAACGGATTAATTTAAGATGTAAGAACTGGATAGCTAGAAGCCTGAGCCATTAGGCCAAACAGTTTAAACAATATAAGTCTCTATGTGTTTACTTGGTTGGGTCAAAGTGGCTGTGGGACTGGCGGTGAGAGAGATTTGTCCTGACTGTGGACCAGGCAGGACTGGAGAAAACTCCAGCTATACCCTAACATCAGGTCTCAGAGAACTATGCAGGGGAGGGGAAGCAGATAGCTTATACTAAAAGCCAAAGTGGGGATAGAAGACAATGAGGAAACAGTGTCTTCTAGACACAAAATACAGAGACACTTGTCAACTCAGAGACTGTCGAAGCATGCACAGGTCCAAACTAGATGGGAACCCAGCACTGAGAGTTTGAAGTGGATATGAGCTCCTGTTGCTCACCATATCACCATCCTCAAAGGTTGTCCCCATTCACAACATTAGATGACCAACAGAAAATCAACAACTATTATCTTTGGAAATTTTTTTTGTCACTTATTGCTTTGAGCTTTTTTTTTTTTTTTTTTTTTTTTTTTTTGCCTTGCAGGTCTTTTGCTTGTATATTATAGTCCTGGAACTTGTGCTTTTATGGGTTTTGTTTGTGTGTGCATGCACATTTCTGTATATATATATAGCAAGTGTGTGTGTTTTGGCTATTTTCTGCTTTAATTTGATTTGTTTGTTTAATTTTCCTCTTTGGTTCTAAAGAGAAAGAATGAAGACATAGAGTTGGATGAGTGTGGAAGTGGAGAGGAGAGGATCTTTGATGATGTAGCTTAATTTTTCCTGCCTTGCCCACAGTCAAGACAAACCTCTGTCACCCGCCAGTCCCACAGCCGCTCAGACCCAACCAAGTAAACACAGACACTTATATTGCTTTCAAACCGTATGGCCGTGGCAGGCTTCCTGCTAACTGTCCTTATCTTGCTAACTGTGCTTTTATCTTAAATTGATCCATTTCCATACATCTATACCTTGCCATGTGGCTGGTGGCTTACTGGCATCTTCACATGCTGCTGGTCATGGCGGCGGCTGCAGCGTCTCTGGTCATGGCGGCTGCTGCAGCCTCTCTGGTCATTGCGGCAGCTGCAGCATCTCCTTCTGCCTTTCTGTCCTTTTATTTCTCCTCTCTGTTAGTCTCGCCTATCTTTCCTGCCTAGCCACGGCCAATCAGGTTTTATTTATTAACCAACCAGAGCAACTTGACATACAGACCATCCCCCAGCACAGCCAAGTGCAGACCATCTCAAACACCTGCACTCAGGCCCATGGTCCCAATCATCCTCTATACGGACCTGCTGGGTAATGCCACAAGGAACCTGAGAATGGGCTCCCACAGGACATACAGAACATCCCACAGCAGAGGATGGAGGGAAAACAGTGACCAGAAGATACTGTTTAAAATTATTTTTTAATAAAATTTGTAAAAAGAAAAGAAAAAGGGGTAGAATGACACAATAATCAAAGCAATAATAGAACATGAAGGGTAAAGAAATGGGGTAGAAATTGGAAGGCATGGTAGAAGAGAGAATATGGAACAAAAAACTGAACACAAAGCATCATTTCAGCAGGTTGGTTGCAAACTTACTCTTGTAGAAGCCTATACTTTTTTTTGTAAGTATGTATATATTTTAGGAAGCTTATAACTAGTGTGGGAATGATCTAAACAAAACTAGATACCACATGCTGCAAATAAATACCTCAATATAAGGCATAGGCTGTTTATTTTAATTTATTGGCCATTGGCTTTCTAAATAACCCCAAACATTACAGATTATTGCATTTATATTGGTTATTCTCTAGAATTAGAGGGTAAGGCCATATTGCTGAGATTTCCATAAAACTAGGAAAAATATGCTTGCACAGACCTGGAACAATCACCCTTTCATGGCAGCTTTCATAGTACTGAACATTGATATGTATTCCATGGGACTAGAAAAATAACCATCAAAATTATCCATATCACCCAACTGTGAATCCTGCAGACTACAATGCCCGCCCTGTCAAGACATCACTACTGGTGCAATGGCGACACTAATAGTATGGAAATGGCCAACTACTTTCTGATTGTATTTAGCCTGCACCATGAGATGAAATCCTTATCTGTCAATAATATTGGGGCTACGAACCTTTGGATAGACAGATCATAGTAATTAGGAGGGAACTACTATTAATGCTAAATGGATATAATGTTTAAAAACCTCCAAAGGACTTATAGCTCTTCACACACTAGCGTGTCATTCAACAAAGATGTCTCTTATCACAGTAGATGTCAATTAATACAGAGACTCACAACTGATCGATATGTAAAGAATGAGAAACTGCAGTGTGCTCAGCTCCAAGTCGAATGTCTATATCACATTCTTCCCCAAAAGCTCAGGGATCATCAAGGAAGAGATGGTGAAGAAAGTTCAAGAGCCAGAGGTTGTAGGTAATTACATGTAAATTGTGCTTTCCACACAGAAGAGTGAAGATGCATGTATGAACTCACAGTTATTGTAACACGGACAAAAGTTATTGTAATATGTGTATCAACCCACAGAATCTAACGAGAGACAAAATCAAAGCATGGCAGGAGAAGTTGAGAACAAATTCCTACCCCCACTTGAGAAGTAATTGTTATTTGATGGCTTCTTGGAGAGGGAGAGTTAATTTTCTTTAATGAGGTGACCTCTGGTAGGTTTATCACTCTTCAGTTTAATTCTCATACCCAACAATATTGGGCAACACAAGTTGGACCCCATGATTTTTTAAGTGTTGAGAAGAGAGGTAGAATATAGAGAGAGGGATGTGAGGAAGAGGGGAATGATTATAACCAAAATAACTTGATTGGAATTATCAAAGATTTAATGAATGTGGTCAGGAATTACATTGGTTTGGTAAAGTGACATTTCTTTTTCAAGATCCGTGATTTAACTAGACCTGAGTAGTTATTTCTAGGTTTATAGTACCAAGTACTATTTTCTTCTTCTTTAGCAGGTCTTAAGCCCAACTAGAAAGCTATTGGTCATTGCTAAGTTATGCCTGCCACTAAGGCACTATGAAATAATGCTGGTCATTGTTGTGTCTCAGACATCATTGCTGGAAAAGATTGTACATTGTTTTCCTCCTTGGAAGCCTGCATGGTTTCTTCTGATACCATGAAAGCTTGTCCACAGAGAGCTTTCAGATCAGTTCCAGGCCAGGGGCCTTTGGGCCTTGTGTGTAAAGTGAATGGTGTCTTCAACATTAGATACTTACCTTCCACCTCATGGAAGGAAGTATACAAAGTAAATAACAATAGTCTGTAAAGTTTCGGAAATTTCTTGGAGAATAGTGACTAACAACTCAAAAGAGGCCTTCATATACCTGGGGTTGAAGTTTTTGTTGGATAGTAGTTAGATCTTGGAGGGAGAGTTATCAGTCCAGATGGAAATTTTTCCTTTAAAAATTATGTGCATATTTATACTCAGATGGGAAAAGCCCATGAGGCATCAACGAAACACAGATAAATACAGGCAACTAAGGAATGCTAAGAGCAGAAAACTAGTCTTCCCCAGGGAAGAGCACTTTAATTATTTATCTAATACTAAATGGTCAGCCCTGAAAACATCCATGCATTTAACATTTTACAAACTGAGCATGTTGTTCTCTCTGTGTGTGTCTCTGTCTCTCTCTGTCTTTGTCTGTCTGTCTGTCTGTCTGTCTGTCTCTCTCTCTCTCTCACACACACACTCACACACACACACACACACACACACACACACACAGACAAACACATACACACAGACAATTCATAAAAAAATAGACCATGAATTTGCAAAAGAACAAATTTAAATGTATTGAAGGTTTGGAAAGGAAGGAAAGAAGAAGAAGAGGAAAATAGTGTAAAACTACATTATAATCTCAAAAATTAAGGGGTAATATTAAAAACTGATGAGTATAGAATTTAAAAATTGAAGGATAAATTAATTATCTAACTATATTGATAATGATACATTGAACGTTCAATATTTTCCACATATGGAAAGTATTACATACCAAAATACAAACATTGTTTTTCTGTACACATACTGTTATATCCCAAATCTTATATTCAGATATTAATATGAAAATGCTGCATATCCTCATTAACCAGGGAAATATTAATTTCCTACTAATATAGTAACTGGTTGAGTAACGAAAAGAGAGTCCTTAGTACGGTACTAAGCAGATTTACAAAGTCATAGCTATTCATGTCTGAACTTCTATTTGGTTCATAGAGCACATTAGAATCTATTATCAGAATAAAGGCCATAACTTCCTCATTTTCCTTTGGTGTCTTTTTAAGTCTGTGAAAATATTTGGGAGATTTATGTATTATTAAAAAAAAGAAAGATAGAAAGGAAAAATTGATACTCTAGAAAAAAATCTGAAATAAAATAAACACACTAATCCTTCAGCCATTAATTTATCAGATCTTGTTTTAAAAAAATCTCCTTGTTACAGTTGGAAGTAGAAGGAAGAAATATTGCAGTGTAATTATGATTAGAAAGTAATAAATAGATTTATTGTCATATTCTTTAACCTAAATTTCAAGCTTATAATATTATTACAGGTATATCATTTTCCTTATATTTGTTGCTATATATTTTCCTACTTTATGATTAATAAATGATTTGTGAAGAGTATATATGACTATTATTGTTTTCATAAATATCTAGCCATAAATATGATAAACTATTTCAACATTTTTCCTGGAAGAACAATCTTTATACTGTTTTTTATCCTAATCACACCTAGTTATTTTCTAGTCTTAGTAGACACTGTTATACATAAAAACAATAATTAAATTACTGAAAATATAATTGTTCATACTGCAAATATTATTTAAACATCACTGATTCAAAACAGACCCTGAAACTCACATAAGATGCTCACTGAAAAATGGTGTCTCCGAGAAGATTTAGTGATGCTAGATAAAAGATGGGGTCATCATTGAAGATTTCTCTGGTATTAGAATTTCTAGGAGAGAGACAACAGTAGAATAGAAAGAGGAAAGAAAAATGTGTTTCATGTATAAATTAAATAGAATAAATTATGCTTCTCAAAAATTGACTTTCTTTTTTAGTGGAAACATTGGTTTAAATGACTTTTGTACCTGGAAATGTATATATATTAAACCAGAATTTATAAATACATATATTTGTAATTTGTATAATCACTTATTTTGTTATTTTTACCAGTTAATATCTACATTTATCTAGACTTTATGTATTATAGAAAACATTTTTATATAACCTTTATTGTAAAAAAAGATGAGCCATTGTCAATTTTGTAAATTAATCAAACTGAAAAATAATAGCACAAAGTGGGATTGCCAAGAAAAAAATGCAATATTGTCCAGTATATAGTTCTACATTATTTTCTATTATGTATATACATTTACATCAAGAAACATCCAACTAAAATTAATCCATATATTTTAGAAGTTAAAGTATTATTCAAATTTTTTTTCTTATGTTTAAATCCTATTTTTATGCTATAGATTTCATTAGACATTACATATACACATACATATATACTATCCTGTTTTCTTTAGGGATGATGTATTTGGGCGTGGTGATATGGATTGTGGGTCAAGAGTATTTACTATGCAACGGTGAGTACTTAAGTTTAGAACACCTGCCCCACATAAATGGAGGAAATTACCTATAATCCCTGTTTTGTTGATAACTGAGATTAGAGGATTACTAAGGTTTGCTGTTGAGCTACTCTAGCTGAAACACACAGAATTCCACACTCAGTAAGAGATCCTGTCTCAAAGAAGACCTACAGAGCATATAACCTTCTGTGGACTTTGTTTCCACACAGATATGCATATATTGCACACACACACACACACACACACACAATACACAGATGAATGGGCATATTTATTATGGATGTTCAGTTTTATTTTAAATATGCATTACTACAAAATATTATTGCTACTTTGACATATAATTCATTCATTTACATTATTGTTGCTGATGTGTGCTTATGATGTGTGTGTTTATGAGTCCATTGCATGTCTATGACATTCATGGGGAGGTAAAAGGTCAACTCCAGGAGTCAGTTTTTATGTTCAACTATGTGTCCCAAGGATTATATTTAAGTTACAATGCTTGAAAGTTAGAACTTTAGACCAGACTGGCTCGAACTCACAGAGATCTTCCTGGCTCTGCCTCTTGGGTGCTGGGATTAAAGGTGTGCACCACTACTGCTCTGCAAAAGTTAGAACTTTTAACTGCTGAGGCATCTTGCATGGCTATAGTTTATTTCTTTTAAGCACTAATTGCTGTTTTTTTTTAACTCTGGTAATTATTATGAGTTTGCTTTGCCCTGTTTCACACTATGTTTCATTATTTAGGTGTGTTATAAAAATATAAAGCAAAACATATTGTACATGTTTAAAATGTTTAGAAAACCCATCAGCATAAAGCATGGTATATTAAAACATTTTCACTAATGAATCAAAAATTAACATTACAATCTATTAAATTCAGTACTTCAAAAACTTGTAGAAAATAAAGTTAGACATTTTGTCATAATTATTTTCATATCCTGTTGCAGGGAGTTTTATTAACTATTCTTTCTTATCATCTCATGACATAGCATCGTCAGCTCGTATGTGATGCATTTTTTATAAGTATTGCCAGAGGCCAACCTCAGTTCCTTGCCAAATTAAACTCCAAAAACATGATATTTTGTTTCCTCTGAATCAAAAGTATGTATTATATTAGTATGATGTACACCATGATATTCTGTATCCTAATAATTAATAGAGCATTCAACAATTTTTCTCAATCCTATGTTGACTGCAAAAGGAAGCTATTACATACCCATATGCATTATGACTAATTAATTAATATGGATACATTGGAATCAGTATAGTCTGTATGAAAAATGCATGCCAAACATCTAATTGAGGTTAAAACTTGGGGGAGGGTCTGCAATAGGGCTTAGCATATAAAGATGTTTATTTGAGGCTCCTCTGAATTTAATTCTTGGATCTTGTAGAGCAAAAAGAGATTCAATTTCTAAAAGTTTTCTTCAGATCCTCAAGAGTATAATTGGGCATCTTTGCATATATAAGTACATAAATATATACATAGCTATGTCTTAGAACCCAGTAATAAAAAATAAAAAATTTAAAAAGAGATAAATGATATCTACAATTTGCAAAATCAATATTTCAATGAATATATGTTGGTTCATCTAATCTATTAATTTACTAAGTGATAATACAGCATAATCAAATAGAGCCAACCTCCCTAATACAGGCTATTAAATACTCTGAAAAGATTACATGTAATTCACTATATTATTAAATAAAAAAGTAAAATATTAAAATAGATGGAGATGAAATATTCATGAAATCAAGCTTCACCTGTTATAAAAGTCTGTCTATAAGATATGCATGTTAATTTTCAGCCATAAATAATAAGAAGAATCTGTAAAACCTTGTAGGCAATATCTAACTGAAGTATCAGAACTATCTGACTATTTCACAGTACTTTACTTCCCAAAGTAAGCCTGTTGTGAATCTCTGTAGTAATTATCATCTACTGCAAGAAAACTCTTCCTAATGAGAGATGAGTGATGCACTCATTATGGGTATCACTCATTATGGGTATCATTATGTCATTAGGTATAGCTAGAGTTTTCCTGGTCCTGCCTGGCCCATGGTAAGGACAAATTTCTCTCACCTGCCAGTCCTGCAGCCGATCAGACCTAATAACACACAGAGACTTATATTGCTTACAACCTGTATGGTCGTGGCAGGCTTCTTTTTATCTAGTTCTTCTATCTTAAATCAACCCATTTCTATTAGTCTATAAGTTGCCACATGGCTCGTGGCTTACCAGTACCTTACATCCCGCTTGTCATGGCGGCGGCTGGCAGCGTCTCTCTGCCTCAGCCTTTCACTTCCCAGAATTCTCCTCTCTCCTTGTTTTGCCTATACTTCCTGCCTAGCTACTGGCCAATCTGCATTTTATTTATACAGAGCTATATTCACAGCATTTAGAGTCATTTTATTGATATGTTCATTTAGCAGAATAATAGGGATAGGTTCTCTCCTAGGACCTAGGACCTGTTTAATCTCAGGTTCTTGGCCTCATTAACATTGTCTAGTGTGATTTTAGCTCCTGAAGTGGACTCTAAACCAAAGGAAAATGTGGCTCACTATTCCCATAACATTTGTGTCAGGCTTGCACCAGTGATCTTACAGGCTTGTTGTTGTTGTAGATTGCAAGGTTCATAGATGAATGCGATTGATTACTCCTTCTCTTCTCTGATAGTGTATATAGGAACTTCCAGTAGTCCTGAATGCTAATCAGTAGGAGGACAGCTTCTAGTTTGATATCAGCCTGATTTTTCCATGTTCAGTTCTACAAAGTTGTGTTTCCATCAATAAGTCCTTAGTATCAGGTTGGAGAGGGTAACCTATAACATTGGAAATAGCTTGTCATGTTTGGCTATAGGAACACTTTAACAAACAACTCAACAAGATGTAACTCTTCCTAGCACCAAGAATACTACTTGGTAGCATATCATGTCAAATTGAGGCATTGTCTAGGCTATTACATGATAACTCCATTTGCATACCTTTAAATATATTTTTGGAAGCTTCTAGAGTAGTAGGTTTCCACAATTTTTCAAAACTCTTATTGTTATTTGCTCATCACCATATGCCCACCTTTACCCTGTCCTCTGATCCTTCTCTCATTTAATCCTCATATTCTATTATTCCTTGCATCTCTTTATAATATTATATTACATTTATCTTCCCCTGTAATATTCTCTCTTCTTTCCTGGTCACACATGAAATGTCCCCATCAGAGCTCTGTGAATATTCCAAAGAGAAGTGTAGTGATATTTTGTTTGTACTCTAACAAATAAAATTTGACTAGAGATCAGAGTGCAGAACAGGTAACTAGAGACCAGGCAGTGGTGGCATATGCCTTTAATCCTAGCACTTGGGATCTCATGCCTTTGATTCCAGTACATGGGTAGAGGAAACAGAAAGTGGTAAGGCTGGGCAGAGAGAGGAAGTGATAAGGCAGGTGGAAACAAGAGCTTGGCCTTTTCAGTCTGAAGATTGCTAGAGGAAAGAAGTCTTTCTAGTGGCTGACTGTTCTGTTTTTATGATCTTTCAGCTTTCACCCTGATATCTGACTCCAGGATTTTATTTATTAAAAACAATTAGAATTCAAGCTACAGAGAAGTCATAATCTAAAGTATTATAACTCCTAACATTAGTTCATGTTAGGAGTCACATTGTATGTTTAAATAATGTTATAATAATTAATTAATAATATAAATAATTATATGTGATAAATAATGTTAGAAGTTAATGCTCATTAACTTCTAACATGAATGCTGAGAACAGTAAATATGTAGAACAAAAGTTTATAATGGAAAATTTCTAAGGTAGTGAGTCTGTTATTCTTTCAAACATAGAAATAGACCCCAGTGGGGGTTGAACCATATGGGAAATTCAATTAATAATACTTTTCAATCCATATTAAGAAACCTTGGTAGCTTAATGTTTTTTGCAGATATAAAATATTTAGATCTTGGTTATATTCAACTTAAGCAGTCTTTCTCTGTTAGTAGGAGAGTTAAGAGCAGGTATATTTAGCATTATTATTGAAAAGTTTGTGTTTACTTCTCCCACATTTTTCCTATAGACTTTCTGATTTATTTAGTTAAACATACTTAATTAAAAAAAACTTCTAATATGACATTTTACCACAGAATAAAGTGAGCAGCTAGACAATTCTGAAACATGAAGGTAAATAATCCTATGAACTACCATTTGGAAGATAATTTAGAACATGTATAAGAAATTATGGCTGAGTGTATCAAGGGGAGATATATTTGATGTAAAAATATTTTTGTTATGAAAATCTGTAAGTAGCATGACAATAACTTGTTAACACTAAAATTTTACACAATGATTTTTTTTCTAATTTAAATTTTTATTGATTCTGTGTGGATTTCATGTCATGCATCTAGATCCCATTCATGTCCCCATCCCTTCACATCTACCCTCTGCTGTTCTAATCTCCCACCAAAGTAAAACAAAAGAAAATTTTAAAGAATAAAAAGAAAAGAAAAATCTCACTGTGGGAGTTAAAGGGTGACACAGTGAGCCATGGAATATACTCTTTAGTGCATACTTCTTTACTCACAAATGTTGATTGCAATGAGTCTTTGGTCAGGTTTGAGGCCTCTGGCTTTTGCTACACTATTGATACTGGGTCCTCACTGGGACTCCTCTTGGATTCCCTATTGTTACACTCTGCCATGGAGATCCTGCAGCAGATGATAGGTGGGTGGATGTTTGGATGGGCCAACATGTAGCCCTGGTTCTGGGCCAGGACGGTTGCTGGGTTAATCAGCCCACCAGCTCTCCCTCATCCTCACCACCAGCGTGAGATCTCCAGCACAGCCCCCAGCTAGCTCACCTTATCTGGTAATCAATAAGGAACTGGCAAGTTCTCCTGTCTCCTGACCTCTGTGGGATCAGGGACACCTGTAGCACGGGGGCCCATCTCTCCTCTGTTGCCCAGGGAAGGTGAAGGAGTCACTATTCTAAATGCTGCTACTGGTGAGAGGCATGGCCAGATCTCTGGTTCTTGTGACATCAGGGCCAACTCTTCCACCAGGTGGCAAGGGGTGGGCATGAAGGCTTCTCTCCCTCACCCACACCAACACATGGGAGATGGGGCCCGGAGAGAGCGCTCTCCTGCTCTCATGCCTGGTTTGCCCATGATTCTGCCAGCAAGGTCAGCTTTACTGGGCTGCCTAGGCAAGGTTCATCACCAGTCCTCCAGAGTGCTGAGGTGCCTCTGCTGGTGAGGGACAGGATAAGTTCCCTTGCCTTCCAAGGAGCACAAGGGGTAGGACATCTGTCACTCGCCCTCACCATCACATGACAGGGTTGCAAGGTCAGCTCTCCAACTCTCATGATCCAGAGGCCTGGTCTCCCTTTTGCCCAGGCTTGGGGCATGGGGAAGCAAGGGGCAAGAGGAAGGTATCTCTCCTCTACCCACTCTGCTTCATGATAGGTGAGTGGTAAGACCAGTTCTCTTATGCTCACATGCTTGGAGCCAGCTCATCCATCACCCGACCAACAGGGTCAGGTCTATAGTGCTGTGCAGGGGAGGAGGAAAAGCTCTCCTCAGGGCTGCAGATGGTGCAGAGCTGACCAAAAACGATGATTTAAAATGGTGTAGAGAGAGGTAAAGTTAATGGAAGAATGGATTTCAGAAGTCTTCACTTTTCTTCCACAATTATTGATTAAAATATGACTTAGTTAATGTCACTTCACATTTTCTTTGTAAAGTCATTCTTTGCTATAGAGCACAGAATTTTATTTTCTTTGTACAATGAGAAAGCTGGCCCGAGCTCCTGGGACCTCAGGGCCTCTGCACCGACAGCTGGGGAGCGTGCATGGGACTGAACTAGATATTCTGCATGTGAGTGACAGCTGTGTGGATTGGTCTGTTTGTGGGGCCCCTGGCAGTAGGACCAGGATTTATCCCTGGTGCATGAACCGGCTTTTTGGAACTCATTCCCTATGGTGGGACACTTTGCACAGCCTTGATGCAGGGGGGAGGGGCTTGGTCCTACATTAACTTGATCAGACAGGTTTTGTTCACTCCCTATGGGAGGCCTTACTCTCTCTGAGGAGTGGATGTGGGTCGGAGTGGGAGGGAAGTGAGAGGGGAGTGGGAGGAAGAGAGGGAGAGGGGAGGGAGAGGGGACTGTGGTTGGTATGTAAAATGAATAAAAAATTTTAAAAAATATTCACTCATACATTCAATTCAGTTTTGAAGGTTATGTGAACAGTAATAAATTTAACTAAGTGAAAAATCTGTGCAGTGAAAATTATAGAATTTTGGTGAAATTATAGAAATCATAAAACATTCTAGAACCTAACATATTTAGCATTTAGTGGTAATATTTTCTTAAAAATATTCATATTATTGTGATGTCATGATATTGTTAGATGATCAAAATATTTGATTGAGATAGATACTTAACTTATAAGAAAGAAAGGAGATTTTAGTCTATTATTCGCCTGGTTTCAGTCTACATTTGCTTGTTTGAATCTAGCATTTGTGGGCCCATGGCTAGGTAGTAGAGCATGACAAAGAGGAACTAGAGAAACGCTGCTCTCCTACTGCTAAACGTGCATTCCTGACCATTAATATTTCCATTCCTTTTCTCCTTCCACTGATTTTTTCTTTAAGCATGCACTGATTTTTCTTTTTGTAACTCTTAGTTCTTTTCCTACTTGTGTGATATAAAACTCAAAAGAAGACAACGGAAGGGAGGAGGGTTTTCCTGGGCTCACAATACCCCTTTATGGTGTACCATTGAGGGGAGCTACAGCAACAGGAGTTGTAGATAACACCTCACACGTCAAGAGCAGTAAGCAGAGGATGAGCTCGTGCGTGCTGGTGCTCAACTTTCCTTCTCCTTTCTGTGCAGTCCAGGATGCCTCATCCAGGGAAAGGTATTGCCCACAAGAAAAATCGGCATTTCTCTTTCTTTTTATTTTATTTTATAATTAATTTAATTTTACTTATCAGCCATAGATTCCCCTGTCTTCCATCCTCCCACCAGCCACCCCCCCCAACAATACTTGCCCCATTCCCATCTCCTCCAAGGCAAGGTCTCCCCTGGGGATTCAGCTCAGCCTGGTAGATTCAGTCCAGGCAGGTCCAGTCCCCTCCTCCCTACACCCAGGCTGAGTAAAGTGTCCCAGCATAGGCCCTAGGTTCCAAGAAGCCAGCTCATGCACTAAGGACAGGTCCTGGTCCCACTGCCTGGGGGCCTCCTAAATAGTTCAAGCTAATCAACTGTCTCACTTATCCAGAGGGCCTGATCCAGTTCCATGGGGGCTCCTCAGTTATTGGTTCATAGTTCATGTGTTTCCTCTAGTTTGGCTATTTGTCCCTGTGCCTTTTCCAATCATGGTCTCAATATCTCTTGCTTATATAATCCCTCATCTCTCTCTCTCTCTCTCTCTCTCTCTCTCTCTCTCTCTCTCTCTCTCTCTCTCTCTCCCTGATTGGACTCAGGGAACTCTACCTGGGGCTTGGCCATGGATCTCTGCATCTGCTTCCATCAGTCACTGGATGAGAGTTCTATCATGACAGTTAGGGTGTTCAGTGATCCAATCACCAGAGTAGGTCAGCTCGGGCTTTCTCTCAACCATTTCCAGTAGTCTATTGTGGAAGTATCTTTGATGGGAAAAATCGACATTTCTACAAAGAGCCAATCTCTGAGAGAAGTTTTCAGAGTTAACTTTAATCTTTCCCAAACCTCAGTGGTATGTCTGGGGCTTGTCTCTGCAGTGTTAAGTTTACAATATCAACCATTACAATGTACTAGTCAGTATCCTCATGAGCATAACAAATATCTGAAAACAGCAAGTTATGGAAAGACTGGTATTGTCTTTTTCAGTTCAAGGGTACAGTCTGTGATGATAGAAAGGCAAGTCATGGTGCCAGGCTTTGTTACATGACATCAGCAATCATTAAGCAGAGATTGAGTAATACTGTTGCTTAACTGTCCTCTTCCTTTTAATTCAGGTCAAGACACCCGTCCAAGGAATGGTGCACCTCCATATAAAGCAGAACTACTCACCTCACCTAATCTAATCTAGAAACTTGCTCACAGTCATTCACAGCTAGAGGTTTAAAATCTAAGTGGTTCTAAATGATATCTAATTGTTGATCAGTATTAACTATCCAAACTCACCCCTTGTCAATTGACAGACAAATCAATTTTAGTCATAGCTTTTCCTGCCATTTCTCTGTAAGCTCATACCCACCACAGCAAATACCAATTCCTGAAGTTCCAGGTCTGACATGTGTTGCTCATGTAGGTTCATAAATAGGCTTGGACAGGCCCACTCACCCACCCCACCCTAAAGCACACAAAACCTCTCTCTAGTTTGAGTTCACTTTGTACATGGTGCTTTTCTCAGAGGACATCCCAAGTTTTCTCATGCCAAGCACTGTAGGGGGGTGGGGGCTCTATTTCAGTTTAAGATTCACCTTCGTGACCTCATAGACTCAACTCCCTAGGCCTCTCTGAAAAGTCTTCAGTTTTGCCAAGCTGTGTGAACTTGGTGATTTTCTGGAACTGTGGTGTAACACAACACAGTCACCTCAGTATCGCAACTTCCTTCATTTCACATTCAATATAACTTGGAAAACACTGTCAACTTCTGCTGGCACCTGGATATGCAAACTTGTTCCTTGCACTAAACATACACTTGCTTCTGTGAGCTTAGGTGGTCACATTTATTAGCCATTTACTCTTGCTTTCTCCTTTTCAATGGATTTGCAGTTGTACAAGATGAAGACTTAGGTGATTCAATCTTGGCACTGAGGGACCATTTCAAAATGCAGGGCAAGGTGTTGTTCTTACATGGTCTCAGTCTCCTATAAAATTGCAACTTCTTAAAAAATAAAGTCATATGCACATAAAACCAAAAAATGCAACTTCTTTCTCAGCTTTACCTTTTCTGTAACTATAAATGCCACCTCTTTTCTCAACCAAATGAGATACACACATACACACACACACACACACACACACACACACACACACACACACACACACACACGATGGTTTTGCTCCATTCTTTATTATCTCTCATTTTGGAACAATAACAAAGCCACAAGCAGGAAGGGCAGCACAGAATAAATGTTACTGTAATAAAATTTCTTCTACCAGAAAATTAATCCATTATTGCTACATTCATCCTCATTACAATTCTCAGGACATGAGGGTAATACCACCCAAGTATTGGCCAGAATACAGCAGGAATGGATTCTAGCCAGTTCTTGATACAATCCTTATTCTCCTCTAAAATGTTTATGAGCTATTACTGTTGTGTGTTTCTCCAATTTTGTCTTCCAAACTTCCACAAAAATGACTCATTGAGTTTGTCTTCTAAAATGAGATGTGTTTTCAAGCCTAAAGTTATAAACTCTTTCACATTTATCCTATAGAAATGTTGCAAATGTTTATGACCTACAAGGTTATGCTTATCACATTGGTGTCCATACTCTTCTTTATCTATTTGATGAATGCTTTGTTGTGACAGAGAGCAAGCAAAGAAGGGTCTGTTTTGATTCACAATTGTAGGCTATTGTCCATTTTGGCAGGGAAAGTCATGGTAGTGGGGTTTGAGGAAACTAATCAGATTACTTCTGCAGTCAGAGTGAGACAGATGGATGTGGATACTTAGCTGCCTTCTTCTGATTCAGTTGAGGAACTAAGCACACAGACAGATGCCACCCACAGTGAGGGTGTGTTTTCCCAACTCAACCCAATCAAGAAACTCCCTCATATTCATGCATAGAGTTTTGTCTGCTATATTATTTTAGATCTTATTAAGCTGACAGTAGTATTCATCACATGTCTACTCAGCCTCACTTCCTAGAGGCAACTCTAACTTGCAGTCATGCCATAGCCTGGAGGACAAATGCCACCATTGCTACCATAACAATAAAGAAAATGATCTTCAAGTTGAATATGATACTGTTATTTAAAAAAGTAGAAAGAAGCAACAAAACAAAACAAGTAATGTTTTTATAACCGATAAAGAAAAACAAATTACACAAACTTAAGATATCTTAATAACCAAGTAAATCGTTTTATTTATTTATTTATTTTGTTTTTCGAAACAGGGTTTCTCTGTGTAGCTTTGGCGCCTGTCCTGGATCTTGCTCTGTAGACCAGGCTGGCCTCGAATTCACAGAGATCCACCTGCCTGTGCCTCCCAAGTGCTGGAATTAAAGGCATGCACCACCACCACCAATTGGCTTCCAAATAAATCTTTAACAAAATAACCAGCCCATAAGCATCATAATGCACGAATCTAAGTCATGCAATATAGACGTTGTAAAGTGGCGCTGGCATAAAGTTGGAGTAATGGAAATGAATTGTGATCACACAAACATGTTCAGCTTCTACCAACTCAATCTTAAACAGATATCCTAACAGCATAAGAGAAGAAACAGCTTTCTTTAAAAAGGAACATTTGGAAAAGTAGTATTTGGAAATATCCTCATGCAAAAGATGGAAACATAAACCCTTTCTACATAAAAATCAACTAAAAATGTATTAAACATTAACTATTAAATTCAACATTGTCCTTTAAATATTTTTTGCCTGTAGTTTTGGGTTGTTAAATAAGAAAGTACGGGTAATAGATATGGATATAATTTCATTCTTCTGAATGTATGCATCTAGTTTTCATAGCACCAGTTGTTGAAGATGCTCCCCTTTCTCCAGTATATTTTTGCTGAATTATTTCTTTTATTTCTTGAGATCATACTCTAGTAACATTATTCCTCTCCTTATCCCCCACTTTGAACCCTCCCACATACCATTTTGGCCCTTTTTCATACCCATGGTCTGCTTTATTTTTCACTATTTTTGCTACATAGCACACACACACACACACACACACACACACACACACACACACACACACACTTAACAAGGACAACAATAGAGGAGGTAGTGTAAGCCCTAAAAGCCCTAAAAGCCTTAACTATAAACAAAGAATTGTTGTTAAAAAAAAATGTTGTTAAAAAATGCTGACATCAGGAGAAATAGTCCAGAGGGAAGAGAATTCTATTTCATTATCCACTGACAAATATTCAGAGCCTAATATATGCATACAAGTAGTATTATATAGACTGAGCAGTTTATATTAATGTATTTAGGATTATATATGTTTATATGCAATGTATGCTTTTGTCTATCAAATATCAGGTGCAGTTATGAGTACTCATGCTTGAGTCTTCTATTTTATTCCATTTGTTTATATGTCTGGTTCTTTTTTGCCACTACTATATATATTTTTATTACTATAACTCTATCATATATCTTGAAGTAATTTACTTTTAATTTAAAAATATTAAAAATAAATATTTTTTCATTTTTCTTTATTAAGAAATTTTCTACTCACTCCACATACCACCCACAGATCCTCCCTCCTCCCACCCCCCAAAAATAAATCAAATTTAAGATAAACTTTTAAAAAGAAAAAAATAAGAAACATGAAGCATATAAAGTGGGTATAATTGGTGACTAATAAAATGCATAAACATGATATGTTTTGAAGCTATGCATCCAAATATTGCATTTGATATGAATTTATTGTCAGATTTTAAGAGAGGAAAAATCTCAGAAGACTAAAACAGGCACAAATAGCTCTTTTGCAGTCTGACCCTATGCTTTATGTACTGAAAACTCTGCAAGCAAAATGTTACTTATGTGTTGTTACTATCTTTGGAAACATTGGTTTTTAACTCCTAAAAGAATCCGAAAATATAAAACATCATAAAGACATTCTGTGATTCCATCATTTCACTTTAAGACATTGCCCGTCATCTGCCCTCTGGCTGTTACTGTTCGGAACATTTATTTTTGTTTCCATAAGCTCTTTAAATAAAAAGCCATTTAACCCGGGCATGCGAAGCATAACACACGCTTTTGGGGGGGGGGGTATCAAAATACCTTACTCTTCTTTTAAAACTCTTATCTTTGCAATTTCAGCTCTGGGCTTTCTTCCAAACAAGACTAAAATAGAGTTGCAGTTGCACAATAAACAAGAGTTGCTAATTGCCAATTGTGTAGAATTTCTTACAAAAAAAAAAATATCACTTCCAAGTGTGCTTGATAGAGCTTTTTCTTCTCTATTCATCTCATTTTTGATAACTCAGGACTGTTTCTCAACACTTGTGCATTTGAATTTTGCCTATGTTTTGAAAGAGAAACTTCTTTGTTTGACTTTCTCTCCGCTAAATGCATTTCCCACCATTCTAATCTAGAGTTAGAACTGTAGCAATTTTCAAACTTTATAATTTATCGTCACAATATTATGCTTGCATTTTCTTCTTGAAGTAGAAATTGAGTCAAATTTGTAAAAGAGATGATTACAGCAAATAACACAAACACACAGCCAATAAAATGTGTGCTTGCTGTCTCTGCCAGCACTGTGTTGTTGTTATTTTATTTACGTTAACTCCTTAGGGTTTCTGTGTGCTTCATTTTCATACAGACTTCCCATTAAAGTGACTAACTCTCGGTGAATAAAATCAAGATTGTTCTCTCATTGATAACTAAGGTTTCTGTGTTAAGCATAGTTTAGCCCCTAGTATCCCCAATGAAATTTAGATGTCATATGAATATATATGCAATTAATTAATTATCATGAGCTATTACTAAAAAAAGTGAAAGAATTCCATATCAATATGATAATTTCAGCATGACAATGATATCTATTTTGATATTTTAAGAGCATTATAAATTAATTTTATACTATATATAGGTTAGGTACTTATTATAAAAATCTTTCAAAAAATTTACTTCATCAACTTTTCCAGAATGAAAAATTATTTATAGGTTGGTGAGTTATCAAGCTATCAAGTTATTTGTCTTGGACAGACATTCCTTCAATCCATAATAATTCTGGTCTTTTCTCCCCTTTGTATTTCAAATCCAAGTTTATAATACACTTTTAAAATCATTGAGTGTATAAACTAGGTAAAACTCCATTGCTCTGTACTTCATAATTCCCCTGTACATCATATTTTTGGAAAGTTAATCATATTACAATTCCCATATGGCAGAACATTTATTTCCTTTGCAAAAAACAGAAGTATTGCTGTTACTCTCACTTTCTATCTCTGACTCTCTCTCTCCCTTTGTCTGTTTCTGTATCTTTCTCCTTTCTCAATATGATATATAAGCTATTTTTAATATATAAATAAATAACAGAAAAGTATACATTTAGATACATGTTTGGCTTGGTAGAGTTTTATTTTATGTGAGTTATTGCCTGAAAAGTTATTGAGCAATGAGGATAGCAAATAATTATACACACACACAAAAAAACTAAACTCTGAAAAACAAACACAAAATTCAGAAGTTATTCAGGCACAAATTAGTTTGAGACATATTTGGATAAGTCACGTTTTGGATCAAAAGGAAGATTACCCACCAAGGCCACACCATGGCACACTGGTAGTGATGTCGAAGCCAAGGTCAGCTGGATCAGCTCTGGGAAGCCATGACTAGAGATGTTTCTGGGAGAGCTACATGACTAGTGTTTGTTTCTGCTCCAAGCCAGAGAGGCAACGCCAGACATTGGCATGCAGTTTTAGTCAAGAAGGGAAAATGTTGGAGGTTGGACCGTCAGGCCTGCCAATACCTCTTGCTGCTGTTCAGTAAAGGCATTGGCAATACTCCTGATTGTACAAAACTCAGCCAAAAAACATTAACATTCCAGAGGCTATATTCCAGGTACATGCCACCCTGTTAATAGAAAACCACGAAGGGAAGTATCAAAGTGCACATGGACACAGGCATGAATAATGTAACAAGAGAAGACTTTAGAACTGAAGAGCAAGTAATTGTCTAGGTGCTGTTTGAAGAGGGAAAAACAAAAAAGCTTTGACCACTTTTAACACAACCAAAGTGTGAGAGAATACAGTGGAGCCAAGTAGTCTATGTCCTCAAGACCCAGCATAATTCAAATAGGACAATTGCAATAATATATCCTTAGAAACATATGCACATATTATTAATGGCATCTTGTCTTTGAAAAACAATAGGCAACAGGAAAATAATGGATGAAGATAGTACAGACAGTGAGCATAGTACAGACTGAGTTATGAGCACTATTTGGACTGACTGTTTGGAATATTGAGGAGTCTAGTGCTGTCTGTGATGACAAGAAGGTTTCTCCCAGTGCTTTATTCACAAAATTTCTAGAAGATTTAAGCAAGAAATGTGACTTCTTGGTTATGCAAGCATGTTTCTAGCAGAACTGGGCTGTGGGTGATGTTATTTGACTCCATAGCAAGTCATGTTTCCTAAAATTCAGTCTACATGACACTGCCATTTCAGGAACGCACAAAATTCCTTCTTCATTTTTCAATCTAAATCATCATATTTCTCTTTTATTTAAAAAAAAGCACTGCATCTTTATTTTTATAATTCTTAATCTCTTTAAATTTTAGCTTATATTTATATTTCAAAAATTAATACATGCATAATTGAAGCTTGATCATATTCATCCCTCACTCCCCTCTCCAACACCCTCAGGTCTGCACCACACAACCAACATATCTCCCAATCATCTTCACGTCATCTTTCTATAATTATTTATTTAACCCACCAATTACAATTAGTGCATGAGTGTATGATCATGAACTGTAGTATGGGAAATTTAACACTGATCATGTTCAGAAAGAAGAGGAAGAGTGATAACATCCATGGTTCTGAAAATGTTTATATATATATAAACATTATACAGACTGAAGACTGAGCTGACATATATGTGTGTGTGTGTGTGTGTGTGTGTGTGTGTGTGTGTGTGTGTATGTATCTAACAACAATTAAAGACCTGAGAAGCCATGACTTTGGAAGAAAGCAAGGTGAGATATATAGGAGGGTTTGGAGGAAGAAAAGGGAGGGATATATGATATAATGATATAATAATCAAGTGAATCTGTGGTCCTCTTCTGGCAATTATGGGCACCTACCCATATACACACAGTGACTACTAAAATAAAATCTTAAAAATAATAACCCATGTAGGCATGAAAAGATGGCTCAGAAAATTAAATATTTAAAATGAAAGCAAGAGGGCCTAAGTTTAAAGCCCAGATAATAGGCAGACACTAGGATGGGTACCTGAAATTCAAGGTCTAATGGAGGCAGAGACGGGCAGATCCCAAGGTTCACTGACCAGCCAGGCTAATTCATGAGAAACACTGTCTCATGAAATAAAGTGAAGTTGAAAAAAGAAGCTATTAGAGGTTGAAATGATTTTGCATACATACATGTACACAAACATCAGAGTTCTGAGAAACAACTCAATGAATAAAACACTTACCCTGTGAACACCAGATTTCTTATTCCTAAAAAGCAAATAAAATGAAGACATAGTAACATGTGTCTAGGAGAAGCCAGAGAATACCCAGGCCAGCTGGCTTAGCATATACTAAATAATTTCAAACAGTATTACTCTGTAACTTTCCAAAGGAATCATGAAGTCTACCCAAGAAGTGATTTCCCCTTAGCAGGTGTTGATCATACAAATGCGAGGAAGATTCACATCCTGGTTGAAAGGGGTGTCTGGAAAATGGCACAGTGCTGGAGGCAGAAAAGGAAACAATCAAATACATTCCCACAGCAAATGTATTTTGCTCCAGACAAAATGACTTTTGTAGCTGAAGTTTTTTTCCAGTTATGCCCAGGCCCACAGCTGCTCAGACACAAAAAAACACACAGAGGTTTATATTAATGAAACTGCTTGGCTATTAGCTCAGGATAACTATTGATTAGCTATTATACTTAAATTAATCAATTTCTATAAATTTATACCTTGCCACATGGCTCGTGGTTTACCAGTATCTTTACATGTTATCTGGTGGCAGATAACACCTACTCAGCCTTCCTGTTCCCAGAATTCTCCTCTCTCTTTGTCCCGCTTATACTTCCTGTGTGGCTACTAGCCAATCAGCATTTTATTTATATAGAGCAATATCCACATCATTTCCCCACACACACTTTTTTTAATGAAATTTTAACTTTAACATAGTAAATTTACATATAATAAAACAATGATCAAGCAAGAATTACAGTTATAATATCTAGTCTGTTTATAATATCTAGTCTATTTGTATTTGGGAAATAAAAGAAGATATCCTATCTATCCTATATTTGTGAGTCTAAGGTTTTATATCTAACTTATCTTTTACCATAACTAAGGAAATTATAACTATTTAGTCTTCATCTACATCAAAGACCTCAGAAGGATATAATAGTACCTGAGAAATGAGAGAAGGATACAAACAACTCTCAGGAGTCTTTTGAGAGTAGACAGACACAGCTGGCAGCCTGCACAGTCATCCAAAGATCCTCTGTAAAGTTGGGACATCTATCTTCAGCTCATAGGTTTAGAGTCTCTCAGTCACTTTTCTCTGTGTCATGTAGAATGTCAGGCAGTTTCCTCTGTGCAGCAGGAACCTGAATGACCATTTTGCCAAACAAAGTTCAGTGGTCACCTTCCTATGGGTCCTGCATGTCCAGTGAACATATTTTTTTTTCAAGCAGTCCAGGAAAGAACAGTTTCTTGCCCAAATGGCTATTTTTGTCAAGAAGAAGATAAACTTCATATAGAGTGTCTTCGGTGCCCATCCTCCTTTCTGAAGTAAATCGGTGCTGTCAGGAGCAGAGATGTCTCACTGTCCAGAAAGTCTAAAATGTTAAAACATTTTAAATGCCATATTCTGTAGGTATTTGAAGTGTTTGAAGATTTCCTATCTATCTGAACAGTATCTATGTATACCTAGAAAACTTAGCTAACATGGCTACAAGTTTGACTATTATAGAAGACTAATTATTAATCTGTATTTTTATTCTAAATGAGTTACATAAACATAATACCTCAAACTAGTGTAGAAATATATATAATAGAACAAAATCAACTCTAAATTTGTATCAATAAACTAAAATCTATACCAATGTAAAACATTTTAAACAAGTTGTTCTTTAAAAGTAGGCTTAATAATCCCCCCTTTTATCCTATCTTATCTATATCCTATATTTCCATATCAGACTTTTTTTTGGTGTTCAGAGAAGACCAGCCCTTCAGCGGTATTAATAAATAGCATTAAAGTTGTAATTGAAAAGTATCAATTTTAATTCCCTTTGCACATGCTCTGATTATTGTTGCCACATTATTTTAATCTCTTACTCCTAAGATCTTCAATATAGAAACCAGATGCCCATCATATTATTTTAGTTTGTGACTATGTTTTTCTTCATGAAAGCAGAGAAAAACTGTCAACAGAAAATGAAAAAAATTGGTTTGACAAAGAGAAAAATAACATGGAAATAGATGTGACACTTTGATGAGTGAAACGGTGTTTTAGGCATAGAACTCTAGGGAAATACTCTAATATAGCTGTGTGTGTGTGTGTGTGTGTGTGTGTGTGTGTGTGTGTGTGTGTGTGTTTGAATGAGAGGGAGAGAGAGACTGACACAGAGACAGAGAGACAGAGAAAATTAGGAAGAGATCATAAAGTATTGGACGGTATTAGATTCTGGATTCAGCAGTAAAGGATATTGGGTAGAATGTCCAGGATGAATCAGTTCTAATGGCATAGTTCTTTTCTGGAGACAGGCATAAACAGTTCCAAGAAGAACAAATGAATCAGTTGGTGTCTAGAGAGACATGAACTAAGCCAAGGTGGCAATTGGAGGCCATCAAACAGTAATGCTTCTCTTTTAGGGGAGCATTTTATTTTAAAGCTTTTGAAGTAGTGGACATACTGCATTCCCAATTCGGAAAGCAATCAGCTTTACTCAGTCTACCATTAGCTGCAAATTTTGTATGAAGTTTATCCTCTCTCAAAGCTAAAAACTGTATTTGAAGAAATATCCAAGTTCCTCAGACCCATTCAATGTAAACCATGAAATCAGTGACCAAAAAGGGCAAATTCTTACTAAGATGCACTATTAGTAGTTATTTAAAGTCAAATTTAATATTTCCAATTACATGTTTAATATTTCCATATTCATTTAGAACCAATATAGTAGACATCTATTTTAATATGTACCCATTAATAAATTGATGTATGTGTAATGACTCAATGTATTTCTAACTAAAAATCTATGTTCAATTGTATTAAAATGAGAGCTTTTTTAACATGTAAAACAAGCTATTTTAGACTTTTTGTATTAAGATAGAATATATACCTTCCTAACACCAATGACTGATGTTTCCTGCAATATTTCACAGATGTATATTTAGAATTATCCATAGAAGCAAATACATATACAAAGATTCATATCTTATATAATATAGATAGGCATTTTGTGTTATTGGAAAATTGCCTATTTTGCTTTGAGTATTAAAATAACATTTAATATATATATATATGAAATTAAATTCTCATATGTAATTAAAATATATCTCTATATTGTATGGAAATAGTAAGAAGAAGGTAAAAGTATTAGTTATATACAAACAGTCACAATGATTGCTTTTAATGATTTTGCTCCAGATGAAAATGCAATTTCTTCTTGTTAATAATCCAGAAAGATCCTCTGCAAATATAGTAAACATTGTGTTTTTCAGTTAAAATTATAGGTTTGAATGCTCTTGATAATAAGAATTCAAAGCCAGAGACTTGATTACTCTAATTCCTAGAAAATTTGACATCTTCAGGAACATTAAGATAAATGTTGACATTAGAACAAAGAATCAAATAATCAAGAGAGCTAATTTAAAATAGCAGAAGCTTTGGAAAAAAATATTTGCTGAATCCAATCAATATTTAATCTTTTGGATAGACAGGCTATTTCTAGGGATAAGTAAATTTAGGATATAAAGTAAAATTTATCCTTAAATTCTAGATAACATTTATGACATACGTAAGGTAAGTAGACACATGTAAGAAGGAGACAATGGCAAGAAGGAAAAAGAAGAGGAATAAAAAGCATAAAATGAGAAGCAGAGAAAGAGGAAACAGGAGGAAGAAAATGATGAAAGAGAGAAAGAGGAGTGTGGAAAGTGTAGGGTGCTTAAGAGCGTTGTGAATGGGAAGACATTAAACTAACAAGCCAATGGAGCTGCTGTGGTGAAAATAGGCAAGGAGACAAAACAGATCTGTGAAGCTGAGGCCAAAAGGAGGGAGGAAGATGAGGATCAAATCCTGGGCCCAAGAGCAGTTATTATCTCACACGTAAAGTAGCTCCAGTAGGGAAACTCATTAGTCTAGTGGTATACAAAGATAAACAGTTATTCTTAGGAAATACATGTTTTTCTTTAAAACACTGACTAAGAATTTGGAATCTTGACAAAAGAACTACAAAATGATTAAACCAAGCAACAGAATATTTTGTTGATCTGTTAAAAAATAATTTCATTTTTATTTTAGAGTTATTATTTTATGTGTATGAATATTTTTACCTATATGTTTGCATGTGTATCGGAGATGTTTTTTATACATGCAGATGTCAGAAGAAGCCACTGGATCCCCTGAACTTAAAGTTTAAAACATGTGTGATCTGACAAATGGGTGTTGAAACTAAACCCAGATCTTCCTCAAGAAAAGCAAGTGCTCTTAGCTACTGAGTCACTAGTTCTGTCCCAGAATTACATTTTATACATATTCAAATTACTTACAGATGTCAACATGTGTATGTCTATATATCTATATTCATATACAAGTATCAGACATTACATTTAATAAATAAATATATGTATACACAAAAATATGTACATGTATACATGTACACACAGAAGGCTGGGATATGAAACCCACAATATCAAGTGAAGCAGTTGCCATATAACACTTCTGTGTCTGTCAGGAATGTTGAGTGAATGGGTTAGAAATGGGAAAGAGAACAGTAATCCAAAGAGCTTCAGAAAATCTCTAATTTTGTTAATAATTATGTCAAACTGGATTCTAGGAATCCAACTATACATTTATATTGTCCAACCTGAAAAGAAAGTTTTATAATTTTCAACGTTATTCATTCTCTCTTAATGTATGTAAGCATAATTTGTTCTCTTTTACATAAACACAAGCCCCATACACTCAAACATGAGAACACACAATGCTAAAACCCTGCATTAATTCCCTTAGAAATGAAAGCCTCATCAGGTGATGGTGGTGCACGCTTTTAATCCCAGCACTTGGGAAGCAGAGGCAGGTGATCTCTGTGAGTTCGAGGCCAGCCTGCTCTACAAAGTGAGATTCAGGACAGGCACCAAAACTACATAGAGAAACCCTGTCTTGAAAAACAAACAAAAAAAAAAGAAGAAAAAAAGAAAGAAAGAAAGAAAGAAAGAAAGAAAGAAAGAAAGAAAGAAAGAAAGAAAGAAAGAAAGAAAGAAAGAAAGAAGAAATGAAAGCCTCCATTCTTATCACAGCAGGATTATGTTATCTAAGTAAAGGGTAAAAGGTGTAAATCCTACACATGCTAACCAAGTGATATATCACAAGATATAACACACACACATACACACACACACACACACACACACGCCGCAACCTGCGCAGCTGGAGCATGAAATCTGGCGAGGGACACCGAGGTTAAACAGCACTCTAGATACCTGGTTTCAGTTCGTCAGGGAAGCAGTTCTCTTTATTCGTACCAACATGGGCTTATATACCCCTGCAACAGCAGGAGTCAAGGAATGGCTACTTGTATCCGGAGTCAATCCGGACACTGTTTTCCAAACAGGAAAAACCACAGGGGAACTGATCCCCAGCACCCTCTGGAACCCAACTGCACATTTTTCACACAAACACCTTAACTGGTACAGGACAAAAAGGGCATTTAAGATTAAGGCAGCAAACTTACTGCTGCCGACACACACACACACACACACACACACACACACACACACACATACACACACACACACACACACACACACACACACACACACACAGAGTGTGTGTGTCCATTGTCTTTCACTCCTTTCTTTTGAAGAGCCTTCACTGTGGTGAACTTTAGAGTGAGTTTTTCGCTAGTATGTGGGAAAGCAACCATGACAAAATCATCGTCTTATGCCACACATTAAAAATGCTGCCCTGACCTAAATTATGTTCCCAATATTAAGGGTAAAATGGGTTGAAGGTTGGTCTACATCACGTGTTCCACTAAAGAAAAATTTGCTCTTTTCACAGAGCTGTGAACACATCTTAGCCATAGTTGAGATCATTGGAGAAAGTTCTTCTGTTGATCTATTGTTTTTCTTTCTTTTCTTTTTCTCTTTTGTTCTGGTTCAGAACTATGCCAATCAGAGAACTCAAGTCTTCTCAAAACTCTGACTTTCTATGAAAAATAATGTGGTTTTGAAAAGTGGAAATGCCTTTTGGACACAGGCTCATTTCCATTGTTGATAAGGATGGCAGCATGCACCTCAGAAAACCACTGCAACAACCACAGCACAACACAGCAGGAGGGGAACACCTTCCTCACTTGTTAAAAGATCTGTCTTCACACTCAAGATAGCAGAGCATTTAGTATAACTGTGGCTTCTGCTCTAACTGACTTTAGCTGTGCTTCTTTCAGGTAATTCACACAGTATGTAAAAGCATGATTGCTTGCAGTAATTGTTCAAAATAAGCATTATTTTTAATAATGCAAGATTCACATATATGCAATAACAAAGTTCCTTTGAGATTTTCAAGTTGTCAAAGTCTTTATAGTTTAGTCTTTTTTATGACATTTAACCCTCATTTCTTACTGCTCTTGCTTCATTTAATTAATCCAGTTAATACTTAATTTGATATTTAGGCTAAGAAACACTGACAAGATAGCTGAACACGTTCTGAAAGCAATTTGGATTGCTTGCAGAGGGATTTCACTTTTACACATTTCGAGAAATTTCAATTCTTCATTAATTTTTTAAATATTTATTTTATTATTAATATCTGTGTGTTTGTGTATATATTTGTGTGTGTGTGTGTGTGTGTGTGTGTCCCCGCATGTACACAAATGTCAACTAGCTTATGTGTGGGTGTGTGAGTTCATGCACCTGCAGTCACAAATAGGGAATCATAGCACTGAAAGCTGTTGTAAGCCAAATGATAACCAAATTCCGATCTGGAAAAAGAACATGCATTCTTCCACTTCTTATATCCTTGTGTGAATGAGGAGTTAACCTGCAATATGTAGGAACATGGATTTTAGTATGATCATAATTTAATTGATTCAATTAAGATAGGAATGAAGATTTCCAAAATAAATTGTAAAGGAGAATAATATAGATGAATTCATTTGCTCCATTACTCTATCTCAAGAGAAAATCAGAATCTTCCTGATGTCATGTAAAGACATATAATCTAGGACAGTTCACCACAAATTCTCAAATTGTACAGATTCAGCTACTCTTTTTCCCCTTTTTATTGGTTTACATGCCAGATTTTTAGTACAAATCAGAAAAACTGGGAAAATTTATATTCCATACTTAAGAGGAGCCTATCTTTTTAAAAAGATATTTACAGAGTGAGCTTGATCTCTGTGGATTTTAAATTATATAACCAAGACTAATAAAATTAATCTTGATATGTATTTGAGATTTTGTCTCTCTCTTCATAAACTTATGATGAAAACACCTGACACAAATCCTCAAGTGCTTCACCTGTTACTCATTTTGTTCCACATTGATTCAGAAAAAAAAGCAACATGATAAAAACAATGTCCATATTAATATCTGCAAATAACTATCTTACTTTCTATATACAACAAACCAGTGAAGGAAGAGTGTGGATTTAAATAATGATGTTTCAACTACACAAGTCATTATGTATCAATTAGGTATTCTTTTTTTAAATTTTTTAATTATTATTTATTTTACAATACTATTCAGTTCTACATAATAGCCACAGATTCCCTTGTTCTCTCCCTTCCAGCCCCCCTCCCCTTCCCCTCAGCACACCTCCCATTCCCACCTCCTCCAGATCAAGGTCTCCCCCGAGGACTGGGATCGACCTGATAGACTCAGTCCAGGCAGGTCCAGTCCCCTCCTCCCAGAATGAGCCAAGCGTCCCTGCATAAGTCCCAGGTTTCAAACAGCTAACTCATGCAACACATGAACTATGAACCAAAGGCTGAGGGGCCCCCAACTGGATCAGGCCCTCTGAATAGGTGAGAAATTTCATTGGCTTGATCTGTTTGGGAGGCACCTAGGCAGTGGTACCAGGTCCTGGGCTCGATGCAATTAGGTATTCTAAGCAGAGTGCCGTTCAAGTATGCACCTATCAATCTCAAAAGCATTCAACAATAAGCATTTTTCCCCCACTTGTGAATCTGCAGGGCTGCTGCCAAACCTCCCCCAAAGTTCTATTTGAAGTTACATAACAACTAGCTTTGGTCCGTTATATTGTGTTATTTCTTCTTCACAGGTCTGTGGAACATCATTGACCCAAGGAAGCATCTTTTACATGATAATAATTGTAGGAGAATATGAGCATAACTATAGAAGCACATAGTGACATTTACTTAGATTGCATTAGATAATGCTCTATTTGTTAAGCAAGTCAAATAGTTAAGCACTTAATAAAGTTACTATGATATATATTTGACCCTCCAGGCTGAGAAAGCCTCCCTGAACTAAACATTATTGTTTGAGAAGATAAGGGATACAAACAAATACAGTCATTCTTTAGCAGTCTCCATTGCAATATATAAAATAGATCAAATATTTTCACAAATCCAGGAGTACCCATATGTATTTGAATATTTCTATAGAATAATTACAATTTTTGATACAATATAACATTTATAAATATGTGGTGTATTGTTTAGTGAATGAAGTATTATAAAACATATTTTTAGAACATATTATATGAAGTATATTTTCAATAAGGAAAAGCATATTTTTCAATTACATGTCCATTAAATTTGGCAATCTGTGACAATAAAGACAAAAGGGCTGACAGCATTTGACTAATAAAATATATTTGGCTTCAGAACGGATGTATTTAAGTATATATTAGATTGAGACACACTAAACAGTGTTTTACATAAAATTACACACACACATATGTGACATACATATTTGTTTTGGTGTTATAATAGTGCATTAAAAACTGAGATTATGTTATTTCATTTTTTGTGTGTGTGAGTGTGTACGCTTGTACATGTGATTGTATGTCTATGTACTTATTGAATAGGATCTCCAGCTGGATTTGGAGTTCACTGATTTGGCTTGAACACTGGTCAGCAAGCATCAGATTTTCTCTTGTCTCTGTCTCTCCAGTTCTGGGATAATATGCACACACCTGCACTCATCTGGTGTGGGTGCTTGTGATGGAACACTACTCACATGGTTGCATAGCCCACACTTTACCAACTAAGCCAGCTTCCCAGCACTTTAATGTTATTGAAAGACAGTTTATAAATTGAGTTTCATATAAAATGCCTATATGTTCTGTATTAAGCACTCTAAAGGTTTAGGTACTTACAATACACAAATATTAGAAAACAATGTTGTGTTTTAATGAATTTGAGTCCTTTTAATTTTTTATTTTTTTGAGACAGGGTTTCTCTGTGTGGCTTTTAAGCCTGTCCTGGAACATGTTCAGTAGCCCTGGCTGTCCTATGACTCACTTTGGACACCAGGCTGACCTTGAATTCACAGAAATTTGCCTGGCTCTGCCTACCAAGTGCTGGGATTAAAGGCATGTGCCACCACAGCCTGGCTACCTTTTAATTATTTTTTAAATATAACTTTAAAAGAGAGGGCAGTTGAAGACACAAAAACTAGAATTTATTGATGTCAATTTTTTCTTATAGGTACAAGGCATTGCCATACAGTCAAAAGTTGTGACTTTGGTGCAATTATTTACTGTACTGTATAAGCCAAAATAAAGTCTGACACGGTGGCTCTCACTTCAGTCCTAGCAATTGGGATATAAACAGGAGGATTGCCGTAAGATTTCAGCTAGTCTGGGATACATTAGTTCCAGGCTAGTCAAAGTGACCAAAGGAGACTTTGCACCCACCACAAAAAGTAGCAATAAATCTCAATATACAAATATAGAAGAAATTGAAGTTATTTTTTTCACAGCCATAAAATAAATTATAAACAATGATATGGTTTCATTGTAACACAGGAAGTTACCATCATTTTCATAGCTTAAAAACTGACATTTTTAATTTAAAAATACAATTTTTAAAATTTAATTATCTCTCTAAGGACTAAGCAACAAGACCCTTACATGAAATAACACTTAAAAAGGAAAGTAATTTGTCACTGAGCATGAAATTGGTTGACTTGGCAGGGTTAATCGTACAAAATAGTACATCTTGGAACAAATTTCACTTCATTATTCTAAAAGAAGGTACATTTTCAATGTTGCTAATAGTTATCACATCATGCTATATAACAGTACTACTTCAAAAATCTCCAGTATATTCCATTAAAAACCACATGTGGTTAATTATCCAGATGTATGATTATAGTTTTACCAAACTCTTGAATATTTTCAACATCTGCTTGGCTTTCTATTTTCTTTTAACATTTCTCATTTAATGATAAAGTTAAATGGTTATGTTGAATTTAAAAATCTAAGCAGTGGCAATAATTCTATTGAGTAATCTAGTCAAGAATTTTGAATCCAATTTAGGTAAGTAAGATAAGAGAAAATAGTTATTATAGTAACTTCAAATTTCAATCAAATAAAAACCTATCTAGATTCAGACCTTCTAACCTTTGCAGAACTAATTCAAAGTACATCATAACCTTAAATGCAGAATGCAAATCTATAATCATTCTTGTGTGTAAAATAGGAAAATATGGATAGCATTGGATATGACGTTAAATTATTTTTAGGTATAAATTCAAAGATCAAATTCACAAAATGAAGAATTGCCAAGCTGAACTTCATCAAAATAGAATGCATCTGCTCAGTGAAAGGAAACAATAAGAAAATGGGCAGAAGAAACAGACTGGGACAAAACATGTGCAAATATTTTTGCATCATAACTCTTATCTAAAATGTGAAAATAAACATAACTCTACATCAAAAAGGAATAATAACTAAATTTAAAATGGGACAAAGATTTTTGAAAGGCAACAAGAATACACGAGACACTAAATAAGCATGGAAAAATAAAGACCCACCTCATGTCATTCAGGAAATGCCAAAATGAAATGCACTGTGTGTCTCTGGGAAGGCTGTGATTTGGAATTTTCATGGCACTAAATGTTGACAAAGCAGTAAAAAAAATGTAGTCCTCAATACTTCCTAGTGTGAGTGACAATGTGCAGACAATTTAGAAGTGAGTTTGACAGTATATTGTAAAACTGAGCTAACTAATACCATATAACTCAGCAATATCAACCCTTTATAATTACATAAATAATTCAGAAATGTGTTTATCAAAATAACTTCGATGTGTATTTTCAGGACATTTCTTCATATTTCCCCAAATTTGGAATGAAAATTATTGTGGTTTAGTGTCAACATATAATAATACTATGAGGCATCTAGGTAATGGGGCATTAATATGGTAAAACTGAATAAAATTTCAAATGAAGGAAAGGCATGGATGAATCATAAATGGATTTAACTAAGGGATGGAATCCAATCAATACAATATGTCCATAGAATAAGTGCAAGAATATAAACAATTAGAAAGGGCAGATAGAAGGATCATCAATTTCTAGTTTTGGAATGGGGGTGCTGAATAAATAGAACAAAGAAGAATCCTGTCTTTATTATATTATAATCATTGAATCATTGCCATGAACTGTTTTAATATGAAGCATCAAACAGGAACCTTAATGTAAAGTGTGAATATTGGTTGGCCACATAGACCCAAAGCTCTAAAAGTTTCACTTCTCTGGTAGACAAGAACCTGGGGTGAAGACGTGATGGAAGAGGCCCTGGTGGAACTGGTGGGATGGAATAGGAGTGAAATGATCAAGACATGCTGTATACATGTATGAAAGTGTAAAAGCAAAAAATAAAAGAATGATTTGTAAGCCTGGAAAAAAATGAGCAAGAATACTTTGTGAGAATGACACCAAAGAAAGAAATACATTTTCAAACTTCAACTAAATAGTTAGAGTACTCTGCCACACTAAATCCCAAAGGAGCATTTTAATGCTACCTGCAGAAAATCATCTAATTTGCCAAATATTAATATGTTTTTTATATAAAAATAAGGTAAACATGTGCCAAGGCTTTATTTATCTCATTTGTGAATGAGAGAAAAATAAGATGTTAAGATCAATTTAAGTTCTGGAGAAGATGCTAAGTAATCATATAAATAAAGAGAGAAATCCAACCAAACTCATGCTAAGACAGTTGTATTAGATGTAACAGTGGATATATATTCATTCTTTATCGAATAATAAACTTGACAGGTGATATATTCTTCTGGACAGAAAATATTTGCAAGTCTACCAAACACAGATCTATAAGTAAAGCTCTGCCCCTGCAATGTTCTAAAATATTCAGCTAATGGGAATTCATACTTAGCACAACAAAACCCCTAGTTACTAATTTCAACAATTTCTAGGTTGTAGCTTATATACATCATATCTTTCAAACTATTAGTTGAAGTGCTTGGCAAATGAATGCACCAAATATTGTAATTACTGGATTTATTTTTTTTGTATGTATACACATGAATATGTGTGAATATATTCGGTTTGTGCAGACATTCATAAGGAGGCTAGAAATCAAAATCAGGTGTCACTCCTCAAGTACTATCTAATTGTTTGAGACAGGAACTCTCACTAAGCCTGAGGCTAGTGATGTCAGCAAGGCACACTGTATAAGGAATGCCAGGGATCCTTATTTCCTTCTTTCCTGCCCTGGGATTGCAAGAACACACCAAAAAGCCTGACTTTTGGTAAAATTGTGGAGATCAAATTCAGGTGCTCATGGTCGATGTGCAAACACTACTGACCAAGTCATCTCTCTAGCACTAAATATTCTTTTGTTAGTTTTACACCACATCAGTTATTATAATTATGCCTTCTGTGTTTGAAAGCTAAGCAAGTATAGATATATGTATACATTGCTGTGCATGTGCATGTATGTGTGAGCATGTGAAGGCCAGAACCGAACTTGGCTGTCATTTCTTTAGAACTATCGACCTTGATTTTGAGACACTGACTTCTCACTTGCTGGAGACTGGTATTATAGTTGTGTGCCACTATACTGAGATGTTATGTGGCTTCTCAGGATTGAACTCAAGACATCATGTTTGTGTGACAAGACATTACTGACTGAGCAAAATTCCCAACCTCTACTTATGTGTTTTAATATTAATTATCTCAAGCATGGTTTGAAATAAAATTGTACTCAGAATTAAGTACAGTGTTAATATTGTATGCTGCATGCTAATTTGTCTATAACAAAACCAATAACTGGTACATAATACTATTTTCAGAAACCAGTTCATTTACCTGGAAGGGATTATCCTTGCAGCTTGAAATATAATAAGTATTTGTGTAAAAGCTTAGAAAGAAAACGGTCACTAAATGTAATAAGTACCAAATGTTATGTGTAGTAATTGGTGGTTATACCATTGAGAAACCATTCTGAAGAGTTTGAAAGCTGAGATGTAAAGAGTGACTTGCATTTTAAATCAATTTGTCATGTCAGATCTGAGGAGGTTTCAATATAGAAGTAAAAAGAATTAAATAAGTAACATGTAGGTATAGAAACTGGAGACAGACAGAGGGCTCACAATCTACAAATCGAAAGGAACAAGGGATGCCGACACAGGGTCAAGACCAAAGCGCTGATCAAACCTGAGGGTAAATAGGTCAAGGAAACAACAAAAGCAAAAACAGAAAATCCGTTGTTTAGTTGAAAGTTATGATTCTTGTTTTATTTTAATACAATGGATTATCCGATGTAGGTTAATCCTATCAAATAGAAGAGAGACAAGAAAATCCAAGGTCCTAAATGGTTTATTTCCAAGTTTACCTTTTTTTTTTTTTGAAATTCATAAATAACCCCCTCCATGGCAATACAAATTTATAAAAACTTTCATTAATAAGAAGACTTTTTTCTTTTTCCAAATTGTAATTTTTATAAACTACATAAAAGTGAAGATATTTGAAATGATACATACATTTTCATATTTTTGAGAAACTCATATAGTATCACAATTATGTTCACTGTCCATTTCGTGCCTCTAGCTCTCCCTGAACTACCTCAAAAATATCTTTCACACTTTAAATGTTCCTTTTTATTTGTTTTTAACATTAAAATTATTTATTTATTTATTTATTTATTTTACATTTTTTAGTTTTTATTTTTATTTTTTGTTCTTTTTTATTTTATAATTTAATTTAATTTTACTTTAGTGCTGCCTATTTGCATCTGTGAGTGGGGTCATCCACTGATACAAGAGCTATTTATCAGTTGTCAGACACAAAGAAAAAAGACTATCCCTCACCAAGCCACCATCAACTGTTCACAGCTCCAGTAATGGCATTTGACTGATTGATCTCGTGGAATGCTCGTGTAGATAACCACAGCTGCTGTGGTTCATCATCCCACAACCAGAGGGAAGCTTTTCACAGCACTTTGCCCTAACCCCTATGTCTTAGTGTTCTATTGATATGGACCTAATCCCAGTGTCTTCGTGTTCTATTGATATAGAGAGATACCATGATCCCAGCAACTCTTATAAAGCAAAGCCTTTAGTTGGCTCTTGCTTACAGGTTCGGATATTTAGTCCATTGCCATCATGGAGTGAAGCATGCAGGTAGATTTGGTGCTGGAGAAGTAGTTTGAGAGTTCTCCATACAGATCTGCAGGCAGTGAGAAGTGAAACACCAGCCCTGGCTTGAACTTTTGAAACCCAAACTCCAAGGCCCAGTGGTACACTTCCTCTAACAAAGCCATGCCTTTTAATCCCTCTCAAGTAGTGCCACATCCTAATGACAATACATTTATGTAACCCAAAGGGTACTCAGAGAAATGAAATCTGGCAGATGGACGTGTTTCACTTTGCAGAATTTGGAAAACTGAAATATGTACACCACACCATTGATACTTTTTCAGGATTTCAATGGGCAACTGCTTTGAGTTCTGAAAAGGCTGATTCTGTAATCACTCATTTGCTGGAAGTTATGGCCATCATGGGTATACCTGCACAAATCAAAACTGACAATGCTCCATCATATGTCTCTGTTAAAATGAAACAGTTTTTTGCTTATTACAATATAAAGCATATTACAGGCATACCACATAATCCTACAGGTCAAGCAGTTATAGAAAGATCAAACAGAACTCTAAAGGATATGCTAAACAAACAGAAATGGGTAACAAAAACCCCCAGAAATAGACTGCATAATGCTCTTCTAACTTTGAATTTTCTGAATGCCAATGAGAAAGGAACAACAGCTGCAGAGAGACATTGGATAATAGAAAAAACTACAGAATTAAATCAGCCTATATACTTTAAGGATGTGCTGACCTCAGAATGGAAACCAGGGTATGTATTACATTGGGGACGAGGTTTTGCTTTTGTTTCTACAGGAGAAGATAAGCTGTGGGTACCATCAAAATTGATAAAGGTTCGATTTGAACAAGAAAGACCTCTTAATTGAGGAGGTGATAGTTCATCAACCAGCATGAACATCCAATTTAAACTAACTTGTATCAATAACACACGCCTTTAATCCCACACGCCTTTAATCCCATAGATATCTGTGTGTTCAGGGTCAGAGTTATTAGAGCCATAGCAAGAGTGTGGCGGTGGTGGCACACGCCTTTAATCCCATAAGATCTCTGTGTGTTCAGGGATACAGTCAGCATTGGAGACATATGCCTTTAAGACCTAGGGGGCTGTACATTCAGACAGTGACGAGGCAGTCATGTGTTTGGGTTTACAACCAATGAGAAGGCAGAACAACATACTATAAAAAAACGAACCGACAGGAAGTAGGTCTCTTTTCGCGAAGCTGGGACAGCAGGAGGAAGGGTGAGATTTTAGCTCTGAGCTCTGACTTCTCGGCTCTCTCTTTTACATTGTTTCTGTGTTTCTTATTTAATAAAACGGTTGGTTACATCTACACATTTAAATACATGAGCTTGTGGAAGCCATTTCTATTCAAACCACTGCAAGCAGGCTCTGATATTCTTCCCTCCCCCTCATCCTAAAGGTTCCCTCAACCTTGATGGAAGGGAATGTATCATAGTTGCTTTTGATTACTGTGATACATCGCTGTCTGAGATCAATCTGGGACTAAGAAAGGGTTTATTTGTCACAGTCCATCACTGAGAAAAGTCAAGGCAGGGATTCAAACAGGGAAAGAGGCACAACCTACATGGGATAGCTGTTTTTTGTCTTTCTTCCAAGGTCTCACTTATCTTGCCTTTTTTAAAATAGCTCAGGTCCATTGACCCAGGGCTCGCACCACCCACAGGGGCCTGTGCCTAACACATCAACACCAATCAAGAAAATACCCTAAAGACACCCATAAATCAATCTATTGGAGGGAAGCAGTTTCTTAATTTAGTTCCCTCTTCCAAGTGCCTTAATTTTTACTAAATTGAAATAAACCAACAAGCACATGTGTATTTAGAGGTCCTTTATGATGTGTGGAGAATTTTATGACTTATTCTTAGATGTACTAGTAGTGATGGATATCTGCTGTCCAGTGCAAAGAGAAGCTTATCTAGCCAAGGTAAAAACAAAACAAAACAAAACATCTTCCCCTAGCTCTTTCTTCTGTTTTGTACTCAGGTCTTCATAGAGGATGTTATGAATGTCTTCTTTAAGACTGAGCACTTGATCATAATTCTCAGTATCTTAGGCTTTCCTGCATTTCCGCATTTTCCAGCTTATTGAGCAAAGGGATAAGTATATAAACATTCTCCAGGGGAGAAATAAATATGCTAGTACAGTCTTACAATTAGGTAATTAATTCAAGAAGCCTTTTTTTTCTTGGTTGTTTATTTATGATTTTTATTAAGCAACGTGTCTTCCATATGTAATAGAAATGAATTTTTTTGTTGTTATTAATATGCTCCATCTAAAGCAAGATAACACTGTAATGAAAAGTGGTTTTTTAGTGTTCAACTTTGAAAGTTGAATATCTAAGACCATATGTCATCATTAGCTCAGCCTGCATTCAGGAACAAAATAGAAAAGATGTAAATATCCAAAGTCCAAACTGTACTAAACAACAGAATAGTATACTACTGACTAAAAAGATGAACTCATTATTGGTTACCAGCATAGGAATTATTATCATTAGCATATATACACAATAAATGTGTTTGTGTGTTTGAAGGTATTTGGAGATTATGCAGCAGAGGAGGATTTTCACATGCACATAAGTATTTTTTACAATTAATTATTTTTATTTATATTTCAGGTGATACATTCTGATCATAATTATTTACCATCAACACCTCTCAAATTATCACCACTTTTCTTCCTAACCAGATTCATGTTCTCTCTCGAAAAAAAAAATCCCCCAAATTCAAAACAAATAACCTAAAACAAACAAACAAGATGTAACAACAACATCTGCAAATAAAGTCTATTTGCAGCTATTTCTGGGCATGGGTCCTGTCATAGAGTGTAGTTCATATATTCAGTGACACCTTTAGAAAATGATGTGTATTTGATATGATTTTTCTGTATTGAAGACTATGAAGATACATTGTGAATTTTCAGAATCATTGTCATTTTTTTCTAAAATTATTTGGACTTTGATCTATAGAAATTAATATTCACAATACACATTCAAATGTAATGTATTTGAAGCTATTTGATCTTTTTTCCAGATTGCATTTCTTTATACTTGAAAGAAAACCAATATTGTTTTGAAATTTGAACCCCAAAGTGATCATCTTAAAAGAACTTTGCTCAATTTACCGATATGTGAACAACACAATATTAAACATCTTCCATTACTATTAATGAGTATATTTACTGTGTTGTTCTGTGTATAGAAATCTAAAGAGTGCTTGATTAATAAATTTAATGATTATTTGTGTATCTATGTGAATATATGTTGATTGATAAATTTAATGATTATTTGTGTGTCTATGTGAATACATGCACATCCCATGCTTGTAGGAGGCTTCAGAAGCCAGAAGAGGCCAATTAATATCCTGGAACTGGAGGTTACAATCCCTTATGTAGATGGAGAGACAAGCCTGGGTCCTGTGTAACAACAGCAAGAGTTATTAACTGCTAAGTCTATCTTATCACCATGAATTAAAGCTGTATGCCTACAATCTAACAGTATATCAGAAAGCTCTAGGAAAAAAAGACGAAATTCACTACCAAAGGAGCAGATGCCAGGAAATAATTAAAATCAGGTGTAAAAGTTAATTAAAAAAATCTAAAATTACAAATAATCAATGAAACAAAGAGTTGGTTCTTTAGGAAAATCAGTAACATTGACAAACATTTATCCAAATTAACTATAAGGAAGAGATACAATATCCAAAACAAAATATTAGAAAGGGAAAGGGAAACATAACAGACACCAAGGAAATTCTAAGGATCATAATGTCATTTTTAAAACCAGTCTCTACCAGATTACCACTTACCAAAGTTAAATTAAGATCAAACAAGCATTTTAAATAGACTCACCAACTCTAGTGTAATAGAAACAGTCATTAAAAGTCTCCCAACCCTAAAAAGGAAAAAACAAACAAAATGAGGATGAGAAGTTTTCAGCACAGAATTTTCTGAGCTTTTCAGAGGAATTAATGCCAGTACTTCTCAAATTATCAACAAAATAGAAATAGAAGGAACATTGCCAAATTTGCTTTAGTAGGCCACAGTTACCCTGGCAGCCAAACCTCATAAAAATCAACAAAAGAGACAATTACATGAATATAGATGAAGAAATACTCAATAAAATATTTGCAAATCCAATGTAAGAACACAACAGAAAGATCATCCACCATGATCAATTATGCTTCATCCCAAAAATTTAGGGGTGGTTAGACTTAGGAAAATCAATAAATGTAATCTACTATATAAACATATTAGATGCTGAATAGGCCTTTGACAAAACCCAACAACCTTCCATGATAAAAGTCCTGGAAATATTAGGGATACAAATGACTTACTTCAATATAATAGATAGTTTATAGCTAGCTCATAGCCAATATCAACTTAAGTGGAGAGAAACTCAAAATAATTCCTCTATAATCAAGAGTAAGAGAAGGTTTTCCACTCTCTCCATACCTATTCAACATAGCATTTCAAGTCTTATCTGGAACAAAAAAACAACTGAAGAAAATTAAGTACTACAGATTGAAAAGGAATAAATCAATATATCATTAATTGTAGGTGATAGATTATTATACATAACTGACACTTAAATATTGTACTGGGGAACTCCTGCAGCTGATAAACCAAACCAATGAACACATACAAGTAAAGTTATATGGTCTAAAAGGTTAACTGTTCTCAATGGTCCTCACTACAGCTTCCATAACAAGATTCTTCTTCTTTTTTTGTATTTTGTTTTTGTTGTTGTTTTGCTTTTTATTTGCTTTGTTTTGTTTGTTTTTTTTTTTTTTTGGTTTTTCTTTTAAATTTTGTTTGCTTTGGGGGAGAGGTTGTGTGTGGTGATGGAGAATGTAGGGGAACAGAGAGATGGGTGGGAACAGGATGCATGATGTGAAATTCACAAAGAAACAATAAAAGTTCTTTAAAAAAAAAACCCAGACTACACATTGGAAATAAGATGAAATGTTGAACAAATTTTGTTGGTTAAATTGGATGGCTACAAGCAGAACAATCTAATAGGCATGTACTTAGCACCCTAAATTCAACTCCAAATGGAACAAATACCTCAATATAAAATAAGATAGATATAGTGAACATTTAAGAGAGAATGGAAATATCTTTGAACTCAGCAAAGGAGAAACTTTCTGTACAGAACACACTTAGTGCAGGTACTAAGATCAACAACTCATAAGCTAGACCTCATGAATGGGGAAGCTTCTGCAAAGCAAAGGATGCATCATTTGGACAAATTTTCAATTTACAGAATGACAAAAGATTTTAATGAACTACAACATCATTGTTAAGGACTAAATCCAAAATATCTAAAGAACTCAAAAACTAGTTATTAAGGAAACAATTAACACAATTGCAGAATTAGGTGCAGATCGAAATAGAGAATTCTCAAAGGAGGAATTTCAAATATCTTAGAAACACTTAAATTTCAGCATCTTTATTAATGAGAAAAATGCAAATCAAACTGCTTTGGGATTTCATCTTATACCTGTGAGAATGGCTAAGATCTATAAAATTATTGACAGCTAAAGCTGTTAGGATGCTAAGATAGGGAAACACGCATCAGTTGCAGGTCGGAGTGCAAGCTTGTACAGCCACGGTGGAAATTAAATTGGTGGTATCTCAGGAAAATGGGAGTCAATCTACCTCAAGATGCTGTTATACCATTCTTGGGCACATAACTAAGGGAGTCTCCAGGAGTCTTCATCCATACATCAATAAAAACAGAAAGCATGGGAGATGTTAGATATATCTGTTATCACTAAAGTGAGGGACAATTTCCCATTGCCCTATTATCAGTGTTTGAAATAAACACCAGAGCAGAAAATGACATGAATCTATACATTCTAACTCCAGCCTTCAAAGAGGAGTGCAGAGTAAACAGTTATTGATTGCCTTTTTCTCTGCTGTGCCACTTGGAAATTATGCTGGGAGCCTTATTAATTATTCCAGAAAGATGATATACGTTTTAAATTACTTTAGTGCTAGAGATGTATAATTTGTACTTGTGGACAATAAATATCAAGTATGGCCTGCCATTATTTTCAATTTTCACAGTTAAATTTGCTTTAAAATATATTATTTATTGATGATTTTAACTAAAACAAAGGAACATATGAATTTTTTATTTGTACATTATTATTGACCCACTTAGTATATATAAAATATCTGTACATTTCCATGACACAGTCCTTTAATTTTCATTTTTCTTGTCTAATAATTTAATAGTATAGCACAAGACACTAAACAAGAATGCTTTTTTATTATAAATCAACTGTGCTTACAGAAAATGTTATCTATTTATGTACATATTTGTAGATATATACAAATATTTATTTCTGTTATTTATGTTCATGTTCTAAATGTACAAGATCATTAAGTCAAACACTATTTCAGACTACATATAATGTTTTATTTAATGATCTTTTAATTTCAGTGTAATAATTTATGAATTTTCAGTTGAGGAAGGAGAAATTTTCATAGAATTTCAACTAACCAAATGTGAATTTATACAATACAGCTAACCATTCACTTTTAGTTTCTGAGTGTGTTTTGGAAGTGACTTTCATAGTTAGAAAACAGCACTGCGTTAGTGTTGCTGTGATGCCTTTTAATACAATTCCAACAGGAGAATACGTTAAATAGAATCCCAAAGGCCCAGTGATTAACACCCAGTATGATCAGTAAAACCTTGTTCATTTGGAATTCTACCTCCCTCAGCTCTGTTAGCCTACTCAAACCCATACATGCTGGCTAGTGATAATTATGTTTGCACTACCCCTGAAGAAGCATGAGACTCCTCTCTTTGGAGGACTACTCTTAGTGCTGAGATAATTTTATTATGCTTCAAGAATTTTCAAAAGACTAATCCTCACATTATCTAAGAAATATAATAATTAGCCAATATTTTTCATACCCCCTATAGCATTCCAGATAATTAAATTTTACTATGTGGAATATTAATTTGAACTTCATGGATATTATAAACCAAAGTTATTTTATTTTAAAAACACCTACAGCAAGTTTCTTTAACTTCTGACCTGATGCTTTATTAACTTATAAAGTTGTAAGAGGAATATGCCAACTACTGAGCTACAGCATCTAAAACACAACGTGAATCTAGAAATAAGAACTGTTTTTGTAAATCTTGTATATATCATTCTACAAAACCAGTTTATTGCAAAACACTCATGGATATGAAGAAAACATTGTATAACAGAACAACATACTTTGATAATTTTTTAAACAGTCTATATAATATTAATCTTGGCTTTGCATGTATTAATGGGAATTATGAATCCAAGCTTTTGATATATATGAAAATTCAAGTCTAGAATTGCCATGACCTATGTATATATTTACAAATTGAAAGTAGGAATTTTATTATAGCACATGAAATTAAATAGGTCAAACCATTAGAAATAAATTAAACTTTAATCATTGTAAATTATCATGAATGTGTATAAAAATCCACTTGTAAAGTTTTGATTCAAATATTAACTGCCTCAAAAAGTGGACTAATAGTTTGCTGAACTAAAAGTGATGTAGTATGCATGTGAAGAAAGAAGACACTTTCTTTGTACAGACTAAGCCATATCTATAATGAGAATCAGGAAGTATTATTTTTGTTGTGAAGAGAAGAAAATAATGAGGTTTATTGTCTGTTAAAATGTCATTCTACTCAGTATACCTTAAACAATGCAATCATTTTATGAAAGTTTACAAAAATGTTGCTTATATACTCAGCAATTAATATACTCACAGAATAGCTGAAGATAGTCATAAAATAGCACACAATTATGACTATTTCATTTTTAAGGCAACAAAGGAATTTCACTTGCTGATGAGTATCAAAAAAGGATGAAATGATCATTTGTTTAGTTGAATATACAATATACAAAATGTTTTATTGAATAAAACATTATTGTTGACTTGTGCAAAAATAATGAAGTTTTCCAAAGCAGATGTCCTTGTAATTAGACAATTTTCAGTGAAGGACAGTAAATATTAATATATCAACAGGTATGCAAAAATCAATCAAAGAAGATCCCTAAATGTACATCTCTTGTCATCAAATGAAGCTTCCAGTACAAGGAATGGATTACATCTAAATCAAGGTCCTGGCCAAAAGAGTCCAGTAGGAAACCCACAAAACACAGGTTATTGTCTGCTTTCCACAAACTGATGGTAATGCTCTATTGCTGAAGACAACATGTACACAATGCATTGAGGACAGAGAAGTTCAGATGCTTTCCTGTAGCCTTTACTCCTATGGATTTGTATTACGGTACTGGAGGTTACTTTGCAAGCTAATGAAGAGAAACATAAACGCCCACTCAGTTGGCTACAAACGCTTCTATCTACAAGACTGTCCTGCCTGGAAGATAAATTGACACCAGTTGTGGCACAAAAACTGTAGTGGTAACCACCCAATGTCTGATTTGATTTAAATTCTACTCCATGAGATGGAGCTCATTGCTGACGCTGTTTGGGTGGCCTAGACACTGAGACTAGATGTCTAAGCTAGGGGACCTACCTACGGTAAAACCAAATATTACTGTTCTATAAAGGGAACACAACTAAAATTACTCCTAATGACATTATGCTATACTCATAGATCGGTGCGTTGCTCAGCCATCATCAAACGAAATTCCACCTGTAGCAGATGAGAACAAATACAGATGGCCACAGCCAGACAATATGGGGAGAGAGAGAGAGAGAGAGAGAGAGAGAGAGAGAGAGAGAGAGAGAGAGAGAGAGAGAGAGAGAGAGAGAGAGAGAGAGACATTGTCACACTTAGTGCTAAAAAGGATGACTCTCCACCGGGCGGTGGTGGCACACGCCTTTACTCCCAGCACTCGGGAGGCAGGGGCAGGCAGATCTCTGCGAGTTCAAGGCCAGCCTAGGCTACAGAGTGAGTTCCAGGAAAGGCACAAAGCTACAGAGCGAAACCCTGTCTCAAAAAAAAAAAAAAAAAAAAAAAAGGAGGTCTCGGGAAAATCTGCAAAAGAGGAGGCAGGGATTATGTGTAAGGTCCAGAGAGGATCGAAGGCACCAAGGAATGAAAGTCTAGATACAACAGGATTGGAACATGTATGGACTCACAGAGACTGGGGCAGTATGCAGGGTCTGCAAAAGTATGCACCAGACAGAGTTCTAGAGCTTAAAGAAGATGTAGAGACATGTCCCATCCCTAACTCAGAAACTATCTTCAACTGATAACTACTTTTATATGAAAAATTAGTTTTCCCCAAGGCAGTCTTATGAGGGAAAAACAATACTCTTAAGGGTAGCCTCCATGCCCATCATTGATGGTCAACACAAAACAAACTCACCTGCAACTTTGGAAATTTTTTTTCCCCTGTCTCATAATGTTGTCAGAACAATTTTTTTAACACTATAGGTCCTTTGCACATTTGTTATGGCCTTCATTCTTTGGATTTTATGCGAGTCCCATGAGCAAATATGTGCTTTGTGTCTATATATGTGTTTCTTGTGCTTTTTCTTTGGCTTTTTTTTTTTTTGGTTTGGTTGTTTCATATTCTTCTATTTTATTTATCTTTTTTAAAAAATCTATTATTGTTCTTTAGATGCCTATTTGTGTGGTGATATTTTGTGTGTGATCTAACAAAATAAAGCTTGCCTAAAGATCAGTGGGCAAAGCCACCCACTAGTTAGCTATAGAGGCAGATGGATCTCTGTGCGTTCAAGGTCACCTTGGGCTACACAAGATTGATCCAATTTAAGAGAGAAACAGAGCCAGGCTGTGGTGGCACACATCTTTAATCCAAGCACTTGGGATCTCATGCCTTTGTTCCCAGTACTTTGGAGGCACACATACCTTTAATCCCAGCACTAAGGAAGTGGAGACAGGAAGTGATATGGCTGGGCAGAGAAAGGAATAAAAGTAAGGAAGAGAAAGGAGCTCAGTCTCTTTACAGCTAAGAATTTCATTGAGGTAAAAAATCTTTCTAGTGGCTGCTCTGCTTCTCTGATCTATCAGCTTTTACCCCAATATCTGACTCCTGGTTTTTATTAAGAAGACCAATTTGGGTTCACGCTACATGTATGTTTTCTTAGGAGAGTCAGAAAGAGTGTGGGTCTGGATTGAAAGTAGGGAGGAACTGGATTGAGTAGGATGGGAAAAGAAAATCATAATCAGGATATATTAATGAAAAAAACATTTTAAATAAAAAAATAGTCAAATAGATTCCTTCTTTCTCAAACATACATTTATGTTTATTTTTAACAGAAGCTGTAATTGTATATAGAAAGCTTACTATCATATATAATCTATAGTTTTCTCTCTCTGCAAAAAAGCTAATAGGAAAGCCTTTATTTTGACCCCAACTTTCAAACTATAGTCCAGTGGTTCTTAATGTTCCTAGTGCTGTGACCCTTTAATACAGTTCCTTATGTTGTGATGACCCCAAACCTAAAAATGATTTTTGTGCTACTTCATAACTATTATTTTGTCACTGCTACAAATTGTAATGTAAATATCTCTGTTTTCTGATGGTCTTAGGCAAATCATGCGAAACTGTCTTCCACCCCCCAAAAAGGTCTCAGCCCACAAGTTGAGAACCACTGCTCTAAACCATCATGGTAAGAAAGTGTGGACAGGAAATTCTCATAAACTCAAAGGCCATCCTTCATTATGCAACATAGCAAGAACAAAAACATCAGAAAATTTGTCTCAAGCAAGGTGGAATGTCTGGATCACCACCCGAGGGTGTCCAGTGAGCTCTCTTTGTATACTATGACATAAATGTGCCAGTATTGGCACACTTTCACAAATGCTCAAATATCACCCCTCCCCACATCATACAAACATACACATGCAAGAATTCATAAATAAATAAAACTGGCTTGGGACACAACAATAAAACAAAGTGAGGGCAATCTAGCTGTTGGTTTTGAATAACATGATCTATGTAGAAGAGAGCTCTGTGCTAAGGTCAGAAGGTTAACTCAGGTTAGAAGTGATATATCTCAACATAATAAAGGCCATACAATGAACTTATGGCCAACATTTTACAGAATGGGGAAAATCACAAAGCATTTGCACTATAATCAGACGTAAAAAAAGGCTTTCAATTTTCAAAACTCTCTTTTAGTAGAGTATTGGATGCCATTGCTGGAGCAGTTAGACAAGAGATGTAAAAATAGAACTCAAAAGGAAAGGAAGAAGACAAAGTATCCTCACTTACGTATAATTTGATTTTGTGTGTTTGTGTGTGTGTGTGTGTGTGTGTGTGTGTGTGTGTGTGCCAAAAACATCTTCAGGGGAAAAATTATAGAGCTGCAATACTCTTAGAGAAGTGTCAGAATACAAAATTACCACCGAATCATTGGTAATATTCCTACATATTAATAATGAACGAGTAGCACGCTGAGAAAAAAATTGGAGCAATAACCTCATTCATAATTATCTCAAAATATACTTAGAAATATGAACAAGAAAGTGAAAGATGTCTACAACAAAAACTTTAAAACAATAGAGAAACCAAAGAAGACACTATAACATGAGAAAAACTTACTGCTTGTGATTGAGGAACAATATTGTGAAAATGACTTTCTTCTTTCTTCCTGAAGGCAATCTGTAGATTCAAAGCTATTCCAATAAAAATTCCAAAGCAATTCTTTAAAGAAATAGCAAAAGAAATTAACTTCATTTGGAACCACAAAAGACCTCAGATATCCAAATAAATTCTGAGGCTAATAAAAGTTGCGTCTTGGCATACCTGAATTCAAGCTGTATTACAGAAACATAACAGTGAAAATAGCATAATGCTGGCACAAAAGAGACATGTACCTCAGCTAAAGAAAAGAACAGATGTGGACATATACTCATTTATGCTACAGTCATGTGATATTTTAGAAAGACAGAAAAACACAGAAGAAAGTCTTTTCACAATTGGTATTGGGGAAGCTGGACATCTACGACCATACTTCTAATTACACACAAAGATTCCCTCCTAATAGATCAAGACACTAACATAAAACTTGAAACTCTAAACATAGTAAAGGGAAATATGAATAATACTTCAAGAAACAGGCACAGTTAAGGCAAGTACTGGATGTTCTTTCTTACAGGAATTTCCTAACATATTCAAAAAAATTTTTTTAACATTTTTGTGTTTAAATTGGAGTGGATATTTGTAGAGGCTGAGACTCTAGACAAACCTTCAGGGGTTTGGTTGGAGGTAAAGGAACAATAGAACACTTGTGATATGAAAGCAAAGGGAAAGAATGCTGAGGTCAGATATGTTTATGCAAGGAAGTAATAGAAGTACAGGAAAATGTGTTTGTGAAATGATGACTCAAACCAAAGATATATGATAACACTTTATGGAAACCTAATACTTTGTATGCTAATATAAAGTGTATTCTTAAAGATAAAAGAAGAAAGAAATAACTAAATGGAAGTACCATGCATGGGTGGATCTCAGAAGTCATAGACTGTTTACTGAACTTCCCAGTGTAAGATATGAGATTCTCCTTTATGAATTGTTAGTTAGGGAGGGCTCAGAAGGCTCCCCTGCTGCTGGATATTGTCCTTGCTCTTCATTGCTTGCCATAATTGGACATTTACATTATATTGTTGAAAACTTCAAATACTTCGGTTTTAAAACACAGGAAATTTAGGGTTAAACTGAGCTGGATACCTAAGATATGTTCACTAGGTTTCATAGCGCTGATAGATGTTATATAGACTGCAGAAAAGGAAATAATGACTGTTCTTACCAGCAGTGGACTCTTTGTGCTGAAGTATTGATCTTGTAGGAAAATGAGTCCAACAGTGAAATAATGGCCTGACTGCTTTGGAAGTAACCAACCTATATGTATTTAAATAACATCTACTACACTGGTGCTAAATCATGCTTTATATTGTCAAACTGATCAAAAACAGGGAAGCAAAAAGCTCAAGAGGTAAACGTACATTTGTTTTTTTGCTAAAAGAAGATGTTTCTAAATGACTCTAATATGTGTGTTTATATCCATATATCACTGTTCTTCTCAGCTTAGATGAGGGAAGTTTCCCTCTCAGTATCAGTGAATGTAGAAATACACAGTGGGGAGAAAGTGATAAGAATGAGTAAACTTTGAGTGTTCTTCCCTATGTAGACATCTATATTACTGCTTCCTTAGTTGAAGCAACATTGTGAAAGAGGGTTTAGAAAGAATTTAAGAGCAAGGGGATGGAGAAGAGTGATATGAAATAGTAAAATGTTATTTTCTAGACATAACATGCTAGTTATGACAATGAAGTCACTAGCTGTAGATACCTGCAAAAGGTCTGCACATGACTGAGCATGTACTATTCTACCATAGATGAGCCATATTCCTCCAACAGAGACTATTGACACTTATTAATTGCTAGGGAGAGCAAGACTCAATCCTTGGTCGTATAGTTCCTAATAGAGACTATTGTTGCTCAAGAAAATAATCTCTTAACCAAGCAACTGTAACTAAATGAATTGGGATGCAATAAAGTAAAATAAATAACACACAAAGTATGAGGGTGACTATTTGAGCAAAAAAAAATGTTCTGAAGAAATGAGTGGGAGAAGAGAGGATAATATTGTGAACAAAAACATTATATGTATGCATGTGCAGAATTGTGAAATAATAAATCAAAAAGTCATGTTATTTAGAAAAGAAAAATCTTGTAAAGAAATTAAATTTTATCACTAGCATGAGGTAATTACAAATTTAAATATGTCAATTGTTATTAGTGTAATATTTCCATAAATGTATACAGTGTGTGTGCTGATTCCAATAAACATTTTTTTCACTCCCCCCATTGATGCAGATTCTTTCTTGCATCCAATAATTGCTCCTACTTTCAAGTTGACTTTTGTAACTTTTAATGGGTAAAGCAAGTGCGATGCTTGTCTTTGTAGGTCTGGCTTATTGCCCTAAACAAAATACATTCTTGTTCCATAGCTTTACTGCAAAGGAGAGGATTCTATTTTCCTTTATGGCAGTACAGTAAATTGTTATGGACTGTAATTTGTCCACTTACCAGCTTCTAAATGGTAAGAAGAGTTTCACACTGCAGCCTAAGGGAGGAGTCCTGCAGTCATTGTTGGTTTACTGATTCCATTTCAAAGGAAATCTCACAGAGAAGGCATTTGATCAAACTGCAGCATTGGACATGTATTGTCTTCTGTGGAAAAGGTCTAAGAGCCAATAAAAAAAGGGATTCATCACCGCCTTAATAGTCCTGTCATTACAGCTGCTGTGAAAGTATCTTGCCAATTTGGTCATTCCTGTATCTCATGAAGTAGGACCTTTAATGACTTTTGCATCATCAGTAACTAAAGCACAAATTTAAATAACCATTTAGGAGACTAAATATTAGTGAGTAAATTAATTAAATAAAAATGAAATATGGAATTTGCAATAATATTTTATTTAGTTTATTACTCTCAGAGCTTTAATAATGAGATAACTTGTGAAATGAATGATACAAGTGTAAACAATACACTATGCAATAATAGCAAATTAAAGCAATATTTTTTAAACATATCCATGCATGGACTGATATAAATAACTGAAAGAAGAAACACAAAATAAAAATTTACAGCTTTTTGTAATAAGAAAACATGGGAAATTTGTTAAATTGTTAAAAGTGTGCAAATGCATTTATTTGTAAACAGAAAATTTTAATCATATATCATCACTAAATAAGCAATTTAAAGTTGGTACATGTATATAATATTGAATAACTGTTAAATAGTGCACTCTTCTACTTCCCACATTAAGCACATTGTAAAGTATGTTCTCTGCTGTGGATATCGATCACCCTGTGTGCTGTGAATGTGTTGCTCTGACTGATTGATAAATAAAATGCTGACTGGCCAGTAGCCAGACAGGAAGTATAGTGTACACAGGATAAGGAGAGAGGAACATTCTGGAAAGTGGAAAGCTGAGTCAGGAGACACTGCCAGGAACCTCCATGAGAAGTAAGATGTAAAGTACTGGTAAGCCACAAGCCACATGGCAACTTATAGATTAATATAAATGAGTTAATTTAAGATATAAGAGCTGGATAGCAAAAAGCCTGCCAGGGCCATACAGTTTATAAGTAATATAAGTCTCTGTGTGTTTACTTGGGCCTAAGCAGCTGCAGGCCTGGGTGGGACTGGAGAAAACTCCAGCTCTAGTTCTCTATGTCCTGAAATTAGATAATGGCAGAACCACAATTTTGTAGAATAAAAGTTTTACAGAATCATGTTCTTTGACTGGTTAATAAAACCTCTCACATGTATTGACATACTCTGCCATCTTGTTCTCTCCATATGCTTAACATGTATACTAAGTTCCTGGGTGATCTTAATCATCAATGGCAAAATCACATAGGAATGAACAAATTTCTATCCTTTAAATCATCCCCTTACAGTGTTTGCTTTTTTTCCCAGATTACTTTGCTTTCATATATTTACTACTGATTTACTTTAAAAATATTTTAGTATATAGTTATTAAGAGAAATGTCTCTTGTGTGTGGGTAACAAATTCCAAAATAACTTTGTTTCTTTAGATACATTAGGTATTTTCCTGGAACTTTTATATACACCAAAAGCTATAAATACCCAAGTCTTCTTATGAAAACTTTCATAGGGTTCACATACTACCTATACATGTTCTCCCATATCCTATATATCATCGAAGTATCCTATGCAGAATCATAATTGGTAATTAAGTGTATATGTTGTATGATTATTAATGGTTGATATTACATATTATTAATAAAGTTTTACAAAAAATAACTGTGTGAATTCAGAACATTTCATATATTATTTTGGTTCTGTGTGAATAGAGTCTACAGAATTGTATTGTATTTCATATAGAGATTATGGAGACTTAAGACAGACAAGTATGTAGTCTTTTGAATCACTTTAAAGAAACTAGAGGTATATGGTATATTTGAAACTGTCAACATACAAATAGTTAATCAAAATCTTTTTGAAATTTGTTAAGTATAATAGATGTAAAGATAAACAAAAAGTACAACATTATAATACAGTAAATTAAATTAGCTAATACAAAAGGTGAAAATGGTATTTTTTAAATAATTTATGTAAAAAGGAATGGGTTAAGGATCATTTTATCACATTTCTTGAGGTTTTATATATATATATATATATATATATATATATATATATATATATATATATATATATATAATTGTCCAGGAGTACTGGGTTAACATCCAAGAATTATTTAAGGATGGAAAAAATAGGAGTAAGATAATTATATTTAAGGCATGATTCTAGATTACATCTTAAAGAAAACCACCCTCTTTCACTCAATCCATGAGGAACTGGAGAGTGATATAGAGAAATGAAATAAATTTGTATATGGAAAAAAATGCATAACTTAATTACCTCTGTTCATCTTGGTAGACCAAGCAAGATTTATAATTAAATAACTAATATTTCAGAAAAGACTTCTTTACTATGTTGCTCAAGTACTGAATAAAAAGATAGGTTAATTTCTTTAAAAATTGTATCAGTTCTTTGAGATTTTTATGCACCGTGTTTTGAGGATATTCACCCAACTCTAGCTCCTCTCAAATCCACTCTTCCCTGCTCACCAAATTTATGTGACTATTTTTTTTTTGTAATTTCAAGCCTAATTCATGCTGCCTGTACATTCTTACCTATGTAACTGAGGGTGATCATGACATGTCTAAGGTGAGATTTTATGTCTAAGTGCCAACTTTGTGCTGGGATCCAGTCAGGATTAAGTTTACATGGGTCTTGTGTATGCTGCCATGATCTCATATATGCAGCTGCTCTGCTGTGTCCAGAAGACACTCTTTCCCTGTCGTCTTCCACAGCTTCTGGCTCTTACATTCCTGTCACCCTCTCTTCTGTAAAGATCGCTGAGCCTTGGTAGGAGGAGGTGTGATTTACATATCACATTTAGAGCTAAGCATTCTACTATCTCTTGGTTACCTTGACTAATTATTGTTCTGTTTATTAATCACCATCTACTGTAAATGGAAGTTCCTTGAACCAGAGTTGAGGGATCACTAGTCTGTGCTACAATCTATGCTTAAGTCATTGGGAATTGTTTCAAAAATTGTGTCTAGTGAGCAAATGAGTACTCCAGGGTGTCTCCTAGTGCATGCCCTGTACAGTCATAGGTTCTCGGCCTGGTAATGTTACCAGGTTTGTGTTTCGTCTTGTGGATCATGTCACAAAGTGGTAGTGACTCCCATGAAATTCATGCTATTACTGAACCAGTAAGCGGGGCTTGTCAGAGCACTCATTAGTGTAGGTAGCGTGCATGGCTGAGTATGATAGATAATTACTTTTCTCCTGGGGTACAGTGCATAGAACCCTCCAGCACCATTAAAGCTAGTCATCCAGGATGAAGCTTTCAGGTTAACACCAACCTGACGTTTTCATGTTTTATGAATCATGTATACTTTATCTTCAAAAATAAGACCTTACTGTCAACCTCTAGAAGTGGCAATAGCAATAACCTGAAATAATTGAGGTTCTGTGGTATATGACTATCTAGTAACATGAGAAGAAAACCATTTATGACACTTGACATTTTAATTGTTAGCCTGTTTTGTCTATGTGAAGCATTGCGTCCCATTAAAGGGTAACTCCTTTTAGCCTTTTATTTTTAGATGTAGTATACCGACATTGATGAATATATGATGTTTTCTTTACCTTGGGTACAATTTAATATTTTATACCTGAGATACAAAAATATTAGGTATAATGAAAAATGAAATTCTGTAGAGATAGACTCAATGCTTATGTTGACATATAATTTTATTTTTCAAAATATACATATAATTCCCTTCATCTCAACTAAAGTGATAATTATAGAGTTTTGCTTTTATTTCTCTTCTAAACCTATTTTCAAAAATTTTAATGCGTGTTACCATTCTGTTGGCTTTTTCACAATTAGCTATTCTGATGAATGCATATAGACACAAATATTGTATTTTTACATTTTTTATAATCTGGGTTTTAATTATATTTATTTTTTAGTAAGTTGAATTTTGTTTTACATTGGACAGTAGTTCTTGTTTTTATACAATGTTTTCAGTATTGCATATATCACTATTTTTTGTTTGTTTTTTTGTTTTTCGAGACAGGGTTTCTTTGTGTAGCTTTGCTCCTTTCCTGGAACTCACTTGGTAGCCCAGGCTGTCCTTGAACTCACAGAGATCCACCTGGCTCTGCCTCCAGAGTGCTGGGATTAAAGGCGTGCGCCACCACCGCCCACATATATCACTATTTAATGCATTCTTCCTGATTGGAAAAACATTAGAACATTTATCAGTTTATACTCCATATATAGGCTTCTATATACACATGTGTATGTATGTATGTATGTATGTATGTATATGTATGTATGTATGTGATGGAGGTGGCTAGTTTTGTGTCAATTAACACAGACAGAAATTGGTTCCAGCATTCTGGGGTATTGCTGTGACAGGATCGCTCTTCTGTTTTGGGGAAGGATTGTAGAAGATCTTTGAAATTTGGAGCATTGAAACCTGATGAGCTTTCCTGTGGAGAAAGAAAGATAAGAATATTAAGAGAAATGCCAAAGACTGTGGCCTAGCTTGAAATGTTCCTAAAGTGAGAAATCCATGGGAGTCTGTTTAAGGAGTATTAGGGAATTTATTAGGATATAAATTGAGGAAATACACTCATGAATACAAAAACAAGTCGACAGCCGAAGTCGTCCTCTCATCTGACCTGGAGCAAATCTACCTGGCAGTTCCCTCATGACAGGAAGCAGGAACCAGTGAGAAGGGGCCTCTCTCTTTCCTTTTAAGAGGTCACATACAATGGCAAGAAGCACCGTTCCCTTCTGGCCACGTAGTGCAAGGTCATGGGTGGAGCAAATAGATGTTCCAGTGTGAATTTTGAGAGTCACTAAAGACTCTCAGGGTCATTGCATATTTAGAATTAGGAATTTGTGGTCCTGGTTAGCTGGGCTGAACATTCAGCTGCTATTATCAAGAGACTGGAGTCACTGAAGTGAAACCTTTGTGTTACTGAGACAATTGGTGCTTCCTAGTGGGAGCTGAGAAAATAGCAGTGATTAAGAAGAGACAAGCATTACTGAGGTGAAATCTTCTGGGAAGTGTTTCTGAGTCAGCACACAGAAATTGTGCTCCAGAGGCAGCTAAGGTTATACCTCACTCTGTCAGCTGAAGTTAGTAGTATAAAAATCACTCAGGTTATTCTGATTTTGAAGGTATGAAGGGGATATGCAGAGAAGTTGAGGCTCGGCAACATGAAAATGGCCCAGGACAGTCTATTGGTGAAAGTACAGCCCAGTTACAACAGAAGACCCCAGAATAGTAATCCCAGAAGATAGGAATTGAATCCTATACTTTGGACATCGAGTTGCTTATATAGTTGGTGTTTGATTTTGCTTTTATTTGATTGTGACTGTGATCTAGTTATTCCCTCTTGCAGTAAGTAAGTATTTAATTAGTTTTTTTTTTCATTTATGGGGCCCAAAGTTGAGGCACATTATATTATAGAAGACTTTGGATTTTAAAAGAGATTGAATATTTTGAAGAAACTGAATTTTTAAGTGTTTAAATTTCAAAGACTGTGGGACTTTTTAAGTATGAAAATTGTTTTATATTATAATGTCATTATTAATCTGTGATTAGGGGGATGTACCAGAAAGGGAAGGTTATGGTGTCAAGTTGCCCAAGGGTCATTTGTGCTGGCTATTTTATATAAACCTCACACAAGGAGAAGTCACCTGAAATAAGGGACCTCAGTTAACAAAAGGTCTCCCTAAGATTGGTTTGTTGGCAAGGCTGTAGTGCATTTTTTCTTTCTTTTTTTTTTTTAACTTTTACTCTTCTTTCATACATAACATCCCCACCAAAGTTTCCTCTCACCTCTGATCTTCCCAGTCCCTCCCCCACCTCCTAACTTCCCCAGATCAGCTCCCTTGGTGGAGAAGCATATTTATGCCTGAAGTGGGCATAAACCTTATATCATGGCTGGACATGGCAAGCCAGTAGGAGGAAAACAGTCTAAATATGTCTTAATATTCTTAATTATTTCTGAAGTGATAGATGGAGAAGGGCCAGGATCATTGTTGGCGGCATTGTCCCTGAGCCAATGAAACTGAGTTCTATAAGAAAGCAGGCATGCCTTAATCCCAGCACTTGGGAGGCAAAGCCAGGCAGATCTCTGTGAGTTCAAGGCCAGCCTGGTCTACAGAGTGAGATCCAGGACAGGCACAAAGCTTACACAGAGAAACCCTGTCTCGAAAAACCAAAAAACAAAAGAAAGGAAGGAAGAAAGAAAGGAAGAAAGGAAGAAAGGAAGGAAGGAAGGAAGGAAGGAAGGAAGGAAGGAAGAAAGAAAGAAAGAAAGAAAGAAAGAAAGAAAGAAAGAAAGAAAGAAAGAAAGAAAGAAAGAAAGAAAGCAGGCTGAGCAAGCCATGAGGAACAATTCAGGAAGAAGAAGAGCCTAATGGCCTCTGCATCAACTTATGCCTCCATGTTCTATCACTGCTTGAGTTCCTTTCCCGTCTTCCTTCAGTGATAAACTCCCGTGTGGAAGTGTAAGACAGAAACCATTTCCTCACCAACTTGCTTTTGGTCATGAGTTTTATCACATCAATAGTAACCCAACTAAGAAAGCAGGTAAACGGGAAGTGTGATAGGAAAAGAGTACTAACAGCAACAAAGTGTATATGAAAATGTCCCAAGGATTTCTGTTACTTTAAATATTTATTATAAATGTTACTAAAGAGTTAGAGCAAAGAGATATCCCTTGTGGGGATATGTTTCACTTGGAGTGGCTTTACTATAACTCATCAGAAAAGGTTAGAAAATAACCTACCACCTTGCCAACATTGGGATCATTAAGATAATCAAAGGTTGGAAACATTTATTTTTGTCCTCCTCACAATTCAAAAAAGCTAACCTAGAGAATTGCCGTTGGGGAAAAAAAAAAAAACGACATATCAAGCATTTTTTTTTTTAAATCAAACAACTTTAAAGTTCATTTCCTATTTGAAATAGTCAGGTTTGCAAACAGTCTCATTCTCAATAATAAAACTCAACAGGATTAAGGATGGTTGGTTAGATCCATTCATGATAAAGCAACCATACTTTAATTCATGACTGTATACTGTACTGACTGATTCAATTATCCCTTTGGATTTACCACCTTAGTAAGCCAATTTAAATAATTTAACTGTGGTCCTCTTGCTCCATCAAGTGGTAAATATAATGAAACATGAAAAATTATATGGTATTTTACAAATGAAGTTACCATGTTAGTACTGACAGAGTATAAAATAAAATAAGTCTTGATATAGTATAGACCAAAATGAGCATGGACACTGAACATGGATATTATACTGTGAACAGTATTTTCAAGGAACTAAATAGAGGGCTACAAAATATTTAACTTATAAATTAAGCATTTAAATGTACTGCTTATGTGAAAGGGGGATTCTGGGTTTGCAGTCCTGTAGATATAAGAATGATGTACCAACCACTCTTATCCAGGTGAGAAAAATCCATGCCTGTAAAAAGGATATTGTAGAGGAAAATGAAGTATTACATGTAGAGAGAATTCAGTTTGGGAGCTTGGTAACAGGAAGAACATAGGAGGTGAAAAGCATGGAAACATATAGCATAACACTCACACAAAAATATTTAGGTGATGAAAGATAGTATTTGAGAGGAAAACATACTTGTGATTAGTGTCTTTAGCATTTGAAGTATTGATTGTTTTGTGAAAAATCTGAGAAAATATAAGTATTGCTTTGAAGGAAAATTCTAGATTAAAAAGAAATATTGCCATGGAATACACATATTTAAACAATGTGAAGATTTTTCGCCGTTATTTTGACAGTGCATTCTTTAAAAAAAATCACACAATGAAGCACAATAATGAAAACAATATGAAAGAATTATTATTTAATGACTGACAAGTTAATAATGAAAATAATAAATGGTAGACTTGCCCAAACCCTGAATAGTGAGAGAACCTTTATAATATCAGTCTGCAGGTAAGAGAAAGTTGGGGGATGGCAGTACAAGTCAAATCATCTGACTCTTTCTACTCGATATCCAGGATCTTTTCTGCTTTCTATAGCAATACACACCTGGACAATGATCAGTTCCCAAGCATAATAAATAGTCAAAAGTTTTCAAATAAGTAGAGGCCCCCAGATGACGTATATCTACTGTGATCCTGAATATAGCTTTCTATCACTTTCAGATGTAGATAAAGTTTCTCATTGTCAGCTGTGGAATGTGCTTTTCTCCGGTAGATTCACAAAGAACAGGTGTTGCAATGTAGATATTTATGAACAGACTGGTATAGAACTTTGATAGTTGAACATCCTATTGGAGGCCATTCTTACCCCATTTCTTATAAGCTGTGCCAGATTTACATCTTCTCTCACTGCAGCCTACCCACAGGAGGCCCTCTTCCCAACACAACTTTATCCCCTCCTGACTTCAGCTCTTGATATGGACCCAGATTTCTCCCAGTTCTTTCCCACTGCACCTTTTGTCCTTTCCTTCTATCTTATTCTTGTTTTCCTTTTCCTCTTTCTTCTTTCTTTTTTTCTTTCTTCCCTTCCTTCCTTCCTTCCTTCCTTCCTTCCTTCCTTCCTTCCTTCCTTCCTTCCTTCCTTCCTTCCTTCCTTCCTTCTATGTGATAATCATTGGCCTGCAAAGAGCACTCTCAAACAGGGACTCCATAGTCACCACACTTGAACTAGAATATAGAGTGGACAAAAGTAATCAAAGAAGAGACCATGCATGCAGTAAATATGAAACTAGTTATCTACGCCAGGAAACACTTCAAGCAGTATAACTCCAGATGTCTGGATCCCAGTGAAAAAGCACAAACATTGACAGCTAAGACTATATGCTTCACCCAAAAGCCAACAACCCTTCTGCAAAATGCCCCAGGGGAGAAAAGAAATTTAGTTGAAGACTTCAGACTAGAAATTGTGAATATGTTCAAGACATTAAGAGTATAAAAATAAAATTCTCAATGAAGACTATGGAAACAAAAACAATTGGATGAAATATAAACAATTTAAGACAATGAAGTAAAATTCCACAAAGAAATGGAATCACTAGAGAAATCCACAGAGATAAAACTCAGCAACAGGTTCCAAACCATGGAAGTTAGATAGAAGAAATGAACTGCTAAATCAAGGAAAATGTTAAATCAATAGCAACAATATTCAGGAACAATATATCAAGGACATCTTGGACACTACAAAAGTTTATCTGCAAACAGTAGATATAAAGGGAGGAAAAGAAACCTAGGGCAAAATTACAGCACACATTTCTAAGAAAATTATAGAAGATATCCCCAATTTAAAGGGAGATACCTATCAAAGTAAAGAAACATGCAAAACACCAAATTGAAAGGATGACAGAGTCAGAAAAGAAATTTCTCAACATATACCACCCAAAAAGTCAAAACAATAAATGTACCAAACAAAGAATGGATATTAAAAGATACAAGAGAAAAAGACTGAGTTACATATAAAGACAATCCCTTTAATATAACATCTAACCTCTCAATGGATACTCTAAAAGTCAGAAGGCTTTGGGCCAATATTATATGCACCGTGAGAGGATACAGATGCCAGCCAAGACTGCTACACCTAGTAATGACTATCAAACTACTATTTTCTAACTCACCTCTATAGACAACACTAGAAGAAAAATTTCAGTCTGAAGAAGTTAACTACACCTAAGAGAACAAAAGTACTAAATAATCTCAGGACAACAAAAAGAGTAGGAATCAATAAACACTGCCGATCAATAGCTCTCAATATTACCAATCTCAATTCCTCAGTAAAGTCTCAGACTAACAGGTTGCAGTGGAAAAGAGGTTTCATATTTCTGCTGCATCTAAGAAACAAAGCTCACTATCAAGGACAGATCACCTTAGGGTAAAAAGATGACAGGATGTTGGAACTACAGGTCTCAACCACCGTACCTGGCTCCCTCCTTTTTTTCAGACTAATTTATTTAATAAACAAGCACTGAACATTGTATTCCATGAATTACTTTCTGGGAATTCCTTGACATAACATACGACCATAATTTCAAACAGTTTGGAGCCAGTTCTGGAGACAAGCAAGTAATAAAATGCATCGATGATTTATTTTTACTACCCACTTAGGAAATCTTAGAATCACCTATGTTATATAGTTATAGAAACTATCAAGAGTGTCCTAATCATCTAAGTTCTTACTGCTAATGTTGACACAAGTTCATACTTTTGAACTCTGCTTTTCCACTGGTGAGAGAGGGTTTTCTCACCCACTGTATCCTGTTGGACATCTATGATTTTGTATTTATGATCTACAGTCACTTTGCTGGCCAAACCCTTAAAGTAAGACAAAAATATTTATCAAACAACAAGGGTTAAAGCATCCCAAATGCAAAATAAAGATTAGGATAGAGTGGCATTGGGTGACACATGAAAATCAAGTAAGCACAGTTTTATTCAGGATCTTAGAACAGAAGTGTGGGGTAACCAACAGAAAGCAATTAGGCTGACATGAGAGGCCAGGGATCTAAGCAAAAAAAAAAGTGGATTTGGATAGTTTATTCTGTACCCCAATGGCTGCAAGTTACTGATCTTAGGAGAGATAAATACAAACGAATATGATTATGATGACTGAGGTTAGAAATGGTCACCAACCAAAAAAATAAATAAAAAGCTGGGCGGTGGTGGCGCACGCCATTAATCCTAGCACTCGGGAAGCAGAGCCAGGCAGATCTCTGTGAGTTCGAGGCCTTCCTGGGCTCAGAGTGAGTTCCAGGAAAGGCACACAGCTACACAGAGAAACCCTGTCTCGAAAAACCAAAATAAAAAAAAAAAAAGAAAGAAAGAAAGAGTCTGTGAACTGGGAGCCACAGAAAGTATATCTAAAAAAGATGGAGAAGCAGTTTCCATAAGGATGAAGGGAAACCTTGAAACTAAATACAATGTTCCTTTTTAATATTCTGAGAATATAAACTTATCACTTTAACTCAATTTTAATTTCCTCTTTTTATTTTTTTTTCATTTTTCTATTAAGAAATTTTCTACTCACCCTACATACCACCCACTGATCCCACCTCCTCCCTCCTCCCACCCCTCATTCCCAAGCTGCATCCCATCTCCACATTTTCTAAATCAAGTTCTACTATGGGGAGTCAGCAGAGCCCGGCACACCACGCTGAGGCAGACCAGCATGATGTACATAGTAAATTTAAGGCTGGGGAAACACTGCCTAAGAAACACAATAAGGAAAGGGGGGGGGCAACAAACAGAGAGAGAGAGAGAGAGAGAGAGAGAGAGAGAGAGAGAGAGAGAGAGAGAGAGAGAGAGAGAGAGAAAAGAATGAATGAAAGTAAGGGAGCAGGCAAGCACCGAAACATAACCAGCCAATCAACTGCTAAGATTTCTGAATGAAGTAGAATTCTAAGGGTCTACATGTGTGAGTTAGATTGTATCTGTTAACTATTATTAAAATATATTATCCAAAATTATTAACATGATTAATAAGACACAAAATAATAAGTGATTTAAGTGATGTGGAAACGTGAGTCCTGAGTTACTGTTGCTGAGAAAGCAGACCACTCTAGAGCAATGAGGGTGAAAAGCAGAGGTAGGCAGCAATGGGAGAATCCCTGTACTGTTTCATCAGGTCTGTTACTGTGCACCAAAGGGAAACAAATGGGTATTCTAGAGAGACATCTGCACTCCTCTGTTACTGCAGAACTCTTCATAATAGCCAAGAAATATTATACAACAATAAATATAATTATATATCATATGTAACATGTAATAATAATAATATTAAAAATCTGTGTCAACCAGTTGATGAATGAGTTAAAAAATTAATAATTAGATGCACAAAGGACATGAAAAGACAAATCTTACAAATTTCAGCCAAAAAGATGGAAGTACGGGTCAGTTTTTGAAGTAGCTTTTATATTCTATTGCACTGTGTCTGCATGTCTAGTTTTGTGTGAGTACCATGCTGCTTTAATGACTGTGGTTTTCAATAAAATTAAAGATCATGTAGAGTTAAAAAAAAAAGATGACAGACATTATTTCAAGCAAATGAGCTAAATAAGCTAGCAGGGTTGGATATTTTAATTAACCACCCTGCAAACCTCAACTCCAAATGGAACAACAACCTCAGCATATGACCAGATACATATTAAACCTGTTAGAACTAGAAGTTGGGAACAGTCTTGAGCTCATTGGCACAGGAAATGACTTTCTGACAAGACATCAATAGAATACACATTAAGACAGTCACTTAATAAATTGGACCTTACAGAAAGTTTTCAACCTTCTGTAAAACAAAAGCCATAATCATTTGAGCAAAGTGGCAGACTATGAAATGTGAACAATCTTTGCTTGTGATGAATCTGATAGAGAATTATTGTTCTTAACACATAAAGGACAGAGGGAAAAAAAAACCCTGAACACTTTAAAAAACAAATAACTCAATTAAAAATGGAACATAGAACTAAACGTGTTCTCAAAAGATGAAACAAGGGTTGAAAAACAGTTAAAAATGTTCTGCATTCTTAACAATCAGGGAATGGCCAATTAAAAATACTTTGGGCTTTCTTCTAACCCCAATCAGAATGGTCCAAATTAATAAAATAAAAAGACCCATGCTGTTAAGGATGTAGGGAAATGTGAATGCTCATACATTGCTGGTGGTAGTGTAACTGGCTACAACTACGAGGAAAATTAATGTGATATTTCTTCAAATAGCTGAAAATTTATCTACTACACTCTAGCCATAGCAAACTTGGGCAAATGCCCAAATGACTTTACATCTGACTAAACAGATATTTGCCCCTTCGTGTTCATTGATGCTCTAATCATAACATATAGAAATTGAAGAGAGTTGAGATATTTACAATAAAGAATAGACAATGAAATCATGGCACATTTACATAATGGGATATTATTCATGTGTTAAGAAAAATGAAATTATAAAAATTCAGGTAAATGGATAGAGATAGAAAAAAATCATTCTGAATGAGGTAATCCAGGCCCAATAAGATAAATACTGCATGTCTTACTTTATATGTAGATGATAGCATTAAACTTTAGATACGTGTGTTTCAACCAGAAAAAAAACATAAATACTAAATTGTTAGTAATAAACCAGGAGGTATGAGGAGACCCTTCGCAGAAGGGGAAATAGAGAAGCCTGACAGAAGGCACTAGAAGGAAAACTCCAAAATAAAGAGGTGAACAACACCCAAGAAAACACAAGGGAAAAGTAATCCTTATGCAGCAAGTCAAAAGAGCACACACACACACACACACACACACACACACACACACACACACACACACACCAACCCCACAACTAAATAACAGGTATTGACAACCATTACTCATTGATATGAAGGCATTAAACTCTCCCACTCTCACAGCTGAGTTTAAAATTCAGTTCTCTGAGAAGGAAAAAATATATGCCTCTCCCATGAAGGGCATTTTGTCCACAATACATCCGCATTCAGGGACAAGAGAAAACAAGCACAAGGCCTAGGTTAGGTCAGCATCACAATGTCTCTAGGACAAATCCAGCAGCCCCTTCTGAGTCACATCCAAACTTGCCCAAGCTTATGCAGATGTGTTCAAAAATGATAAGACTAAAACTCAGCTAATTAAAAGTATACTAGTGTACCTGTTGCTTGTTTAACCAATTATATGAGATGACCTAACTGTTCCTGAAACTCCTCTAATTATGCTTAAAGGAAGCCTGCAGCCTTCTCTTGGGGTCATCGCCTTTTTGTGTAGGTGAATGACTCCACATATGCTGGAATTTTAATAAACACTCTTTGTTTTTACATACTATTTGAGTATGGAGTCTTTTTCAGCATTTCTTCAGACCCTTACAGATATCTGTCAACATCAATGGTCTCAATCCACACTCCCTAGATAGAAACAATAATAGAAAGGGTGTAAAAATAGAATCCATCTTTCTATTTACAGGTAAGGAAACAATTTAGCTTTAAGGATAGAGAGCATCTCAGTATAAAAAGATAGAAGTAAAGGAAAAATATATAGGATACTCAAACTTATGGGGCAATATGAAGGTAGTTATAAAAGGCAATTTAATAGCACTAAGTGTCTACATAATACAACAACAGCAGCAGCAAACCATAAAAACAAGTAAAGAAACAAAACAAAAATAAAACAAACCAACAAACAAATGAAAATATTTGAAAACATGGAGAGGTCTCATACAAGTAACTCAACAACAAACTGAAAGTTCTAAAACAACACCAAAAAAGAAATCACATGTAAAAAGATTAGCTGGAAAGAAATAATCAAACTCAGGGATGAAATCACTAAAATGGAAACAGACAAACAAATAAACAAAAAACAAAGAAATAAAAAACAATACAAAAAATCTATGAAATAAAGAATTGCTTCTTTGAGAAAAGTAAAAACAGATAAATTCTCATCCAAATTAACTACAAGGCAATATGGCAATTATAAGAACAGATTTTAAAAATGTGTATTCTGACAGATTGGAAAATCTAAAGTAAGTAAATATTTTCTTAAACATATACTTACCAAGATCAGATAAGCAATTTAAACAGCCCTATAACTCCTAATAAGTAGGAGAATTAATTAGCACATCATTCTACCAGGCTTGCAAAGAAAATTCCATCCATTACTCATATTATCCTCAACATAGAAACAGAAGTAAGTGTAGTCAGTTTTTGTAGGGACGGCTGGCTCCCTAAAAATCCTGCTGAGACTTACTGTTATTTATAAATGCTCTGCTGGTAGCTTAGACTTGCTACCATTTAGCTCTTACAACATTAATTGACTTATATTTCTTACCTATCATCTACTATGTGGCAGTATCTATTTTCATCATGGCATGTTCATCTTACTTCTCTGTGCCTGGCTGACGACTGTGCCCTCTCCTCCTCACACTCTCTTGGTTTTTTTTTTTTTTTGTTGTTGTTTTTTGTTTTTTGTTTTTGTTTTGTTTTGTTTTGTTTTGTTTTGAGACAGGGTTTCTCTGTGTAGCTTTGCGCCTTTCCTGGAACTCACTTGGTAGCCCAGGCTGGCCTCAAACTCACAGAGATCCGCCTGCTTCTGCCTCCCAAGTGCTGGGATTAAAGGCGTGCGCCACACTCTCTTTTTTGTCCTTAAGTCCTGACTGAACTCTACCTGCCCAGCCATTGGCTAGTTAGCTCTTTTTTAAGCCAGTGAGAGCAATACATATTCACAGTACACACAAAAAATTGTTCTATAGCAAGGAACATTACCCATTGTTTTATGTGATCACTGTTATCCTGATAACCAAAGTTATAGAGACCAAACCAAAAAATAAATTACAGAACAATTTCCTATATGAACAGAGATCTAAAAATTCTCAATAAAGTACTTGCATGACAAATCCAAGAACACATAAAAAGATCAAAGAGACATCATTCCAGAGATGTAGGCAAGGTCCAAATACATAAATCAATAAATTTGTTGCACCATGTTGATGGGTAATGTTGTTCTGCATGCTGTGAATATGTGTTGCTCTGATTGGTTGATAAATAAAGATGTTTGGTGAATGGTGAGGCAAAATAAGGTTAGGTGGGACATTCTAACAAGAGAGAGAAGGAGAACAACAGAGCAAAGGAGACACTGCACACCAGGAAAAGCTAGATGTAAGAGTACCAATAAGTCACAAGCCATGTGGCAAAGTATAGATTTATAGAAATGGGTTAATTTAAGATGTAAGAACTAGCTATCAAGAAGCCTCCCATGGCCATAGTTTAAAAATAATATAAGCTTCTGTGAGCTTACTTGGATCTGAGCAGTTGTAGTACCAGGCAGGACACAGGAATTTTATAGATGGCTATGGTACCTTGGTGCCAGATGAGCATAAAAAAAAACTTACTATTACACCATGTAAACAAACTGAAAGATGAAAAGCACATGATCATCTCATTAGATGCAGAAAAGGCCATTATCAAAATCCAGCACAACCCATGACAAATTTCCTGGAGAGAGTAAGAATGCAACATACCTCAACATAATGAAGGTGGTTTACTGGCCAGATTGAAGCCAACATCAACATAAATGGAGAGAAACTCAAAGAAATTCCACTGAAATCAGGAACAAGACAAGGTTGTCCACTCGTTCCATAGCTATTCAATTAATACTTGAAGTTTTACTTGGAACAATAAGATAACTGAAAGAGATAAAAAGGATAAAAAATGGAAAGGAAGAATTCAAAGTATCATTATTTGCAGAAGATAAGACTCTAAAAATTCCACTAGGAAACTCCTACAGATCAAAAATATTTTCATCAAAGTAGCTGGGTACAAAATAAATAAACTCATCAAATCAGTAGCCTTCCTATATACATGACAAACAGATTGAGAAAGAATATAGGGAAACAACGCTTTTCACAATAGCCTTAAAAAATTGGGGTAACTCTAACCAAGCAAGTGAAAGATTTATATGATTAAAAAACATAAACCTTTCTCCAAGCTCTTCTGAGAGTGAGAAACCTTGAAACACTTAGCCCTAAACTGGATGTCTCTATCAAATCCCTCCCCCCCCCCAGGACTCAGGGAATCCTGAATAAGAGGAGACAGAAAAGTGTAAGAGTCAGAGGAGATGTAGGACACCAATAAAATAAGGCCCTCTAAATCAACAAGATCCAAGCAATGTGAACTTCCATAGACTGATGCATCATGCACAGGGTTCTAAAACAGCAGAAATCCCAGAGATAAAAGGAGAAATGGACACATGCCTCATCCTTAACTCAGGGTCTATCTCCACCTGATAATCACCTGTACTGAATATTTAGTTTTCCCCACAGTGAGTCTCACTCGGGAAACAGTACTATTAATTATAGCTTACATGCAAAGCAGTGGATGGCCAGATGGATGACCAACAGAAAATGAACTCAAAAGTATATTTGGAGGTTTCTTGTCTCATAATGTTTTGTCAGTGATTTTTCTTTTTCATTTTAATTTCATCTTCATTTTTATTATTCATATATTTTATGGTTCATAACTCCCATCAAACATCACACAGTATTACCAAAATTATTGATTACTCCTCACACCCAATGGCAAGGTCTTATTGCTGAAGACTCAATTTATTCATGCCACTGAACATGGAAAAGACAAGCTCATGCCCATCTACATGCTTCACTTCTATTGACTAGCATTCATGGTACTGGAAGTTACTTTGCATGTTGCTGCAGCAGAAATGTAATCTTTTTTTACCCAGCTAAAACCCCTATGACCTGTAACACAGACCTACCTGCAAAATATATAGGTGTAATAATGGCACACATGTTTATGGGGGTAATTGGACACATTTTTAGTTGGGATTTAGGCATACACTAGGAGATATAACCTATTTATGACACTGCTATAGTAGACAATAAGCTGTGACTAGAGAGGTCATGAGCCTAGGGGAAACCTACTACTATTCTTCTATTAAGGGGGCATAGCAATAAAATGACTCCTACTGACATATTGATCTAAGCATAAATATCACTCAACTGTAATTAAAGAAGCCTATTCTAGTGTGTCATAATTACCCAAAAGACTCACAACTGGGTAATGTGCAGAGGGTGAGTGACTTTGAAGCCCTTAGTCCTAAATAAGATGCATTCAACAAACTCAATCCCTCATAGATCAGGGAACTATATGAAGGAGGAGATTGAAAGAGAGTAAAAGTTACAGGTGGGGGAGGCACCAACAAAATTGCATCATCCAATGCAACAGGATGGAAAACATCTTAATTCACAATGTCTCTGATAGCACATGCCAGACCTGCATGCTTTCAAAGCAAACAAAATCCCAGCATGGAGAAGGAAAAGTTCATACAAAGTCTCATTTCTAACCATGAAGCTATCTGTAATTGGTAACTGCATGGAGAGGAAACATCAGATGTCTCCAATTTACTGGCACTGCTTATATCAACCTCAGTCCAGAGCAGGACTCATTCATACAAGTTTTTGGCCAATATAAAATGGATTCCTTGTTTTCTGTGTGTGTTTTTATTTGCTTTTTGGTTTTGGAATTTTTTCTGATATTTTCTTCTTCTCTTTATAAGTTTAATTTGTTTTGTTTTTTTATTTATTGATGCATTTATTTATTTATTTATTTATTTATTTATTTATTTTTGAAAAAGTGACAGAGAAGGAACCCATAATTGGGTTGTTAGAGTGATGGGGGAATCTGGGAGCAGCTGGAAGAAGGGGAAAAATATGATCAGAATATAGTGTATGAACTATTTTGAAATATATATTTTCAAAAAACTTTTTCATCAAAGACAACATTGTTCCAAATGACATTACTATTTATTTTTTAAGGTGTTGCAAACTAGTCACCTGAGAAGAAAATGTTTCAGTTGAAAATATCCTCAATTAGGTTGTCCTGGGGGCATGCCTTTGAGGCTTTTTCTTGGTTAATAGTCAACATGGAAGAGTCAGGCCTCTAATGGGTGGTACCATCTCTGCTCAGGTCGTTCTTATTTATATAAGAAAGCACAGTGAACAGGTCATGGTAAGCAAGTCAGTAAACAAGGTTCCTCCATGATCTGTGTGTGCTTCAGCTCCTGTCTCCAAGTTTCTGCTTGAGTCCATTGTCTGACCTTCCTCAATGCTGGACTATATTCCATGATTCATATAAACCTCTTCCTCCCCCAGTCCCCTGCAATACTAGCGGATTAAACAATTATTGCACATTGCAATTTCTGGCTCACATTTTAAACTCTTTCCTTTTAGAAGATTATAATATTTTGTGAAGAATAGTATTTTTGAAATACCAGATCATGTACCAAAAATGATTGGTGTATATCTTTACTTCACAAATTAATTATTATAGTATGTAAAACCTGCTTAGTAACTAATTAGTGCCATGTTAATTTGTATTTTGGTATTCTTAATATTTTAAGACACATGCAAAAATTCATACATTTGCAAAACCACAGACTCAATGAAACCAAGAAAATGTCCAGCAGAACAAAAAAAAATCACTTTACATACATGATATATTGTTAATTACAGATAAAGCAAGGGGAAATATTGCAAACAATTTTAAATCAAAAGCAACATTTAAGGTAAAAAAATGCTGTGATGCTTGTAGAATTATTCCTTGAACATTAGTTATCTTGGACAGTTTTCTATGAAATATTTCTTCTGTAATTATTAAGAATTAGTATGTATAACATTTAGAGTTGAAAACTTTACAGGTATTGTGTGTGTGTGTGTGTGTGTGTGTGTGTGTGTGTGTGTGTGTGTGTGTGTGTAATATATTGGGTTAAGCCTTGAATGACTGTTTAGCTTTGAAAGATTTTGTGAGAAAAACATTGGAGTCTTTGATAAAAGAACTCAGTGTGGTGTAACGAAGAACAGGGATTGAGTTTGACAGGAAAAGACAGAAAAGGAGCACCTTGAAAAAGGAGTAATAGAAAAGGGTAGAGGTAAATATCAGCCGTGGGTGTAGCTGATGGATTTATGCCAAAGAAGGAAATGATTCAATATCATACAGAAAAGTTGAAAAATCTAAAGAAAGACAAAACATATATTGTCTATAACATAAATAGTCAGAGAGTCAGCAAAGGATCAAGTTATAAACAAGGATCATAAGGATCATTTTAGATAATAAATGTGTAGGAAAACCATCATCTTAATTTAACTTTTCAAGAAGGGGCCTAAATAATATATCTACTGGAAGAAGTTTTCCAATCCTGATCCCTGATCAAAACTGAGATCTACTGTATTAGGGTCACTATAATGAATGAGTAGTATTAGTAATAATAATAATACACATGTACACCTGCTTTGTGTGTCCACAAGACACTGTTTCCTTCATTCATCAATACCACCTCCTCTTACATTCAGTCTACTCTTCCAAAATTGTCTCTGGGACTTGAGAAGATGGTGTATTATATAGATGCCTCATTAAGAGATGGGCATTTCATAGTCTCTTCATATTTCTCTTCATATTCATATTTCTCTTTGCCTGTAGCAATTGTGGTTCTCTGTGTTAATCAACATCTCCTATAAATATAAGACTCCCTAATCAGGGATAAAAGTTACATTAGTTTATGGGGATAATAAGAAGTCACCTGGTCTCATTTAATATTATATCCAGTTAGCAGATTAATGCCATAGGTTTTATTTCTAGAGACTATTGTCTAGTCACCATTCAAATGTTAACACTATGAGGTATGGGCTTCATCCTATGGAGTGGAACTTAAATCCAATCAGAAAGCTGTTGGTTACTCCCATGATATTAATGACACTATTACACCAGTGAGCATGTCTTACCAGGTCAGTTATTACTGAAGCTCACAGGTTTCATGTCTGGGTACAACTGATGGTTACTTTTGTATTCTGGGAGCATGCTTAGCTCCTTCCAGCACTACAAAAGCTGGACAGTAGGGACCTGGTTTTAACAACAGTACTAGATTGCTATATATATAGTCTAGTACTCAAATATGTGGTGATTTCAGCAATACGGCCTTACTATTATGTTCTGGGATCACCAATAGCATTGACAGTAGCCTATAATATTTAAATATCTGTATGACCTCACTAGGCAACAAGTAAAATAGAGATACTCTTTTTTCTGGCTTAGGACTTTTTAATTGTTAATAGTAGTGTCTAGTGGTAGCATTGTCAGCCTGTTGTAGAGTTAACTATAATTTTAACTTCTTTAAAAAAAAACGTATTATTTCCTCAGTCCTTGGATGGGGTTTCTGGCACTACTATTAGGGTGTTTGTCCATCCCATCACCAGAGTAGGTCAGTTCCAGCTGTCTCTCGACCATTGCCAGCAGTCTATTGTGGGGGTGTTTTTGTAGATTTCTGTGGGCTTCTTTAGCACTTTGTTTCTTCCTTTTCTCATGTGGTCTTCATTTACCATGGTCTCCTATTCCTTGTTCGCCCTCTCTGTTCTTGATCCAGCTGGGATCTCCTGCTCCCATAGGCTCTCTTTCCCTCGACCCTTGCCCTTCATTACTCCCACTCATATTCAGGTTGTTCATGTAGATCTCACCCATTTCTCCGTCATTGGGCGATCCCCGTGTCTTTCTTGGGGTCCTGTTTTCCAGGTAGCCTCCCTGGTGAGATCCACAGCTAGGCCCTGGGTGGAGCTCCAGGAGTCTAATTAGCGAGAAAGAGGAGGGTTTATATGAGCAAGAATTTTTGAAACCAAGGTAGGATAAAGCACAGAGACAAATAGCCAAACAAATGAAAACACATGAACTATGAACCAAAGGCTGAGGGGCCCCCAACTGGATCAGGCCCTCTGAATAAGTGAGACAGTTGATTGGCTTGATCTGTTTGGGAGGCATCTAGGCAGTGGTACCAGGTCCTGGGCTCATTGCATGAGTTAGCTGTTTGAAACCTAGGACTTATGCAGGGACCCTTGGCTCAATCTGGGAGGAGGGGACTGGACCTGCCTGGACTGAGTCTACCAGGATGATCTCAGTCCTCAGGGGAGGCTTTGCCCTGGAGGAGGTGGGAATGGATGGTTGGCTGGGGGGGAGGGGAGGGGGCAGGAGGGGGGAGAACAAGGGAATCCGTAGCTGATATGTAGAACTGAATGGTATTGTAAAATAAAATAAAATAAAAGGAAAAAACAAACAAACAAACAAAAAAACCCTTATTATTTATTTTGTATGAGTGTTTTTCCTGCATATATATATATAAGTAAGTGCCTGCTGCCCATTAATATCAGGATATCAGAAGAGGATACTATACCCAAAAACTGGAGTTAGATTTGGCTGAGAGCTGCCATGTGCTTGAGGATAACCAACATAGGTCATCTGTAAGAGCAACAGATGCTTTCAACAATTGAGCCATCTCTTTAGAGGAATCACTCTACAATTGAGGCTCCTACTGTATTAGGTAGGTATCCACATTATGTTTAAAAGGATCTATAATGTTATTTATCCTACACCATAGCCCCTCAGAGGGTAGTCATTTTAATAATTCTATATTTTAAATACTACAAGACCTATTGCTACTGCATTTAGACAATAATTTTGCATTGATATTTATAATTATCTTTTCTATCTTGTTTATACACAGTTATTTATGAAATTTCTTATGCTAAAAATGTGTGATATTTACACTGAGGTAGTTTATTTTTATAACCAAGTTGAAAGCAGAACTAAATTGTTCCAATTTTGTGTTCAAATAATTTTCTTCTGCTTTATTTTTAATGTAACTCTTCATGGAAAGTAAAAACGCATTAGTCTTTATTTGCCACACTTTAAGTTGTAACTATAGTAGAACGTGATATCCTTCCTCTCTCTTGAGAAGTCAGCCCTCAATCTTTTGTGACCATGTGAATTTCATTACCATTTTTCAGAAGTATTATGATGTTCTTATCTTCAAATTTTGTTTTGTCACAATGCTCTATCTTTTATGACTATATAAATTATAACTTCATGCAATTCATATTTTTAAATTGTTATTATAAACTGCACTTTTTTTCTTTAATTTTTTTCCATATAAAAAAATTTAACATTTTGACATACTTTTACACTAATAGTCTACTGTTCTGATCCAATTTGCTATTGGAACCCTGTTGTGATTTACATTCAATTATAGTTCTGTGGAAGAGATTATGTGACTCATAAAATAGATTTTTTGGCTGTCTGTCATTTTATCTTTCCTCTACTTTACTTTTTGGAATTGTTCTTTTTATTAGTCATTATTCTTAGTAACTAACAGTCTCTTCTGATTCTTCCAATATTTACAGTCTGGAAATATATGGGTATAATTATTTTGATTTTGCTTGTATAATGTGATTCCATTTTTGACATTGCTATTAGTTTGATTTTATCATTGAATGTTGTACATCAAGAGTTATAGAAACCCAAAATTTCTTAGCATCTTAACGAAAAATTGCTTCCTGACTTATAGGACAGTGTTCATCTGACTGTGAAGATCAGCAACTCAACTTAGTGATTTTGTCATCCAAATTGTCTGATCTTCAAACCAGTCTGAAGACTCCATCCCCCAGGATAACCAAGTAGACCAGTGTGTTCCTGAGTTTAGTTCTACTATGGTATGGCCAAAATACTAGCAGAGGTTGGTCTCCTAAAACACTAAGATACTTAAGAACTAAATCAAATACATATACACACTGGAGTACGCGAGTCTCCATGCCAAAATTACTACGCTCCTGATGTTCACACAAAGTGTATTTTTATTTTATGAAAAATGATCTCACACTTATATCTCAAACTTTTTGTTACAAATAGTTTGGACTCAATTATTGGGCAGTTCTATAGGGACCAAATGATTATTGGTCATATTAGAGCAAATTGTTCTGTCTCTACCTGCAACTTCACAGATATACACTCAATAACAACAGAGCACTCTTTTTCATTTTGTGACCATAAGCCATGATTTATATAAGAATTAATTAACAAAACACCAGGACAATAAAAAGTCTAGTTATTTTTTAGAAATATCATTGCTACTTTTAAACTATGACTTTCATAGATTAAGTTACACAGAATAAACAATTCAAAATAGTGTGAGGTCGCATTGCCAGCTGTTTAGGATATGATTCAATGAAAAAAAAACATTATATATCTCCAAGTATATGGTCTTTACCAATTAATATTAGACACCAATGTCAGAGTAACAAAGGTACTCCTTGTGAAGACAGATTTTACTATAGTTATGCTGACAAATCTTGCTATTACATTTTAAAAGACTAATTTAATGATGAAATTTACAAATATTTAAGAGAATTTCCAATAGTTCAAAAATAGCTGAGTTGAACACATTCCATTATCAGTCACTACATTTAATGGTGTATTTATTTATATTGCTACTTTTATTTTTGTTGTTTTTATGTATTTCACCTTCCTTGAATATATATGTAACAAGATTTTATTCATTATTTTGTTTTTTACTTTTATCCTGAGGTTTGTTAAAACTGGATATCTCCTACCCCCAATATTTTGTCACTATTAGGACAAGAACTGTGGCTAACATTAGTTTCTCTTATTAATAAAAGTAGATATAAATATCTCCCTTATCAGTAACTTAATATATAAAATGATCTTAGACAATGATACCATATTTATTTTTACTGTGGTCAGAAGCAGTCAAATACATTCTCTCTGTTTATCACAAGAGCAACTTTGAACTTTAATTTCCATGGAGAATTTAGAAGTATATATTTCATATTAAATGAATTTTGTAGCCAGTAACAGCTCTTTGTAAATTCTTGTCATTAAAAAATAATTTGCTAGAGCTTTATGATAAATGATAAGGACCATTATATTCTCTGTGTAGTTTGCTAACAATGATTGCAAAAAATAACATAGTTGAATTTATGTTCAAATGGCTCTATAATCTTTCTCAACATTTATTAAAATAAAATATCTTACTTCTGTTCATTAATTTAGTTTTAGTTAAAGATGACATTGAATAGTTTATACAGTTTTTGACATTGCAAAATATTGACTTGAGAATAGACCTTTCCAGTTTACACCAGTGTGTAAGAGTTTGGGGAAGATTTGACTGGCATCCCATGCTTGCATGCAATAGGTTCTTCTTCCCAATAATTCTAACGTAGATGAAAGGACCTGTACATTTTCTGGGTAAATTGGTTGCCTGAACCTCCTTTTAGATAAAATGTTCTGCTTCACACTGTGTTATATTTAAAATAAATGTGAGTAGACCCTATCCTCAGACATGATGTTCCATTACTTGGTTTTGATAGTGGCTGTCATATTTATTTATGGCAAGTGTTCATTGTGTATTTTTAATTAGTAATTAATATAAGATGTCATAATTATATAATGAAAAATGAATTATCTTGTGAAACTCTTTATGTTGATAATTTTTAGCTCCACGGGGGAGTTTCATATGGATTTATTATTTCAGTTACACATATTAACAAGTATTGCTGTATTAATCATCATCATGCATTCATGGACTTCTGATTATCAATGTTATAGTTAATCACATAAATTATTCTCTTTATGCTAAAAATATTTGAAATTTGTAAAATGAATAACTCTTCAAATGCTTGACTGGTCCATTTAATATTACTCATCTTTTATTTATTCTTTCTGTTAATCAGCTTTTTATTCTTAGTAAATATCTAATTTTTAGTAGTATTTCTTCTCAAACTCTTTCCTCAAAAGTATTATTTAATCGTAGTGGTCCTGAAATTCAAAGGGATCTCACCTAATATTCTAGGTGTTTGCTCTATATTTAATGTTACATCATTGTTCTTATCTTGAAGAAAGTTTATGTGCTGATGTACAATGCGGGTTACACAAATTAATTCTAAGTTCTATTTTTATCTCGATGCATATTGATTCCTACTTAACAATATTTTATAAATATATTTATATCATTATACATGCCTTAGTGTTTTGTTGCTATAAAGAGACACTATGACCACGATAATTTACGAACTGTGGTTGATATATTGTGCACCACAATAAACTTATCTAGGGGTCAGAGAACAGAACAGCCACTATATTAAACATAGGTTTAGGCAGTGGTAGCACACGCCTTTATTCCTAGCATTCAGGATGCAGAGAGATCCATTTGGATCTCTGTGAGTTCAAAACTACACTGGAAAGAGCCAAGCATGGTGACACACGTCTTTAATCTCAGGAAGTGATGGCAGGAAGCAGAAAAGTACATAAAGTGCAAAGACCAGGAACTAAAACCCTTTTTAAGCTTTTAGCTTTTAGCAGCAGTTCAATTGAGATCCATTCAGATGAGGACTTAGGCTTCCAGTTTGAGGAAACAAGATCAGCTGAGAATTTGGCAAGGTGAGGTTGGCTGTGGCTTGTTCTGTTTCTCTGATCTTTCAACATTCAACCTAATATCTAGCTCTGGGTTTGTTGTTATTAAGATCTTTTAAGATTTGTGTTAGACTACTGGCAATAGTTGAGAGAAAGCCCGAACTGACCTACTCTGATGATAGAATGGCCAAACACCCATGCTAGAAATCTCATCCAATGACTGAGGGAACTGGATGCAAAGATCTGGATGCAGAGATCCACTGCCAAGCCCCAGGTGGAGCTCCAGGAGTCTAATTATCCAGAAAGGGGAGGGTTTGTATGAGCGAGAATTATTGAGACCAAGATTGGAAAAAGTGCAGGGACAAATAGCCAAACGAATGGAAACACATGAACTATGAATCAATAGCTGAGGAGCCTCCAACTGGATCAGGCCCTCTGGATAAGTGAGACAGTTGATTGGCTTGAACTCTTTGGGAGGCACCCAGGCAGTGGTTCCAGGACCTGTCCTCAGTGCATGAGCTGGCTGTTTGGAACCTGGGGTTTATGCAGAGTCGCTTGGCTCGGCCTGGGAGGAGGGGACTGGACCTGCCTGGACTGAATCTACCAGGTTGAACTTAATCCCCAGGGGAGTCTTTGCCCTGGAGGAGATGGGAATGGGGGGTGGTGGGCTGGGGGGGAGGTGGGAGGGGAAGGAGGACAAGGGAATCTGTGGCTGATATGTAAAATTAAATTAAATTATAAAATAAAAATATAAAAAAATGATTTGTGTTATAATAAAGGAAAGCTTTTAATTGCTGCTTGATTACAGTTTCAGAGGTTTAGTCCATTATCATCATGACAGGGAGCACGGTGGCATTTAGACTGACACTGTGCTGAAGAAGAAGCTGAGACGTCTACATCAGAATCCATAGGCAAGACCCACAGGGAGGAGAGAACCACTGGGCTTGGCTTGATCTTTTGTTCTTTTGATCTTTTGAAACTTCAAAGTGCACCTCTAGTGACATTTCCTCCAATAAGGTCACACCTCCTAATCTGTCTCATGTAGAGCCACACCTTGAGAAACAAGCATTCAAATACATGAGCATATGAGGGCCATTCTTTTTCAAACCACCACAATATATACATTCATTTTACATTTACAAATAGATTTACATACAATACTGTTGCCTGTAGCTAGAGTTTTCCTGCCTTGCCCACAGTCAGGACAAATCTCTGTCACCCGCCTGTCCCACAGCCGCTGAGACCCAACCAAGTAAACACAGAGACTTATATTGCATACAAACTGTATGACCGTGGCAGGCTTCTTGCTAACTGTTCTTATAGCTTAAATTAATCCATTTCTATAAATCTATACCTTCACATGCTGCTGGTCATGGCGGCAGCTGGCAGTGTCTCCCTGCCTCAGCCTTCTGCTTCCCAGAATTCTCCTCTCTCCTTGTCCCAAATACTTCCTGCCTGGCCACTGGCCAATCAGTGTTTTATTTATTGACCAATCAGAGCAATTTGACATACAGACCATCCCACAGCAGTTGCCCTTTGATATCTCAGGCATAATGACTACAGGGCCTCTCATTAATACTAAAAATTTTAGAGGCTTCCTTACTTTCTATAAAGTACTGATAATATTTGTATGCAAATGAGAGCCACACTAGTTTTAGTTTAGTTTTTTTTAAATTTTATTTTCATTGTTTTTACATTGTTTTAGAGTGTGATAATCCAGGTAGAGTTGAACATGCATTGTAGACCAAGTTATGCTGACATTTGTAATGCTCTTGTCTCTCTGCCTTTCCTATGCTGGGATTTCAGTTTTTTGTTTGTTTGTTTGTTTGTTTGTTTTGTTTTTTAGCCTTGCTCCTAAATACTTTCAATCACAGCTTCACTAATACAGTGATGAAATCTTTGTTAAGTCTATGGGAACTGTGCTTCTGTTGGATATCTTAAAGAATTTAAAAAAAAAAAAAAAAAGCCCATGCATGAAAAAAAATACATTTTCAGTGTTTTAAATTCTGTCCACGATTTTCTTTTGAAATAAATTTAATATATGTGAAGCTACACACATGGAAGGCTAACTGTATACATCCGGGTTTAAGGATTGCAGTGTTAATATCACTACTATAAGCACACAGGCTGTGGTGGTATTGTGTTCCCCCAAAATATTCTGCACCCTAATAAACTTATCTGGGGTCAGAGAACAGAGCAGCCACAATATTAAACATAGAGTGTAGGCCGTAGTAGCACATACCTTTAATCCTAGCATTCCAGAAGCAGAGATCCCTCTGATCTCTCTGAGTTCAAGGCCACACTGGAAACAGCCAGGCATGGTAACAAGAGCCTTTAATCCCAAGAAGTGATGGCAGGAAGCAGAAAGGTATTTAAGGCATGAGGACGAGGAACTAGAGCTGGTTAAGGTTTTAGGGTTTTAGCAGCAGTTCAGCTGAGATTCATTCTGGATAAGGACTCAGAGGTTTCCAGTCTGAGGAAACAGGATCTGCTGAGGAATTGGCAAGGTGAGGTGGCTGTGGCTTGTTCTGCTTCTCTGATCTTCTAGATTTCACCCCAATACCTGGCTTCAGATTTATTTTTATTAATAAGACCTTTTAAGATTCATGTTACACACAAGCAAAATGTAAATACTTTTGTATTAAAATTACTGTGTAAAATATATGGTATCATGACACCATGAATGATAATGTTCCCTCTACAGTTATTTTAAATTTAGAATGCAGTTATTTTATTTTATTTCCTCTTCATTGAACTTTGACCAATTTTTATTTGAATGTACTCTTACAATGAAAACATAAATCTCCAATGAATATCTATCTATCTATATGTATAAAGTAAATATATTTTATTTATTAAGATAATTAAATAAAGGACATTTAATATTCACACTATTTCTTTGTTCAGGCTTATCTGATTATATTTAATTATAACATGCCCAAACTCTGTGAAGAGATTGAAGTCCATATGTTCAAAAGTTGTTTCTGATTTGTGGAGACATTTTCTTAGAGTGTTTTGTTTCAGAGGAGAAATGCACATACAGTTACTTCAGATGAATGCCACTTCCCCTCTCTATCATTTGTCTATTTTGGACTCTCACAGTGGAAGAGCTTTCTTTTCTTCAGCTGTATCAAGAGTGTGGGAGGTTTGTTGTCGTAAGGCCATGTCAGATGTGGCCTCACCATGTGCTTTTGTCAGGGGTCAAGCAGCATCTGACTTTCATTACTTCTGATGTGAAGTTACTGATTCACAGCTAAATGACACTTCCTCTTCTGTGGCGCCTTATTTTACAATCCTTTTCAACAGGTATTTTTATTCAACCTAGGGCTTCATACATAACAAGAAGTTCTCAGCCGAACCCAGGTTAGTCTTGAATAACTAATTCTTCTGTCTTAATAGTTGTGATTGTAGGCTTAAGTTACCACCTCAACTTCTAACTAATTGTCTAAGCTAAACTAAATTTATTCCAATGAGGGAAAAACCTTGCAATGGGATACAGTCACCAAGTCTCTGGTAGGACTTAGAAGAGACTCATGAAGGACTTGGGCTATTGCCCTCTAACAATCTCTCACTCTTTTTTTTTTTCTTTGAAATTCCTATAAAAAAAATCACCTGATACTCTATATATTAGAATTCAGTGGTATAGGCAATGATACAGAAGATGATATTCCCAGTACATACATCATATATCTTTATATTGAATTTTAAAATAGAAAAAAATTCCCCAAATATTTATAAGGTAAGAATGATGTTTTTACATTATAAAGAAGATAGGTTTATATATTAAGATTGTATTATTCTATATTCAAATAAACAGTGTCATACCATTAAATATGAGCCTCTAGTAAGTTCATAATTTTCAATTGGTCAAGCATTAAGACAAATATGTTTCCTGGGACTTGGGTATAGTTTTATTTTCACTTTAATTTTGCTTTCCTGAATTACCATTGTAGACAAACATGAAACTGTAAATTCTGAGTGACCAATTTGATGTTTCTGCATATCTCAGATCTAAAATGACTCTCAATATTGGCCTTTTCCTAGAACAACACTTAAGTAGTCACCCAGCCCAGACGATAATAGGCATAATACGATAATAGCATCTGCATGATTGTGAAATAACATCATCAGCTTTCTTCTGTGCTTCTTCCTATTCCCAAGAGGCATCAAATGACAGCACTCTGAAGATGGGCACTTGGGGGCAGTAGTGTACCTTCCCTGGGTGTTGTCAGGAGCTTTTCCTGTAGTTTCCTATATGTTTGCAGGTTTTCCTATATACAGTCTCAATACGGTACTCATTATAATAAAGAGATAAGTTTATGCCTTCTCTGCTACAGATGCACCTTAGATATCACAGAATAGTTAAATAAGACAACCTGCTCACTTGACAGTTTTATCAAATATGTATTGAAGGCTTAGAAGTAAATTAGAAATTCCTGCTATATACTTAATGAGAAGGAAATTCTGATTAATGTATTATGAAAGATAAGCTACCAAATCATAAGCAAATTCATTGAATAATTTTTAGAATGACAAGAATGTTAAATATGAAAGTTAAATTTTACAAAGAAAATTAAAATTCTAGTTCAAGGAAATCAGTAACCGAAATTTGAATTTATAAATATAAAATTTGTTTATGTTATGCTTAACACATTCACAACTTCAAAAATTTTTAAATTTATATGACTTTAACATTAGCATGTTTAGTTGTCATGTTAATTTTTTATGTAAAAATATGAAATGTTTCACAGATACTTAACATAAATTTTATATTTCAAAACATTTTTAATTTTGTTGTTTTTATTGTACTGGGGACTGGATCCAAGGCATTTTGTGTAAGAGAAATTTGTTGACACTCAACATTTGTCTTATATTATTTCCACTGTTAGACTTTGCTTTCACTGTTCACTTATTGAATATGACACTTTTTTTTTAATTTTTGAAAGGAAATTTGAGATGGAAACATCTCTACATTGATATGTGTTGGAAAGTGGAGAGCACATGTACCTATTGATGCATCACTTAAGTTTTCACTCCTTGCTTCCATCTTTTCTCCCTCCTTTCTTTTTTCTCATACCTGAATTGATAGAAACAAGGCTATATTTATGTATATTAAAGATGCTTCAATTATATTAAGAATCATGTTTTTTTTTTTTCAGTGGTTACAAAGACCAAGTAAAGTCACCCCCTGATACATACCCACATGTTGGTTCCTAGGAATAATAAACTCCATCTATAAATGTTGCATTCTTTAACCACTGATGAACACTGGCCTAGGAATGGGAAAGCATTCTGCAAGTTTTATGTGTTTTTTAGGTTATTTCCAACTTTCCTTCCACAATGGAAATAGAATTAAAGTACACTACAGTTTTTCACCCCAAGGAGTATTTTTAAGTGAAATTGATCTGGATATGTCTCACGCAATATTTCTATCATTATTTAACATAAATTTGACACATTCTAACTAAACACATAAAGGACTTGAAATTACAGTTCACAAGTCACCTTCCCAAGTAGTATTTGAAAGTAGTACCTAAATATATACTTCAGATTTTTCTCAGCAATATTCTGCTTCCAATAAATGAGTAAATATGTAATTCATTTGAAGACAAAGATTTAATAGGGAGCATACAGCTGCTTCACTGTATCTCAAAAAAGTTGAATAGTACAGCTTCCTAATTCAAGCTGACTTTGTTTTAATCTACAACTAAACATTCCCTCAAAATATTATATACAGAAAGCTTTTAATCTTAAATTATTAACAATTACCATATAGCTGATATATCTTTTTAACTCTGCAATGATCAATGGACGTATTTTCATGTGTAATTTTAGGTTTATTCTTTGAAAAGATCATATTCAATAATTAAAAGGCCTCATATATCTAAAATTAGCTCCATAAAGGACATGATGGCTATTCCTACTGGAAGAACTATTGTGACTAATATTAGAATTATTAATTCTATGAAATTACATTGGAGCTCCTTTCTTTGTACATTCACCTTCCTACTCTGTACTCTGTGGGTTTTAACTACAGAAGTTTCATCCTTTAATTACAGCATCTCCAGATTTCTATGATCCATTGTTACCATATCAAATCTTCAAAAATATGTTTTACTCTCATCTTTAACATGTATGATAATAATTGCTCTGTTCACATCCCCATATAAGTTCTCAATGGAGGAAAAATGTTTCAGAATACTTTAGGCTTGGGAATAAGTTTTGGGATCCTTCTGGGGGAAAAAAAAATTCCCAAAAAGACTGATCTCTGTTGCTAGGAGCTCACTTCAATGTGTCCCCAGAAGACTTCATACTTTAACAAAATTTTCAACATTTTGGATAAGCTCTTACTCAATAGGAAGTCTCCCATAAATTTAGAGATTTTAGTCCCTGTAGCAGGAATCTTAAAAGTTCTTATTAATAAAATCAAACCCGAGGCCAGTTATTGGGGTGAATACTGGAAGGTCAGAGAGACAGAACAAGCCACAGCTATCTCACCTCACCAGTTCCTCAGCTGGTCCTGTTTCCTCAGACTGGAAGCTTCTGTGTCCTCATCTCAATGGCTCTCAGCTGAACTGCTGCTTGAAAGCCTGAAGCTTAACCAGCCAAAATGCTTCTAGTTTCTGGTCCTCACGCCTTTATATACCTTTCTGCTTTCTACCATTACTCCCTAGGATTAAAGGCTGGCTTCCTGGGATTAAAGGCATGTGTCATCATGCCTGGCTGTTTCCAAAGTGGCCTTGAACTCACAGAGATCCCAGATGGATTTCTGCCTCTGGAATGCTAGGATTAAAGGCGTGTGGTATCACCGCCTAACTAGTGGCTTTTCTGTTCTCTGACCCCAGATAAGTTTATTAAGGTACACAATATTTTGGGGAACACAATACCACCACAAGTCCCTCTTAATTTGTTTTCCTACCTTATTCTTATTTTCATTGGCTTTGTAAGTAAAAAAATCAATAAAATTTGCAGTGGTTTTCTCAATGAATCGTTCCCTGTGCCCTCTCCCCACTCCTCCCCAAACCCTCAATCTGTGTCCACGATCCTTACGTTCTTATGTTGTGTTACACACAGACATAAGAAATGCCGAGAAAAAAGAGAGAAGAGGGATAGAAATGGAGAGAGGAAGAAAAACTTCACAATTTGAATAAGAAATGTAAAACACATGAAATATGATTATGTTACATAAAAAAGATGTTTTATTTTCAGACTTTTAGTTTTACAATGTTATTGTACTACTTTTCAAGCAATGTATTCCATTAGCAGAATTCAATTTTTTTTTTTTTTTTAGTGTACTCAAAAACAAAAGTCCAACAAGTATTTGCTCTAGAGAACATGTCCTCTTGCCCTTTTCGGTCTCTAGTGGCTACTTACCTCTGTTACTTATGGATTTCTCTAGCTTCTTTCAAAGCCAACAACATTGCATGTATATGAATATTAATTATTGCAGCTTTCATCTAATGAAGGTTTGTATCTCAGAACTGGTTAATATGAGATAACTTCCCTCATCTGATGGTCTATACTATCATAGTGTATATAAAATCCCCTTAAATAGCCAAAATAACACGTGGCTCTGTTTCTTCCTCGGGAGTCTAGGCTGCACTCATCCACAAGGGATGAGGGAACAGAAACGGACAACATGGTTTGGGTCGGCTGCCGGTATGACAAAAACAGCCCTCCAGACAAAACGACTTCAGAGAATCATCTCAGCCGTATTCCAGAGTATAAGGAATATATAGGATTGGGGAGCCTGGGAACAAACCCTAATTTGCATTAAGTAGAGTGCTAAATCATATAGATTAGTGGAAGCACAGCCTTATCAAAATGGCTGGAGCATATGTCTAATTATCATGTAGGTTATACGGGGAAGAGTGTTTTCAGGAACTGTGTCAAAGGGTCAACCTTGAGATAAGTCAGGCATTCTGGGCCTTTATCCCCCAGATAAAGCTAGGTAGAGAGCAGGAAGCTGTAGCTAGAGTTTTCCTGCCTTGCCCACAGTTAGGACAAATCTCTGTCACCCGCCAGTCCCATAGCCGCTCAGACCCAACCAAGTAAACACAGAGACTTATATTGCTTACAAACTGTATGGCCGTGGCAGGCTTCTTGCTAACTGTTCTTATAGCTTAAATTAATCCATTTCTATAAATCTATACCTTGCCACGTGGCTGGTGGCTTACCGGTGTCTTCATATGCTGCTGGTCATGGCGGCAGCTGGCAGTGTCTCTCCCTCAGCCTTCTGCTTCCCAGAATTCTCCTCTCTCCTTGTCCCACCTACTTCCTGCCTGGCCACTGGCCAATCAGTAATTTATTTATTGACCAATCAAAGCAATTTGACATACAGACCATCCGACAGCAGGAAGCCTTAGTGGGGAGGGAGGGAGGGAGTCCTCCATGTTGCCTAGCTTTTGGAAAAAAGAAAGTTTCCAGGCTGTGAGAGATTGCATCCTCGACCAGCCAGCAATGCCTTCCAACAGTAGCAGCATATCCAAACACATGAACAGTTTGGGGGATATTACTTTGCTTATGTTTTGTCATGAGAAATTCTTGGAGAAGTACTCAATTGTTTAAAAAGAATGTTTGCAAGCCGGGCGGTGGTGGTGCACACCTTTAATCCCAGCACTCGGGAGGCAGAGCCAGGCGGATCTCTGTGAGTTCGAGGCCAGCCTGGGCTACCAAGTGAGTTCCATGTAGCAAAGCTACACAGAAACCCTGTCTTGAAAAACCAAAATAAATAAATAAATAAATAAATAAATAAATAAATAAATAAATAAAATAAAAAAGAATGTTTGCTAGATACAGAGTTAAAATGAAAACCTAAATAATGTTTATCTTAGTCACTGATCTTTTGCTGTGAATAGACATCATGATCAAGGCAACTCTTATGAGAATAAACATTTAATTGGGGTGGGGAGGAGTTGCTTAGATTCAGAGGGTTAATCTTTATCAGCATGATGGAGGCAGGAGAACATGGATGGCACTTGAGAAGTAGTTGTGGGCTACATCCTAACCCAGAAAGAAAATGTGAAATGTGTTTGTATGTGTGTGTGTGTGTGTGTGTGTGTGTGTGTGTGGTGTGTGTGTGTGTGTGTGTGTGTGTGAGAGAGAGAGAGAGAGAGAGAGAGAGAGAGAGAGAGAGAGAGAGAGAGAGAGAGAGAGAGAGGCTGGCATGGTTTTTTTTTTCTTTTGTGCACAACACACCCTTTATTAGTCACAGTGGTGGTTGGCACATTTTAACACACCCTTTATTAGTCACAGTGGTGGATGGCACATTTTATTCTTCAGACTCTCCAGGCGTATGCATGTCATCAATCTTCAGAATCATTCTAACCATCTGTGTGGCAAGAGAGATCTGCTGCCTTTTGCCAATCAAGGTTTCTATGACATGCTGGTGCTGCACATCATTTGTGCCCTTGTGCAAACAGTCAATTCCAAGGGCAGGGTTGGACTCCTTCACTTGTTTGGCGCAGACTTCAGTCATGGTCTGGATGGGATTCATGCCACTGTTTTCTGAAAGGGCCATGGGGATGACCTCCAAGGCATCTGCAAAAGCTCTCATGGCATACTGCTCCAAAGTCGGGCACTGGAAGGGCACAGGGGCAGTGAGTGCACTTGGCAAGAGCCAACCTGACCCAATCGCAGTTCCCTAAGTATGTACCGGAAAACTTAGAACATGCTTAATAAACCACAGTTCCTTTATCTACAGGATGAAGGTGATGGGATATAAAACATGCTTGAACCACAGACATAGTAGTTCTCACTGCGATTCTGCCTGTTACATTGTCTGCTTCTTTACTGACTGCCAGAGTACAGGCTATTTCAGCAGCCCCTCCTCCATATACAACCCGATTGCCTCGGATGAGGTTCCGGATGACACACAAGGCATCGTGGAGAGATCGTTTTGCTTCTTCAATGATCATCTTGTTTCCTCCTCTGATGAAAATGGTCACAGCTCTAGAGTTCTTACACTGCTCAATTACCAGCATTTTGTCTTTTGTAGTGCCAAACGAGATCTCTTGCACCACACCGGCAAAGCCCAGCTTCTCAGGGGTAAGCTCTGAGAACCTGGGGGCGATCTGACCTCCTGTTGCAATGGCGATCAGTTCAATCTCACGTCCTCCTACCCAGCGAACTGCAGGGAGGACATTGTGAAGAAGTAAATGATTGGCTTCATCATCAAAGCCCCACTGGCAAATAGCCAGGTTAGCACCAGTTTCTTTAATCTGCTCAATCATCTCTTCGAACTTTTCCTTCTCATATTTCTGCAGGGCTTTGTAGTTCTCCACAGAGGTCACATCCAGCTTGTGCTTTGTCTTTGGTCTAGGTGGCTCAAATGGACACGTGAGAATTGCAATCTTAGCATTCTCCACTCTTTTTGGCATCTGTGGGTGACTGAAGTCCTTATCAATGATCACACCCTTTATAAGTTCCATGTCCTCCTTGGGTTTTGAAACCTCAAAGCTCACCCCCAGTGGCACACTTCCTCCAATGTCATGCCTACTAATCCCTCTCAAATAACACCACACCCTGGTGACTAAGCATTCAAATATATGAGCCTATGAGAGCCATTCTTGTTCAAACTACCACAATGTGCATTATATTGGGAGATTGTTGTGTATGGTTTGAGCTCACTAAGAAGCTGTCTCTGGATTCTAGGTCCTCAACTTGAATTTCAGATATAAGCATGTCAATCTCCTGTGTCTTCCAAGGTTCCTTTTCTGGGGGTGATCTTATCCCCTTTTTGAGGGAAATGGATTTTCTCACCTTCTCCATTCAATTTTGCTGGATGTTGTCAGTACCCAACTTGGTATTATTTCCAACTCTTGCTATCTGTTCTTTGCTTGGAAGTCTCAACTGCGTCGACATTCTTGTCTTACCGGAAACACTGTCTATTAGGAACTCTAGCTTTCTTCCTTTCAGGGGTTTTCACAACTGATCTGCATGATGTTTGAATAGCTGATTTGATTGTGTTTTGCTATCTGACTGTCTATGTATCTACCTACCTACTTACAATTTGCTGTTTCCTTTTTTTTTTTTTTTTTTTTTTGGTAATGTTTGGGTTACTATTTACTTAATAAATTCATCCATTCAAAACCCCCATTAGAGTTGGTATAGATTATTCTCCAGATGCTATTTGATACCCCAACCCTTGAAGTTATTGCAAAAATCTGGAGTTCACAGGAAACACTTACTAGTAGAGACCATGAAATTAGAAGTCAGTTTACTGTTATGGATGGCAGAAGAACAGATGGATAGTTCTGAACTCTGATGGCAGTATCACAAGTGAACTGAAGGTCCATAGTCTTCAAAAAGGAAATCAATAGACAACAAAATACTAAACAACAGGCACATTAGTAACTATTATAATTCAAATTTCAAAATGGAAGAAATCTCTGTCATCCCAGAAACAACAATGCCACATGTTCTGTGAATCATCTTCCTATCTTGTTTCTGAACCCATCCAAATAAACCACAATGCTAACAACAGACAGAATAAAAAGAAAAGCACATGAAGAAAAAGGATACATGGGTCTCCTAGGAAAAATTGATATTATAACATTGATCTGATCCTTCCCAAATGGTACTGCCAATAACTGTCTAACCAGATTGCTGACTATAAATTAACTCCAGCTCCAGGAGTGAACATCAGTTCTCTAGACCAAATGTTACCTCATCAGGAGATAAGTAAATGAAAGTAACACAAGATTTTCCTGGTGGTAAACCTGAGTTGTTATAAATCAATCTAGACTTACATATTCACTCCTCTATAGGTATCAACATTCCAAATATATTCATGTTAACATTATTTTCAGAAAAAATGACCAAATTTGTATGATATTTTAAGATTAAAAATAAGAGTTCTTTCTTCTGTCTGTGGATAACAAACTCTGACTCTGGCTATCCCACTATTCTACCTCATCTATTAAATATTCCAACATCACAGGGCCCTAGAACCCAACCACAGCAGAGTTTGGCACCCTAGTTGGGAAATTATACGTTGGCAAATACTTGGAAGATAGACTCAACCACCTACATAATATTCACATTGCTACTCTTAAATCATAAAGTGAGAAACTTACACATAAGTATCTAAGTACCAGAACTTTGAGGAAGAAAGAAGATAAGAGCCAGAGGGGATGGAGGATTCCAAGAATACAAAGGCCTTTAAATGCAACAGGGCTGGCAGACATGAACTCACAGAGACTGAGAGAGCATGCACAGGGCCTGACCCAAGTCTGCATCATATGAGGTTGTAGAGTTGTATGGAGAAGTGGGCACATACCCCCATCCTTGATCTAGAAGCTATTTCCAAATTTAGTTTTCTCCAAATTAGCGTCACTGGAGAAGCAAACCATTCTTAATGGCTGGGCCCATGCCCAGCTGTAGATTGACAACACAAAATAAATACAGGTGCATCTTTGGATATTCTTTGCCTCTTAATGTTGTCATGGCTTTTATTATTTTTCTAAACCTACAGATCCTTTGTATCTATATTATGGCTTTCAATGTTGTGTTTTTTATAAGATTCCTATGTGTGCAAACGTGTCTCTGTATACATATGCCTTTCTCATGCTTTTTTTTCCTTTGGTGCTTTATCTTGTTTGGTTGTTTTGTTCTGTCCTAATTTGTTGTTTCTGATTTATTTTATTTTATTTTAATATTATTTCTTAGATACCTATTTGTTTTCTAATGATAGACATAAATGGTATGGATACAGATGGGAGGTTAGGTTGGGAGGAAATGGGAAGAGTAGGGGATAATCAGAATATAATGTATGAAAAAAATCAATTTTCAGCGAGAAGAAATATCTAATCACCTGTCTCTGTGCATCATATGTGTAATATACAATTGCATTTACTGATAAGTTTCCCTTATTGACAGGTGCAACATCACCATCAAAGTTAATTTTCACTTGATGCATGCCATGCAATGTTTTAGTGCAAGTGCCCATTCCAATTTATTAACATCAAGCTGTCTGCTTATGTGCTTATTTACCCTTGGTGGAATATAATATCATCCTTGTTAAACAAATCAAAAAAAAAGCTGGCATATAAAGATGTTTTGATTCTTTATGTATTCTTTATGATCTCATTTCTCTAAAAGATTATGTGAAATAAATTTTAGCATGGCCTAATTCAAGAATTTCACTATGGCTACCAATTTCATTATGTTATGTCCATAACTGTAAATGAAGTTCTCTTTACTGGAGAACTTCTGATAAAATTATGGAATCTTGAATGGTCCTAATATCCATATAAATCATCATCTACAAAGGAAGAATGGAGGCTGAAGGAGACAACATGTCATGCAGTGTGCTGCTACCGATTTTTTAGGTTTCACTGGATCATGGCCCCAGCCATGTATTCGGTGATTTTGTGAAACTCTTGTTTCAGTGTATGGGCAAACATGCATATTTATAACAGCGTCTTCAGGACCCTCAAGCCTTAACGTATAACTGTTTGTGAAGGAGTGAGTCATTCTTCCGTTTATCAAAACAAATACAAAAACAGAGGAAAAGAGTATTGCCATTTGAAAGTGACTGAGGCATCCTGTTAATGCCATGTTTAAGAATCTTTGTTTCACTCCATCACATAATCTGCATTTCTTATGATATTTCTCTCATGAATACAGTTACAGTGGCTTCTTTTATTAATGGTATTGTGTTTCTAAATGTGAGAAGGAATTGCCCAAAACATTATATGTTTCTACATTTCATGAATTTGTCATAGAGAAGAATCTTACTGACATTTACTCCAAGAAAGAAATGCACCAATTAGTAAAGAATAAGACAACCGTACAAATCTGCAGATTAATGAAACTTATTTGGCAGACTGAGAAATTACATTGTTTTTGGCAATCTACTATTTTCATCATTTTTATAATCAACATAAAAATAAATACGGGATTAGTCTGGCTTATGGATATTAGAATGGATATTGGAGAGGGATAAAGAGTAAATTAAAAATTAGATAGAAAATATTATGGAAGAATTAGAGTGAAATTGAAAACTTCCAATCCCATGGAATTTTTACAGACCACTTTTCTACAAAGGGATATAATTAGAAATTACTATTAAGTCTGTACAATTACAGCAGACCAAACTCCTGATAATTGCAATTGATATATAAAAGACCACCCTTGTCTATTATTCCTGTATGTTTGCCTATATTTTTAAGAGGTTGTAATCCATTACTAAGTTATTTTGGATATTCATGCACTAGAGTGGGTGGAAAAGTTGCTAAGTAAACATAAATTGAAAAGAAAAAAATCAGCAGACAGATGTAGAAGTCAGGCAGAAAAAGAAATTTGTGGTGCCACTAGTAATCCCAGTCCTAAAAAGTCAGCTCATAGAAAATATGAGCATTAGCAGCCAAGCTATCAACAGAGCAATAATTCCTCCGTACTAACAAATGAGGTACCATGCAGATGCAGAGAGCACCCAGAGCACAAATGCACAGGACAAGAAAATAAACTCACCCCAAGGCATATTATAATTAAAATATGAAATATACCTAAAAAAAGCATTGGTAGCTTCAGACAAATGAACAAACAAACAAAAAAACATGTCACATATAAAGGAAAACCTATCACAGTAACAGCTGTTTCCTCACTGGAAACGTTGAAAACCAGAAGGGCCTAGAGAATTGCAATCCATATATGAAAAGACAATAACCTCCAAACTAGACTATTGTACCTAGCAAAACTATCTGCCATAGTTGAAAGAGTAAGAAAAAATTTTCATGATACAAACAGCCAAAGACATTATGTCTACCATAAAAGCAATAATTTAAATTGAAAAGATGAATAATCAAAATCAACAGACTCTAGAAAGAAAACAAATTTATAATTAGTGAAATACAAAGAATGGCTAAGAATGTAAATAGAAAAAGAAAAGGTCTTTTTCTATCACCTCACATAATTCAACAACAATTTTCAACATTATTAACTTCATTTTTCCAATTAAAGGACATGGTGAGTGGATTAAGAAAGTAAATCCTTCTTTCTATTGTCCACAAGAAGCTAATTGTAGCTTTAAAGATAAGGATCACCTTAAAGTAGATGGGAAAAACCAATCCAAACAAATAGGAAGCAAGTATATAGGGCCATCCTAATACCGGACCAGGTAGACTTCCTATGTACTTTCAGTCCACAAAATGTCAGCTATGATCCCCAAGAGTTTTGTTTTCAAAACTCAGAAACATCTTTAATCTTCATTAGAGATTTACTTTAGGATTGAGAAGATGGAATTGTTGTCCTTAGATTTGGACAAGTGTTGTGCTAGAACACAGACTGATCAGGAAAGTACCAGGAAGCTTACTTCCTGTTGTGGGGAATGCCATTAGTACACATCAGTCACGCTCTACAAGCTAGAAGATGCACTGGTTCTTCCACTTGCCTTTAAAAATAAAATAATGACTGAAGCCTTATTCAGACTCCTATCCAGATTCTGCTCAATCCCTAACAAGCTACACTCTTAATCAGTTGCTTCACCTTTAGATCCAAACTCATGTATCATTTCTTCCTTTTTTTTTCTCTTTTTCATCACTCTGCCCATACTCTATCACAGATGCTCCTTTTTTAGATATTATTATCTCAGCCATAGTTCTTTGGTTAGTTTGCTTGTTTGTCTTTTATTGACTAACATTTTTACCCAGTTGAAATAGAATCTCAATGCAGTTTTTGATAGTAAAGGATATGGGACTTCTTTTTTGTCACATTTTAAAGTGCAATTCCTACTCCAAATTTCTGAGGCTGACTGGTCATTTCAATAGACAATTATTGATTTTTTTTATCACTTGATGCTTAGTTTTCTGTATGCTTATTATATTCTAGATATTAATTATGGAATGTTTAACTTGTAAATATTTTCCTATTCTAAATATTATTTTCATGGTCTGTTAATTATTAATTATTTTTACTAACTTTGTGATTATATTCATTCCTACTTGTCAGTTCTTGATATTATTTCATAAGCTATTGGCATGCTTTTCAGGGCCTTGTATATTCCTGTGTTTTGAAGTATTTTCCCCTAACAAATTCAGAACTTCAAATCATACATCAAAGTCTCTGTTCCATTTTATATTGATTTTTATACAGGGTGAGAGACATGATCTATTTTTATTCTTCTAAATGAGGATGTCTAGTTTTTCTAGGATTATATTTTGAAGAGGCATACTTTTCTTTGTGGGAAAAGGCTGTCATATATTCCACATATGTTTTTTCTCAATTTCATCAAAATCTAGTGCCTGTGGTTGTGCGAGTACAGTTTTAGGTCTTCTAGTCCATTGACTTTTATATATTCTTTGTATTATCCTGCTGGTTTGGTTGACGGAGGATTCATAGTATAATTTAAAGTTGGGCATTACAATATTTTCAACATTATTAATTTTATTTTGGTTACTTGAGTTTTTTGTGCTTTTATGTAGTTTAATTTTTTTTTTTTGGTTGGGGAAAGGGACTCTCCACATAACCTCAGATGGTCTATAACTCCTCATATAAGATTAAATTCTTAATTTCCTGTCAGGAAATGTAATTGCTGAAAGGGCAGTTATGGGCTACTGTGCTCAGTAAGACAGATATTTATCGAGGGTTTTGTAATCTGCCCCTTTTTCTTTCTTAAATTCTAGATTTTAACCATTATTTGTTTTTATTTGTGATTAATCATATAGTATTTTGTTGCAACAGAAAACAAGTTAATGTAATTACCTAAATGACTAGAAGTCTATCATTTTTAATATATTTTATAAAAACTATGTCCATTTAGGACATATTCTATGATTTTTGTAGAAAACTTAGATACGTAGAATTAATTAAAGGGGCATGTAGCTGGAGTTTCCTCCAGTCCTGCCCAGCCCCACAAACCCTACAACCACTTATGAAATAATCACTCAGAAGCTCATATTAATTAAACTGCTTGGCCATTAGCTCAGGCCTACCACTGTCTAGCTCTTACACTTAAGCTCAGCCCATTTCTGTTAGTTTATACCTTGCCACATGGCTCGGGGCTTACTGGTATCTTATATCATGTTTCTTCTCATGGGGGCTGGCAACATCTCCTTGCCTCAGCCTTCCACTTCCCACAATTCTGCTCCCTCTTTGTCCTGCCTATACTTCCTGCCTGGCTACTAGCCAATCAGCATTTTATTTATCAATCAATCATCCACAGCAAGGGCATCTGGTAAAGTATTTCTACAGATACAGAGATTAAGATGGACAATCGCAGAACCATCTTTCCATTTCTGTCACTTGAATTCTTTTTCTAAAGTTATGATTAACAGATTTGTTAAAGCTTCCCCCCCTTTCTCTCCTCTCTCCCTTTAGGTAGATTTTTAAGCTTTTTCTTTTTTTTTTTTTTTGGTTTTTCAAACAGGGTTTCTCTGTGTAGCTTTGCACCTTTCCTGGAACTCACTCTGTAGCCCAGGCTGGCCTTGAACTCACAGAGATTCCCCTGTCTTCGCCTCCCAAATGTTGGGATTAAAGGCGTGATCCACCACTGCCCGACGTCATTTTTTTTTTTTTTAAAAAAACTAATCTTAGGGCTAACAACTAAAGGAGTCTTTCAAATATCAACCAAGTTTGCTTATATCTGAGATCTGAAATTCTGGGCTTTACTGATTACAGTTGAATTATGACAGAAGACTGACAAACAGGTTTAATGACATATAAAAAGTAAAATCAATACTTAATTTATGAGTAGTTTTGTTATCTATAGAGATGTAATTATTTATTATATCTCTATTTACTTTGCACAACACATGCCTTTATAGAAGGGTAGAACCTTAAGGCAACATGATTTACTATCTGGGAGGTCTTATTAGTGAGGAGTTAGGCATAGCTTCAATGGGTGAATCACTCAGACTCTCGTGAGATTGCAGCCAAGAGGACAGTTTTATTGTACTCTCAGCTGTAGACTTGTGTAGAGATTATTCTGCCACCAAGATCACTTATACTATGACCTGCTGTTATTTCCCTGTAGTGCTCAGGCTTTTTACTGTGCATTTGCTGGGGCATCTAGGTCCTGATGACTTACCCTCTTTGACACAGGCTGTCTCTGAAATCCTCTGTAGCATTGCAATATGGGGATGCACCTGAACTAGTACAAACAGGAGACAGATTTTTTTTCCTCTTGTAGGTCCTAAACTCTATTTAAAGGCCTATAATTTTACACTCTTTGCAGGACAAAGTCTTCAATAAACATAAATTGATATATTTGGGATCTAAGCAAAAACAGTGAAATGTCTTCATATTAACATATGAAGTAACCATATCACTGGAATGATTTTCTTTGTGCTTGTCAGGTTTGTTGAAGGCTTGTCTTAAAATTCTGCATATCACGGAGATATGGTTTAACTATTTAAGTTTTATTCAATGTAAACTTAAAAGTAAATGAAAGTAAAATAGAGTTAAAATAAATTTCTTTCTATCTAACACACAGAAAGATTAAAAGAGCAGATATTATAAATCCATATAATTATTTGGTATATAAATACATTGTTTATTATTGAATTCAGTTTAATCTTATTTTTTTTAAAACCTATTTCTTGAAAGCAGAGATAATCTAAATCCTTCTTCTTTCTTCTAGGTTATTTTTGAGCTTACAATACATTAATACTATTTATAAGTAACCTAATGTTCAATAGGACATCTATCATTGAGGGACTTATCAAATGGCAGCTCAGTGCCCGTTGAGTTGGTTAGTCTCTATCTGTCCTTCCATAAAATTGTTCTCAGCTTTTACTAACAAGCTCTCTACTCTGGATTTCTCTGCTATCAGCCTGGAACATTTAATTTCTTCAGATCATTAGGGTTTGCAGTACATAGGCTCCTGTAATACATACATCTCCCTGATTTATAGGCATAAAAAATAAAATCAATATTTATAAAACACATATGTTGGCCCATGTTCATTGGAGCAGTGGTCACAATATACATGAAAAAAATCAAATGACTTAAATATCCATCACATGATGAAAGGAGAAACAAAATGTAGGGCACAAACTGTGAACTATACAGTAATAAAACGAAGGATAGTTTATAATTTGTGGAAGGTTAGTTGGTACTGTTGTAATTATGCTATGTAAGATAGAGATGGAAAGATAATTACTTCATCTTCCCATTCATGAGCGATGGTAACAGTCTTGGAACTTATCAAATGTGCAAAAAAGTATTCATATAGATCTATCTTAGTCACTTTTCTGTCACCATGACAAAACATCGTGACCAAGGAAACATAAAAAAGAAGTTAATTTTGGAGATTGTGATTCCAGAGGGATAGCATGTATCACCTTCATGGCAGTAGACAGGCAAGCATAGTGCTGGATCAATAGCAGAGAGCTTAAATCATGATACAAAAATAGGAGTCAGCGAGAGAAGGGACAGATAAGTGGGAATGACAGGGTCTTTGAAACCTGAAATCTTACCCCCAGTGACACACCTCCTCTGACAAGGCCATACCTTCTAATCCTTCCAAAACAGTTCTACAATCTCGCAATCAGGCATTCAAATATATGGGCCTCTAGTAACTATTCTCTCATTCAAATAACCACAATATGTAAGCAAACACTTAAGTCTCACTAAAACTGAAATCCTGTTATTAAAAATTAAGAGTAGTTCAAATGAACACAAAGGTTACCATTTATTCTTGAATGGAAAAATTGAAATCATTTTTTTAGTTTCAGTAATCAACTAATTCCAGAAATATTTTGCATAAAAAAGGAGTTATTGCATTTAGTTTCAAGGAACATCATGGTTTCTCAGCAGTCATAATGCAAGTCACATAAAAAATAAAAGTTTATAATGTAACATACAAGTTCACTTTGATATACTTATTTCTTATTATTTTTAAGTATTAAACTCTGTTTATAATCAGTTTTCCTTCATGTCACTCAAAATGTCTCAACAGTCATGAATGAATATCAAGATATAAGCAATGAAATATTTTTGTGTTAAAAATCAGTGCAGATAAATTTCATCAAGTATTATTGATTCAGCAATTAGAAGTCATTTTATTTATTAAACAGGTGAGGTTTAGCTGCAATACTCTTAGGCCACCCTCATGTTTATGAGATCTGAGGTTATTTGAAAAAATGAATCCAATATTGCCAGATTTTGTAGTACATTGTGTTTTTATTCAATTATTTGTTTTATTTTCAGTATTCATAAATTATCTTTATCACTGTGTCAATAAATATAACCATGTTACTTAAAAGCACATAAACGCTGAAGCCAAGTATAGCTGGCTAGTTAATGAATGTTTCATCTCTTTAAATAATTAAAATAACAATGAGAAGCAATTTCAAGCCACTGCTAGGCCAGCCAGCAGATATATTGACCTTCTAATGGCATCTTCCAATAGGATGATGATAGGCTGTCTCCTACACTAAGAAGAATCCTCGGGAATTATATTTTGTTTTGTTTTGTCTAGTATATGCTCTGTTTGTTTTTCTCTTTTGAATGTTCATTTACTTTAGCATGTAAGAATTTTCTCACCTTTCTTGTGCTTAAATATCTTAACACCTTTATATGTAACATCTGTACAATAGCTTTTGGTTGGTTTTTGTTTGGCTTAAATAGCAAAACCATTTAAAACACTTGATTTTCTTATTTTAATCCATCACTATCTAATATTCACCTCAGTCAGAGTTCCATTTATACTGTTGATCAAGTCAATCAATTTCCTCTATTTCTTGTAAAATTCAATATTACTTGATTGAGCTATTTCAATTAGTATGGTTGTGAATATTTCTCTTTAGTTTCTACCCTCCCCTCTTCATTTTTCTTTTTCAAATTTCTATCTGTCAGCAATGTCAGGGAATTAAAAGTTTAGAAGTTTCTAATTTCTGAAAAAACAGTGGTTAACTGGTCCTATGGTTGTAAATACTGTGTATGATGTTGTAAACCAAATGTACAGCTTCATCTTATATCTTTCTAACTCCAACACCTTGCTATTATTCATGAACTGTGACTGAAAGTCACCTTAAATAAAATGTGTGATTGTTCTTTTAACCAGTCTCTCAAAGTAAATGTCTCAACATTTTATTGATTTTACTAAGCAGATGACCACCCATAGAAGAATACTGGAGGATAAATACCTATAATGAGTCATCTGACTCATAAGTAGGTTTTCACAGAACTTGAGAGGATAGCCAGGGAAATTAAAGAAGAATTTTGATTTTAAGCACAGCACCTCCAGCAGCGCTAGAGGAGAGATACTATTGTGGTGCTGGACTCATGCAGAGGCTCCAACACTCTCCATGTTCTTGGGGAAGCAGCATGAGGCAAGGTTCTGACTGTTCTCCAGAAATCATTTCATTTGGTATATGGTTGGCCCTCTGTAATGAATATTCAAGTACAGGTAGTTACTTGTAACACAAAAATATACATTTTATGGTATTGAAGGGATGGTTTAGTAGTTAAAAGTACTTGCTGCTTTTGCAGAGGATTTAAATTTAATTCCCAGCACTGACATAGTAGCTCACAACCATCCATAGCTTTATTTACAAGTGATTTGATACCCTTTCTGACCTCAGTGGGCATCATACATGCATCTTGTGCCTGTACATACATAAAGGCAACACATACACACACACACATACACACACACACACACACACACACACACACACACACACACAAAATAAAATCAAATCTAAGAATAATTTTTAAATGCACATATTATACACATCCACATAACATTACCTGCATGCCTCTCCTTCAGATTCCTTTGACGTAGAATGTCCACTATTTACTTCTGTACATTTAGCTAAGTGCTATGTTATTTGCCATCACCAAGATTTCTCTATATGTTTTAAAGTAATACCATACAAATAGAATTATTCCTCCATTGCACATAGTATGGGTTTTATGTCATATATAATTTTTAAAACTTATTTTTATATTTGTCTACTTATTTTTGTGTGGTAAGGGGACATGACATGAGGGGTAGCCTATTTTTTGGCAGGCTGCTTGTGGTAAAGGAAAGGAACTTACAGGGTTATTAAATTCTCTCATTCCAAGATATGGGTCATGGGGAACAACCTCAGGAGGTCAAGGCTGATTCTTCTCCTTTAAAAATTATTGGTTTTATTTTGTTAGTTGTATTTATACATGGTAGCTAGAAGATTTTTAATTCACAGGCAATCAATTTAAACTTAGTTCCAGTGTACTACTGCAATGTTTCTAAACAAATGTACACTTCTATCCTTTACTTGGCCTAAAAGAAGCTTTTTAAAGTTACACTGTGATGAAAAAGAATAATAGTGTCAGTACAGAAGAGCTAGATGTCACAGGAGAAAGGAAACATGATTGTGTAAATTAATTGTATTATCTTTTGGATTGATTGTGACTGTATCATATGATGAATTTCTTGACAATATGATTCTGTGGGTCTAGTGATATGTTTACATGATAAACATCATTTTTTCTTTCCATCTTTCTGTCTTTTATTCTGTCTTTCTTTCTATTTTACTTTCTTTCTTCCTCCCCCTCTCTACTCCCTGTCTCCCTTTCTTCCTTTCTTTTTTTTCCTTTTGGTTCTTGAAGGCAAAGTTTCTCTGTATGGCCTTGGTTGTCCTTGAACTAGCTTAGTATACCAGGCTAGCCTTGAGCTCACAGACAGCCACCTGTCCCTGCCTCCTGATTGCTGGGATTAAAGTCATGTGCCATCACTGCCTGGCTGATGAACATTTTCTTAAAGCACAGAAACAAATCAAAGAATGTATTTGCAAGGGATCTCAATAAAAACATTACCTTTCGGTGTATCCTGCCTGAATGATCCTAACCTGTTACATTAGAGTCTCTGATACATATTATCCAACCCAAATATCCTGTTTCCAGCGAGGACTAAGCCAGGTTTTACCTGTCATTAAATATTATTAGCTCCATTTTCATTGGTGATCCACTCAAAATTGGCAGCCTTCTGAAGAAAAAAATCACAGAGAATATATTGTTTTTCAGTGAAGGGATAGAGGAAATTTCTTGGTGCTGTGATGTGTAAGATGCACGTTTCAAACTTTAACTCAGGAGAAATGTTAGAGACCACTCCAAACCTATGGTTAATACATTTTTTGAAGTCAAGTACCCTTAGCAGCCATGTACCTAACTAGTAATTTCCAATATTTCTCACATTTGGCTTACTTGTTCCAATTAAAAGAATGACATCATTATAAGAAACCATGCAGAATGTTACGATTTCAAGTCTTATTTAATTTATTTAGTGATTGAGAGCTTGTGAGTTAATACAGTCTTATGGCCTGATATGAAATGAATGATTCTATTAACTTCACATAAACATAGCACAGATATAACTAGGTAATAATATTAGGCCTTCCGTTCTGATGGGGAAACTGACTAAAAGAAATATAACTGTTATGAAAATATTAACCTACTCATATATACACGACATTTGTATTTACAAAGTCTTCACCTGAGAATTAGATGGAATAACCTGATGCATACCACACTGAAGCTATAATTTTCTGGTTATCATACTCATGATTTATGAGGTTTATTTTGTTTGCAGTGGAAGAATTTGTCTTCTAACTTGGCATGTGATTTGAAGGGATCCTCAGACATAAGGAAAATGATTCAGTTCTTATATGCATGAATATATTTTTTGCAAAAACTCACTTGAAGCCTGAAAGTTGTTCTCAAAAAGAGTTCCTGCAATGAGTAGATTCATGAGAAGAAACACTTGATTCATAGTACAGCATGCAACCCTTTTCTGGGTGTAGATGATCTCATTTCTTAATCCCAGGTATTATCATTAATTCAGATTCTTTATAAAACAGTCTGTGGACTTATGAGTATTTTTTGTCCTTGCTTTTAGAGTCATCTAGGAAAATATATAAAGATACATTTGAGAAAGTATACTTGTATTTTAACATTTGCATATATTACAAAATCCTGCTTCAAGGACCAAATCTTTAGGAAGTAGATGCAGAAGGGTCAATGAACAGTCAAGACCAACTTGCTAGATAAAGTGAATTTCTGGCCAACAAGGACTATATATATAGAGATCTCTGTCAAAAAAAAATCAAATAACAAAAAAATTATTCTTTCTTATCTTCAATCCATAAAGAAATCACAATACTTTAATAGTTTTTTATACTTTTTAAAAATTCCAGGCAATTAATTTTGAGCATATTTATCCCTTCTGTCCACAGCCAACCTCCCAATCCTTCCATCCCTTTCATCACAATTTAGAGAGTTCTTTTTTGATTCATTGTCTATGCAGCCATTTTGGTTTGGCCAGCTAGTATTGGAAGTTGGGTCTGCTCTCGCATGTGTCTTTATGTTTCCCATATAGCTAAAGTCCCCTCATGCTTAAACACTTCCTATTTTATACATATATCTTTGTATATATACATGTGATCGATGATCACATAGAGTAAAAATTTGCTGTTATGAAAACTGTCCATTTTATTTAAGCTCCTTTCATTCAATAAATGAACAACATTTAGTTGTCCAATGCCAAATTATATGTGTGTGTGTGTGTGTGTGTGCAATTCAACTAGTGAACAAGAGGCCATGATATTGAAGGAAAGCAGGGAGGACTTTATGGGAGTGTTTGGAAAGAGGAATGAAAACAGACAAATGCAATTAAATTATAATCTTGAAAAAAAAAAACCGGCAACATTAACATCCATAAACCATTCTCTTAGGCAGGAGAGTCTCTGAGATAGGGAATATTTTTCATTCTAGGCCATCCTGGGCTACAGAATGAGATTCTATCCAAATCTTCTTCGGCCTAACAGAGCTTCTATGTAAACATCAGGGCTCTCATAATCAGATTGTTAGAAACTAAGGTTTTATCTTTTTTTTCACAATGTCAAGTGTGATATCTATATGTCCTTTGTCTTGAATTTCAAGGAAATATGCACAGATATTTATTTATTTATTTATTTATTTATTTATTTATTTATTTACTTTAAGATTTATTTATTTATTATGTATTGAGTGTTCTGCCTGCAAGTATCTTTGCAAGCCAGAAGAGGGCACCAGATCTCCTTACAGATGGTTGTGAGCCACCATGTGGTTGCTGCGAATTGAACTTAGGACCTCTGGAAGAACAGTCAGTGCGCTTAACCTCTGAGGCATCTTTCCAGCTCAAGATATTTATTTTAAAATAAAAACGTATTTAAATAACTAACATGGGAATTTGAATTATCTGACCCCCCCTGCAAGCCTCGATAACCTACCGCTTCTGTGTTAGCTTTAAAACAACAGTGCAATCAATAGAGAAATACTTTTTATAAGAAAAATATAACATATTTTTATAAGAAATTTACTATTGCTATTTAAAAAGTGTTAATATTTTGCTTAATATTGATTTTGACATACAATGTTATTCGCAACTATTCATAAAATAATTTTAGCATAACCTAAAAGATATCATTCTTAAGGGAGATATGTGACCCTCCTCCCTGTATCCATTTCTAAACAAGCTATAACTATAATTCATTTCTGTGAAATTTGGATGTTACTATAAGAAACTCAGAGTGGTAGAACAAAATTTCCATGTATTACCTCCCCATAGTAGTTTAGAACTTAATTTCAGCCAATTATTGCTTCGGTAACCTTTGTCAAATTGATAGAATTCTGTACTCCTTAGATTTTTTTTCAGTGATGAAATGGGGTTAATGATGTCTTGGTTGCTTATATGCAGTTAAGATTAAATGACATAAAATGACTAAAGTGCCTAGAATATTTAAAGATTTTATAAAAGAACAATTTGAAATACTGATCCTACATAATAGACTTTGATTTCGTCATGTTTTTAAAGAAGGAAGTCCTTTTCACAGATGATATCAAAAAAGACAGCCTACCTCCAATTAGATAACCTCTGGAAAAAGATATGTGATTCTGTCATACTTTTTTTGCCAAACAACTGAGTCCTAAGCTTTGTCTCATTCTGATGAGAGTCATTTCCACGAGGAAATGCAATTTTTGAAATAATTCCCTGGAGCCCACATGTTTTCTGAGGATACGATCCATGTCTTTGTCTCCATTGAGAGAGAATGACTGGCAAATATAAGGGGTATATTTTCTTCTGAGTTCCAAGAGGTTATCCGTCAGGGTGATTGTAGGCTCTGTAAAATGTTGATAACAGCCTGTCAAAGCTGATGTGTTTACATTGATTTTTCATCGGGCAAGTCACATACATATTGTGTAAAGTGAGGGTCTTTTGAGAGCAGCTTTCTGCAATTTGAGCAAATCACTATCACGTTAAAAAAAAAATCCAGAGGCTCATACCACCAACATTCTGAAGATGTTATAGCTTCTTGCAATTCTTGCTTTGAACAGGCAATTTTATAACAAAAATGCAAGAAATATTTAACTTAAACCATTCATAATTGTGAATTATCTCATATAAAAAATCTGGCTTTTCAATGAGAAGGAAAATGCCCAGAGATAGGAAAAAATATTTAAGCTTAGGTTATATTTAAGTGGCTGAAAACTGAATTTAAAACTGGTATTATATCACATCTTTAAAATTAAGACGTCACAATACATTGTTATAGATTTCATGGTATTTTTAACAGATGTTTTCTCCCAAACATGAACTTTATAAGAGGAGGGTGAACTACATCTACACAGAAAAAAAAAAAAAAAAACTATATGGAAACAAACTATAAGCCCTGTGAAAAGGCATGGTTGTAACCATACAGAAAACAGAGCAAATACGATAGAGATAAAAGCCTCAATAACAAGACCAACTTGAAGAACATGTTTTCTCTGAGCACAGAAATGAGAGGGGCTTTTGTTATGAACAGCAACATCTCTCAATCTCCTCCTGTGGTCAGCAGCTTCTTTGTGTGGAGGATAAGTACATAATGCTTTAGAATTGTAAAAGCAAAAGGAACGTAAAATGGTCCCTTTGGAATCTCGGCAAAGCATTCCTCCTGATATGTACTGTGCAGTTAACTTATTCCTTATCATTTTTGCCTATTTATAGATCACTCACACACAGTCCTTCTGGGCATGTTAAACTGAAAACCATTTTGATAACATCACATGAATCCATTAGCATCAGGAATTGGCACTAATATGTTTTATTCTTCTTCTTACCTAGCTGTATTTTCAAAAATTTTCTTCCTAACAAATAACTTCAAATTAGGGTTCTAAGATTCAAATAGGAGAACATGTATGTGAACCCCTAAGATTATCAACTTTACAATTTTGACTAAAATGATCTCAGCACTATTCCAAAAGAATTTATAACAACATTCCAAACTAAATGTATATATTGTATATAGTATACAGAAATATATTCTTGGCTTCAAAAATATGCTTAAAATTTATGTAGTTAGATGACCTTTTATTGTTTGTTTGACTGATTTATTTTAGGGCCCCTCCATGAGTTTAGACTATGTCAAGAAACTAAGACTAGATAGGGCAGTGACCCAGGTGAAAACCAAATACTGCTGTTCTGATAAAGAAACATATAAATAAAATGACCTCTTATATTTTTGGTTGTGAGCCTAGCCTTTAATGGCTGAGCCATCTCTCCTGGGGCGGGGGTGGCGCAAGCCTTTAATCCCAGCGCTCGGGAGGCAGGCAGAGGCAGGCAGAGGCAGGCAGATCTCTGAGTTCAAGGCCAGCCTGGTCTACAAAGTGAGTTCCAGGAAAGGTACAAAACTACACAGAGAAACCATGTCTGGAAAAACCTAAAAAAAAAAAAAAAAGACCTCTAATGATATTATTCTATACTCACAAATCAGTATCTTCCTCAGCCACTGACAGAGAAGCTTCCTCCTCTAGCAGAGTATACATGTTAATGTCAGGCATTAACGCTCTAAGTGTATAATTTGATGTTTTTCTATTGAAAAATTAGCCGAGGAGTACAAAATTCAAGAGAAAGAACCCTAGAGAAGATAAGCCATTCAGAACAAATATCCTGTTATTTTAATGTTTCTATATTTAACTGAAATTCTCTCCATGTCTCAAGTATATGAAAATATACTCCCACATTTGACATTGTCATAATTAAATTACTGTGATATTTTAAATTTTTCATTTGAGTGCTTGTAATAGTTTATTCTATAAACTATTAAAATTATGTCCCTTAAACCCTAGAAAATAACTTCTTTTTTTCCAATTCCTCATTTTCTGGCACAATAGAAAACATATGAGCAAAAGCCTGGCAAACTAAAACACTCCCTCCAATCTTGAAGAAAAGGAAACCATGTCCAGCACAATTATATAATTGGAAAGCCAATCTGAAATTGAAAAACTAATCTAGACAATAAGAAAGTAATTCAAACAGAATTATTAACAATATAAACAAAAAACAAAATATAGTTTACTGAAATTATACCACTAGTACTCACAAAATTATAATTTATTAAACATTTATCAACATATCTATAGAGAAAAGGGATGATTGTTCAAATTATCCTTGAGGGCTTGCATTAGGCCTTATGTTTGAGGCCAAATATAAAACTGAAACAAATAGGTTATGTTCAAGTTGGCACTGTTTAAAACATGATTTGCAAAAAGAATAAATATGCAAATACAATATTAGGAAAAGACAATCTCTAATATCCAAGGTGCTATGTGAGCATGCAAATGTGTTTATAGTCCCTACAGGGGGAGCAGATAAGATCAGATATACAAATGTTAAAAAGAAATGTATGGGACATAAACAATTATACAGAAAAAAATGAAAATAATCTTGATGGGGTAAAAATGAATAAAAAATCTGTGTTTTATGATAGATCTGGTATTTTATGTTATTTAAAAGGCAAAATGTGACATCGGCTGAGTCTTCATTAATTGTTGTTACATATGTGTTTATGTGTATCTGTTATGTGTATTTCTAAACACATATAAATATTAAAAAATATGTAAGTGCAACCTGCTCAGTCTATATAATGTTATTTGTGTGTATATTTTGAGGGCTGGGATTTGGTATGGGATAACCAATTGGTGAGCTATTACTTGGGAAATATTCTTTATCACACTCCCAACAGTTCTTAGTTGTTTGTAATTCTTTGTAGAGGGTTGGTACCTCTTGGTCTTCCCCCATCTACTTTATTATACCTCTTTTGTTGTCCTTGTTCATACTATCTTTAGGTGTCCTGTTGGTAAGACTTTATGAGTGTAGGTTCTGTTAGTCCTAGGAAGCAATCTCACAGCAAACTCCCTGATGCTCTGGGACTCACAATCTTTCCACCTTCTCTTCCACAGTAATCCACGTAGAAGAACATTATCTTTTTGTTCATTATTTTTTCATATAATATTTTATTCTGTGCTTCTCTTTCCCAATTTCACCCAGATTCTCCCCACCTGCCAAATCATCCATCTTTTAAAATTAAAAAAAAAAAAAAAAACAAAACAAAAAACTGTGAAAACAATAAGGTAAAAAATGCACAATCCAAAAAGGAATAACAAACAAAAATATCACACACACACACACACACACACACACACACACACACCATTATTTTTGTTTTATGTTGGCCATATACTCCAGGGCAACAGATTTTCCCTGGAGTATGGTTGATATACCCAGGGACACCATATTGGAGGCAACTGATTTTCTCTTCTCCAGAGGGAATCAACTGCTGAGAGCTTCTTGGTTGGCAGCGGGAACACATGATCATTTTCCATCGCAGTGTTGGGACTCTGTCTAGCATGAACTCATGCTTATGCCAAAGTTCCTTCAAGTTCATATGTACATGAGTCCCATTTGCCTGGAAGGTATTGTTTCCTTGGAGCCAATGGTCACCTCTAGATCTTTCATGCTTTATCCTCTTCTTTCATGTAGGTCACTGTATATTGAGAGGAGAGGGTTGATGGAAACATGCCATCTATGACTGAGTACTCCAAAGTCTCTCCATCTCTGCATAACATTCATTTGTGGATAACTGTGTTATTTTCCATCTCCTGCAAAAAATAAGCTTCCCTAATATGGGTTGAATGAGGCACTAATCTATGATTATAACAATATATTGATAGGAATCACGTTATTGCTCTGTTCCTTTAGCAGAGTAAGATTAGTAGGCTTTACCCTAGACTCATAGCTAATGTTTTCTCCAGTTCATGGTCAATTGAACAGTGTCCCATATCAGTTCACTCTCATGGGGTGGGGTGGGTCATAAGTCCAATAAAAAGGTGGGTGGTGATTCCTGAAACAACTGTGCCACCATTGTAGCAGTGTGTCTTGCAGGCAGGTCGCTGCTGTAGGTCACAGCATTAGTGGCTTTGTGATATTTATGGTTACCTTTCTCCTGCAGTAGTGTTCAGAGTGCCTTCCAGCTGCCTGAATGCTAGTCAGCAGGGATGAAACTTTAACTGTGACAAAGCTCAACTTTTCCACTTTCAATGAAATTATTGATTGTTGACTTTACCACTAGGGCTTTACCCTCCATGTGTAGAAAGCAATAAAGAGCCTTAGCAATGACCTTCAGTGTTTGCAGAGGAGTTTTAATTCACTCCTTCAGCCAAGAATTCCACTAGAAATAACTGATTCCTAGAACTAGGTTTTTTATTTGGTTGAATATAAGGTTTAGTTGTGACATTGTCTCTAACATTATGTGATGACCCCTTTTAGATTGTTTTCATATATGTATGTATTTTAGGGAGCTTCTATAATAATAGGTTTTTCAACGGTCTTTAGTATCAGTTGTCCTACATAATACTGCCTTCTTTAATCTTCTCCTCTGTCTTGCTCCCCATTTAAATGACTATTTCAAATGCACAGCAAACAGCATTTGTTTCACATCTATATGCTTTTCATTTTAATGTCTAAATTCCACAGTGATCATTGTGTGTGACAGTTGGAGATCTCTACACTAAGAAAACTTCTTCTAATGGGTTACACAGAGTTTACTGAACACTGCAAGAAAGACTTCAGGAGAGAGAGAGGGAGAATGAAAAGCAAAGGGAGATTCTGTCCTGATTATATTGGGCATCACACTGAATTTACTCTGGAGGACACTGCTCTTTTTTCCAATCCTGGAAACTATGGCTAATATTTTAAAAAGTTACTGCAACATGAGAGGTGGTAGGTGCAATTTTGTCCTATGTGGAGTTCAGGAGACAAGTTTTAGTACAATTTGTGTGAGAAGTATCTTTCTGCAAGAAGTCTGAAACTCTCACCCATGTATATATCTGAGTGAATCTCTCTGGACTAGGGCCTGGAGAATAGTGCTTTCATTTATTGCTCCAAATTCTTATAGTGTTTTGATATATTGAGGTGTTAGATTTCTCCTGAGATACATTTCTATATTTTACACTTTTCCTCAGGAAATTATTCTCTCGATGAGATATTAAATTCACTTGCATAAAATATTATAAAGGTGTTTTAATAGAACTTTTAATTTCCTATTTCAGAAAGTATAATTCCCTTTCCTTTTTTAGTCTTAAATATTTTTACCTACTTTTTCCTTATGTAGGCTTTGAATAATATATTTTGTTTCTGGAAGGTTTTTCATAGTTTTAGAGATGTTCAGAGACCTCTTAAATATTATTTTCTAAGTAACATATTCAGATTTTATTTTCATATTTATATTGTTTTTCTTGAATTGATTACTGCTTTGTGTTTTGTTGAGAAACAAATATCAGTAGTCATTTACTTTTCCTGCTAGCAAGATAGATATCTTTCTTTGTGGATATATATATCTGTGTGTTTGTGTCTGTCTGCCTATGTATGTGTGTTTGTGTGTGTGTGTGAGTGAGTGAGTGCATGACGCGCCACACACGTTGCGTACATGTGGAAGTTAACAGACAATCTGCAATGTCATTTCTTGGGTGCATTCTACCATTTTAAAGACAGGTTCTCTCTTTGTGTGTGTGTGTGAGTTTTCCAAGAATGCTAGAGCTCCACAGATCTGCCTGTCTTAACCCCAATGGAATTATAAGCTGGCTGTGTTACTTCAGCCAGCCTTTCACATGGGTTCTGGTTATATGAACCCTGAATCTTACACTTGTGAGACAAGGACTTTATCCACTGATTGAACCATGTCACTAACCATGTTTTTCTTTTCTTTATTTATAAGCAATGATTATGAAAGGGTTGTCTATCTGTGTTCAATTTTAAACTATCTTGTGCTGTCTCTTAGTCTTTAATGTGTTGCTTTTATTTCCCCGTGGCAATTGCCCTTTTCACTCAGGGAAAAACCTCCAATGTATTTCCTTTATTGCTGCTCTAGAGATCACTTTCCCATACCCAAACTGCAAATATTGGAATTCATTGCTGCTCAACTCTGAAGACAATACTATATTTTCTTTTCCAAGAAATTATCATTCACTTCTAATACATTGGTATTCTATTATGATCCAGATTCCATTGTCCAGCTGTGACATATGAAGTCTGAATAGATTCAATCAATCAAGCATTATGTTAAGACTTCCACTTAATATCCACTAGATGTCCCCTCTTCAGATTTGACTAATGCAAATGCATTTTTTTTTATTTTCATTCTAAGTGCATGACCTCAATTCATCATTTCTAATTAGAGTACTAGCAAAGGATTTGTCTACTTTACAAGTTAGAAACACACTTCCATGCCACAACATTCTATCCCTTTTATTTCATGATTAACTCAATTTTTTTCTGTTTTCTCCATGATGCCTATGTCCAAACCATAATTACCTATGAGGAATTATTGCAACAATATTAATAACTTTTTATTTTTATCTAAAGGTGCATCTACTCCTTATTTACCTAATTTTAAGCACACAATCTACGGAAGAATAATAATGAATTCTAAATTGGCTGTGACTATATTATGAAGAATGTGTAGACAAGCCATATACATTTTTTTCAACTAGCAAGGATATTTAGATTTTGTTTCAATTTTTCTCACAAATAAAACTTAGAGTTCACCTTCTTCCCCAACAAATTCTACTAATCTTAAAAAAAAGACATATTAATCTTACAAAAACTGTTCAAGAATTAAAAAAAAATGAGTGGACACTTCTAAATGTTATTGATATCTTTTTATGAATTCTACAGGCAAATTTCTCTTGGTGGTACAGATGTAATTTGTAATAATAAGTATACTCAAAGGTAACATACCAATGTCTGCACATCTGCTTCTCAATAATTCAGGATTAGTGAAGTTCACTTTATAGACTGACATAAGAAAGGAGATAAATCATGCATTTAGATGTATTTCAAAGCATTTGACAGGGAAACAAAAATGTTACTTCCTAAATGAGCCAGCTGTAAATCTCATCATTTATTGTAACAACTTTCCTTCCCTTCCTCCAACTCTTCCTCTTTGGTCATCAATCTTCATAGTCTCACTATATAACCCAGGCTGGACTAGAACTGGTGAACCTCCCTCTTCAACCTATTGAGTATTTGGTTCAATGTATGTGTCCCAATCCTAGGCTACATTGGGTTGAATTTTCAAGGAATTATTTTATCTAAGTTAGAACAAGAGAACTCTAACAAGATTTTTATTCATTACTGTACTATCTTTTATTTACCTAGTAAATAAAAAATTTAAAAAAAAACCCTTTTTTATTACTTTGTTATTTTTGGATATTATAATACAACTATATCATTCATTCTTTTATCTTTCTTTCTCTAAATAGTTTAAATACTCCCTTGTACCACCCCACACTTTTCTGTCTTTCAAATTCATGGCCTTTTTTCATTTAATTGCTGTTAGATGATTATGTAACATGTATAAACATACCTGCATACATATGCTTAAATGCACAAACACAACCTTCTCACTTAATACAATGTTATTTGTATGAACATATTTTAGGGGTGAACCTTTGGTACTGGATAACCAACCAGTGTGCTACTCCCTGGAGAAAACTTACTCTTCTGCCTCTGCATTTCTTAGTTGCCTCTGTAGTTCTTGTCAACTGTTGAAGCCTCCTGAGTTTTCCCTATCTATGATAAGATACATATTAGTGTCATTCTTGTTCTGGTTATGTTCAGGAAGTCATGATAGTGAGACTTCATTGGTGTAACTTATGGTGTTACTAGTTAGTATATTTTTCACAGCAAACTCCTTGTTCTTATGGCTCTTAAAATTTTTCTACTCACTCTTCTGCAGAGATCCCTACACGAATATTCAGGAATTGTTATAAATAGAGAAAGAGGGAGCTCAAGAACTCTGCAGCAACTTTGGGTTTCTATCTCAGTCTTCTGTTATAAAGATAATTTATCTCAATGATGTGTGAGATCTACACTTATATGTAGCTATATGCACAAATATTTAGAATGTAATTAGAGATTATTCTGATTTAGTTATGTAACAGTTTTAGGTTATTTTCCACAATCCATGATTTTATAGTACTTCTCAATTGTCTAGCTTTCCAGTACTAGATACAATTTCCTTTTTACTTAGTGATTAGTCTTTGGGTTTTGAAAGAAAGAATATCTTTAGTGTCATAATGATAAATACTGTATAATTAATGCAGAAGAGTTGTGCTGATCTTAATAAATTTTCAACAATAATCAATTCTTCTATGTCAAAAGCATCCATGGACAAGTCAGAAATATGAGTTTAAGTATATATGAATGTAATCATATTATATCATAATCTATATAGATATTAATGGCATAATAGTTTCACAACAATCACTAACTTTTATTGAAAAACATCAATTTCCAAAGCAACTATAATAGAGCTATAGGCCACAGAAAATGGTAGATATTTTCACAGCCAAGAGACAATCTAATGATTGCCTAATAGTGGAAGTATAAATTGAGTAATTACTGAGTAAGGAACCATAACTGTTGACTTAATTGACTTACAAACCATTGAAAAGATATGGTGCTCATCATTATGACACTTTTCTGAGGGAATAGAGCCATAACACAGTGGTTAACAACCTGTACTTCCCTTGCAGAGGACACAAATTGATTCCTCTCATAACTATCAGGCAACTGACAACCTTATGTATCTCCAGTTCCAGGGCATTTTACACCTTCTTCAAGGCTCCACAGGCAGTGAAACCTTGGCCCAAAACCCCACGAAGACACACATCACACATGCATACATATAATTGAAGAGGATGGAAAGAAATCTTCTAAAAAGTTTAACTGAACATGAATGAATCAACATTTCTTTTGTATCTATCTGAAGTACCATGTTTGGTAAAGGCAAAAGAAAAATGACACATATGATATGTTAATATAAGGTTAAAATACAGAGCTATGAAAACAGCTTAAACAGTTTGAATTTATTTTTAAATTTGGAATTATGATAGGCACATTGAGACTTCTGAATGCAGGATAATGTAAGTGCAATTCTTAAAATTATAAATTGTAGAATGACATTTTCTAGTCTTTTTTTTTTTTTTTTTTTTTTTTTTTTTTTGGTTTTTCGAGACAGGGTTTCTCTGTGTAGCTTTGCACCTTTTCCTGGAACTCACTTGGTAGCCCAGGCTGGCCTCAAACTCACAGAGATCTGCCTGGCTCTGCCTCCCGAGTGCTGGGATTAAAGGCGTGCGCCACCACCGCACAGCTCCGTTTTCTAGTCTTAACATCTACCTACTCCATTATTAATTTTATTACCAATACCTTGGTTTGTCATTCATGAAATTACTGACCTTGAGAATGTTATGGAGAACCAAGGGTTTAGTCAATGAAAGGATAGGAACCCCAATAGATTCAACATTCTTTAAGTGAGCCAGATCTTCTCAGAGTAGAAGAAATTTCACTGGATGTTCTTACTGTCACAGGATAATTCACAGTGAAAACGCATAATTTAAACAATTATTTTAGATTTAAGATGATTTAGGCATGTCATAGATAAAAAATGGACTTGTTTAATATAGAAACTATCTCTAATAATTTAGTTGTATGCATTGGAATATAAATCAAAGGAGTCTTGCATCCAATATTCTCCATCTTGTGGTGTGTGTGCATGCATTCATGGAGAGTGTAATAAAAATGATATTATTAATTTGAATGTTTCATGACTCAAGATCATTGCTGGTTTTACTGCCATCAGCTGGTGTTTTAATTTATTATTATTATAGTAGTAGAATGAGTAGATCAAAATAAAAGTCTTGACTGCTTAAGAAAATGTGTTTCTGACCTGTTAGGAGTGGTTTCAAAAATAATGCAAGTTCCTTCGCATTGACCTCTCATTCCTCCACTTAACTTCTTTGTTCAGTAGTTAGTGTACATCTGGTATACAATTTTTCTGACCTTACTTACTTTCAATCTTATGTCACCATTTAAAACAAAGAGGAGTAATTCTGTATTGATAGTAAGTGTGACTTTTATATGAATCTTATTGAACTTGTTTATTCAATGTTTATTAAAAAATAATTTTAATAAACAATATAATATAAAAATATTATAACACTATGTTTTCTGAAATTAATTTATATTTACATAGACCTGTTTTTACAGTTTATATTTTGTTCCTTTTATAATTTTATCTTTAGTTTTCTGTGTGTGGGTGTTTTGCCTGAAGGTATGTGTACCATACATATTTTTATGTCAGAAGAGGGTTTCCAATTCTCTGGGATGGCAGCTACCTTCAGGTGTGTTCCATTTCTACTTTCCATATTGTATTCTTTGGACAAAATACTTTTAAAAATCTAACTGTAATCACGTATTTATTTTTCTAAAACTTGTATTGTCTTATATAATAACAAATATGGATTTATATCTCATTGCCTTTTGTATATCTAATTATTTTTTGCTTGTATATTTGTGTATGTGGGTGAGTAGACAAAAACACACATGTGAAAAAAGAGGATAATTTTAGGCATTGATTGTCTCCACTGTGTGGATCCCAGGAACTGAATTCAGCTCTAGTGGCAAGTGACAATTACACAGTGAGAAACCTAGCCTAACCTCCTCAAGTAACATGACTAAAGTGACTATCAACTCACTTGAAGAAGTACATTTTTTGTCTTGTAAAGCAGATCATTCTCTGATTCTGTACTTCTCTGTATCTCTGATACATCATTTTTTTAAATTTAATTTTAAGCTACGGTTGGCTTGTCTTTTATGTATATCAAAATTGTTTTATAAATAAGACTAAATGTTTTTCTCTTAACACTATAGAATGGTAGAGCTTACAACCATCAAAATATGCAAACAAAAGTCATGACTTAATATTAATCACCATTTTTCATGTCATTTGTACAATGGTACTTTTGTGCATTTATGGAAAGTTGTGGATGTTTAAGTCCCTCCCATTCCATAGAGTATTGTGAGAAGCTTCAATAAATGCAGGTAGAATGTACTGTTGTTGTCTTTACATAAAATAGTCAAAACACTCTTCCTTTTCTAGAAGATTCATTTTATAAATGAATGTATTGTGATCCATTCAAATAAGTAATATGGTAGAAATTAATATGACTATAGTCATAACTTATGTCACTATACTCTATTTTGTTACATTGTAATAAGGATTGCTTCTAATTACTTATTGTTAATAAAATCATATTTCATTGTGAGAGACTTCAAATAAATTAAATATATCCCAAAGTCCATAAAACCCATATAGCAACTTTAGCAACATTTATATTTAAAAACTATATGACATGGTCCTCTGTCTCATTTGTAAGAAGAATTCTGGATCTGGTTTTGAATGTCCAGTCACTAGCTTGAAGCACTAGGTGAGCAGGGATGTTAGCAGGGATTTGTACTTCAAACATTTTGCCCGGCTCTTCAGTCCATTCTTTCCCTTTCTTCTTTCTGTCCATGACAAAGTGGGCACCTCTGTTCCATAATTCTCCCCTCCAAGACAAACTGGCAACTCTCAGACTAGGAGCAAAGTCAAGTCCTTCTTTCCCTGAGTTCTTCCCATATGAATACTAGCTACAGTGATATGATTAAGGGAAAGAAAGATAAAGCCAGGTAAATGGAATAATGGTTGTGACTATCTGATAGACTATTTAGATTTGAGAACCAACTGTGAGAATTCATAAAAGTTTGGGAAAGGTTTGGGAAAGCAAGCTAGAGAAACTGTTAAATGTGTAAGGAAAACGTAACTAGGAATTCTGAGTAAAGTATGTACATAAAAAAAAAAAAACCAGGAGTAAGAACAATAAAGATAATTTCACAGGGACTCAGAGGGACAAACTCTTCTGGAAATCTGATAAGAGGCACTTGTTTTTCACTGTGGCCGGCAATTTGTTTGGTATTTTGTCTCTGTCCTTAAACTTTGTTCAAGTTTAAGCTTAAAGGTGGCAGACTAATTTTTATATATGCAGGGAATTTCAAGACAGCATAGTATTCAGGTTGTGCATGGTGGATAAAAATTTGCATATTTAGAATAAAAGCTACATCAAAACTAGGAATCAAATGTTGTGAAGAACTTAGAAAAGAAGATATCTTTAAAGCATCTTAATAATTTACCAGATTCCATCCATCCTACATCACAGGATATAAACTTTAAAAAGAATTTTCTTTCTTTTGATAAAAAGGAGATACTTGGCACCCTATTGAGTTAAGAACACTTAAGTGAGTTTTTTTTTCTTCTCTATGTTAATATTGGTCTGTTTTATTGGTTTTTATGTTTGTTTGTTTTGTTTGTTTGTTTGCTTGCTTGTTCTGAGTATAGTCACTCAGGTCTTCAGAAAATGTGCAGCAATGGTACAAGTATATTGTTTGTCACCAAATACAGTGGCTGCCTCTTGAGCAACTGCTGTCCTAATCAGCAACTATGCAGCTACCAGCAGGGGTTTGGCCACTGGTTTAACAGCAGACTTTGGGAATTGTCCCCATGATATTTGTGCTGTTGGCAGGCAGAATGAAAATTTATAGGGTCATTGAGCTGTCACCAAGATTTAAATGGAACCCCTGAATTCAAACAACTTTTAGGGACACCTCACTTCAAGGTGCCCTTGAGAGTGTCAGTCATAATTCAGAGAGAGTAATATTTACTATGGTGTTCACCATAGTAAAATCCTCGGGGAATAATGATTCCTTGAGGAGTATGGAATGTCTTCCAAAGAAAGCTTCAGGCGGTGGAATCAACAGAAGAGATGGAGGTTGTGTGGACATCAGTCAGTCATAACGTAAAGTAAAGATGCATGAAGCTTCTGAGCTCATATCAATGTAATCTCTCTCTCTCTCTCTCTCTCTCTCTCTCTCTCTCTCTCTCTCTCATATATATATATATATATATATATATATATATATATATATATATATATATATACACACAAAGTATATTGATACATATGAGTTTGTTTTTAGTCTCAGGAGGAAACTTTGGAATGAAAATTTCTATTTTTTTTTTTTTTTGCTTTATGGAAAATTTATTGCAATACTCCAACAGCACATCACTTTTTCTTTTTAGCATCTTGCTCTGCAGCTTCCTTTGTCCTCTTTGCTCAGATGTCTAAAAGCCAGGCATTGGCCCAGGCCATGGGAAGAGGGCATCTCTGTGGACCCAGGGAGGCAAAACAAATCCACTGAATCACCACAGGCCAATATGCTGTACCTGAAGTACTGCTCCAGGCTCATACTCTTCCCCAGGGAGCCTTCTGTTCCAAAGAAGAGAGATAGTTCTGCTGAAGAACTTATATTGGCCCCCCAGCTAACAGGACCTGTGATGCCCATCTGGAATGTCCACAAAAAGGAGAAAGCCAGAGTCATCACGGAAGAGAAAATGTTTAGCTCCTCACTTATAGACACTTGTAGATTAACAAAAAGTTTTCAATAATAATACACCACTGAATATGTAGCAAAATATTATTTTTGAATGTGAAATATTCCCTATAAACACACATGCTTAAAACTATGGTTCCAAGTATAAGGTGCTAATTTTAGGGGTTGTGGAAATGTGTGCTCCTCTTACAGGTGGACGACTTATGTGTGGTTTAAAATGCTTACCAGGCTTCTTCTGCCATCTGAATTTGAATTCTCTCCACAGTGATGTGAACTCCACTGCTCTTCAGAGGGTGAAGTGAGTATTCTCCCGGCCATTATATGTTGGCACTGCTCAATCCATAGACCAAACTACACCCTTCCCACCACGACCTATTGTTCCAGAATTTTGGTCAAAATGAATTCAAAATAAAACAAATTGACTGCCTTAAATTTTAATCTATTAATCACTGTTAAGATTATCACTGAAAATAACAGATTTAAATGACTATGGTATTTTTTTCAATCACTGAAAACAAATCTCCCCTACCCAAATGCTAATGAATTTTAATGGAGATAATTTAGTCTCTCAGAATCAGTGGACCTATTTGTTTTCTGGTAAAATGATCACTGCTTACCTTTCAAAAGTGATTTATGTTTTACTAATTCAATGATGTATCCACCTATTGCTTAGACTACAGATTTAAACCTTTAGACTCTCTAAAGCATTCAGTGAAGTCTGTCTTGATGTTCAATTATTACAAACAATCTTAAACAGATCTAGAAGGCAATTATAAGAAAGCATGAGTAGCAAGAATAAATACAAATAATAGCAATGGCTCATGCTCTCTCAGCATGATTCTGTTAAACACTGTCTATAAATAACTAAATAGGCTTTCTAATGTGTTAGTAGAGAAATGTGCTTACAGAGTAATTTCCTGTGATGTACAATTGCAAGCAGACCATGGTAACCTTCTATACCATTTTGCTACATATTGTTTTCTAAATTAAAGCTTCTTTTCTTCAAATACTGTTGTAGCATTAAGATTTGGAAATTATATATATACAGTATTAAATTCAATTTTTTTAACTAAATGAGAGATTGGGTAGTAATTAAATTGCACTTGGAAGAGGCTACAGGATATGAAATATTTACTTTAGGAAGAATAAAGTTAAGTAACAAATACTTTTGTAATTATAATGTAAAAAGTCCAACCTAAATTTTAAATAAGACCCGCGCTGACAAAATAAATATTACCTTTGGAAAGAAAAAGACACATGTTTGTATTATTAAAGCATACTGTAATCGGAAAGTCATTTTTAAACTTTTTTCCTGAGGTATGAAAATGAAAAGCAGGTCTATGATGACAACTCACAAATTAAAGTAATGTGATACATAATTTAATCAATTAATAAAAGAAACTGTGCAAATTTCCTCAGATGCATTTTGTGGAAGCATACTCATAATTTAATACAACTAAAAGTTCAAAAGCACATTATTAAGGTTAGGAAACTGAATATGTAAAAAAATAATTTCTGAACTCAGCTCAACTTTCTTCTGCCTGCCCTGTGGTTGTTTAGGAGGCTTCTTAAACTATTTTCCAACTTTTAGAATCTACAGCCATCAGAGCCGTCCCTGCCGCAGATGCTCTAGGCAGCCTACATGGCCCTGATACACTCTTACCTTGCCTTTGCCCTGGCCAGCACCGATGGCTCTGGGTGCTGTCTCCCATCGTAGCTAACTACAGTAGATCCAGCTTTGAAACCCAGCCAGGAGCACACATTCTGTGCTCAGCTCAATCTGACCCAGTTCAAAGCATTCCTCCTTTTCTCCAACCCAGTACACTGGATCCACAAACAGTATCCAACCTACAAAAGAAGACCTCATGCTCAGATATCACCATATATAAAATATGACATCAAAAGAAAGTATGCTCTCATCACAAATCCACTGCTCTTATGGAAATGTTTTCTATTGAGTATTAACTAAATTGACTCCAGGACACAGAATTAAAAAAAAAATCATAATTATCACCAAAGGCCTCAAAGCTTTCAAAGAAGACATAAACCAATATCTCAATGAACTTAAAGGGAATGAGTTTAATGAGTCTGAGTGATGAGAAACAAAAAAAAAACAAAAACAAAAACATAAGGCAGATTAAAATGGCAAGGATAGTTCAGAAGTTGAGAAATGAATAAAAAAATAGAAATATTGACCAGAGTGCAAAGTGAACTGAAGGACTTGAGTAACTAAAAACACACACAGAAAACCCAGAGAAAAGCCTTACAAGCAGAATTGGTCAATCAAAAGATTGAATATCAGGAGTTGAAGATAAATAGAGGATCAGACCAAACCAACTATTTAAAAATATGAGAAAGGAACACACAGAATATTTGCAATATTGTGAAAAAAATCCTTGAATCATAGGCATAGATGAGAAAGAAGAATCCCAGGTCAATGGCGTGGACCAGATACTGAACAAAGTCATCCAGTTGAAGTTCTGCAAATGAAGAAACGACATATACACACACATATAAGGAGGACACAGAACACTAGCTTGATAAGACATGAGAAGAAACTCTACATTGTGCATAATAGTTAAATCATTCTGAAGAAAAAGTACTGAGATGGATCATACGGAACACTTGTTGGTCTATCATAGTACCCAAGTCTAGTTTATAGAACAAATATTAGATGCATCACAACTATTTATAATTCCATTTCACAGGCTTCTTCTGGTTTCATATGTACCTGTACTCATATGCACATACTCTCCTGCACAATACATATTTATTTAAAAATATAATTCTACTCTTGAATTGGTGCTAGATATTGAATCCCCTGCACTGATTTAATAGATAAAAAGTTTGCAAACTTTGCACATTGTCAGTCCATTGTAGATAACCATCAAAAGTGGGATAGCCCAGTCATTCTTTAATATTGTCAATACTTCAAATCAGGGAATATAGCTGATTAAAAACAACCTCAAGTCAATGATGTAGTTCCAGATAAACAAAGACCTATACAGAAACTCAGAAATATTACCTTCAAAAATCAAGGAAAAATCACTCATTACAAAACAATATTTCCCAAATAACTGATTCACAGAAGAGTAAATAAAATAATTTAAAAAACTAATTAGAAGAATAAGTAACAGAATCAAACAATGAGTTATTAGGAATGAATTCTAAGGATATGTCAAAAAACATTTGAAGAAAGTAAGGAAATATGTGCAAGATATAAAAGAGGAAATCAAGAAACAAAATAACATGTTAAGATATTTAAGTTGAAATTTGGGAAATGAAATTATCATTAGAACAGTAGAATGCCTCGCCAAGAAATGAATCGAGGAGAGAAACACACTATGAAAGCTAGAGACAAGGTCGATAAAAAATTTAAGTAATGAATGGAAATATGAGGACTATAGAATAACATTCAAAAGTACAAGTTTAATAATTTTTTGAGACAAAGAGATAGTACATGTACATATATATGAAGTATAATTTAAATATAGAAAATATAGCCAGGAAATCATGCCAGGTCAAAATTAGAAATCTATCAGTAGTTAATAGATATGAGAGGCATTAAAATCCCTGACATTCAAGACCAGCAATGAATCTGCACTTGTCTCCAAATTTCTAAGTTTCTCTGGATATTTCATATATTCCTTCAAGTAGGAAAACATATTTCAAAATATATAGTAACCACTAGGCATGAAAGAGATTATAAATGTCATATGTTACTCATATTACAAAGACCAATATACCTAAATTTAATAAAGTAGATACGATAAAGTTTACTTGTGCTTGAACATAGTAAAATAATATTGAAGCTAAATAAACTTATTCAGGACATACCCTGAGTTTTTTTTTTTTTCTTTTTTTTTTTTTTGGTTTTTCAAGACAGGGTTTCTCTGTATAGCTTAGCACCTTTCCTGGAACTCACTCTGTAGCCCAGGCTGGTCTTGAACTCTCAGATATCCGCCTCTTTCTACCTCCTGACTGCTGGGATTAAAGGCCTTCACCACCACCACCCGACACACCCTGACATTTTTAAAAGAAAACTTGTTGTTGAAATTAAATTAAGTTAGGTATCATACTCTTTTCTGTAATATTCTGATTTTATAACATGTAGCTGATATAGGTATTTTTTTAAATTTTTACTAAACATTTCCAAAATTATTATCTTTTCCTGTACATTGCTAAAGAACTTATATTACCTCTAAAGATCTGGCAAAATTTCAGCAACAAGGAAATGCATAGGGTAGAAGAGGATGTGATTGGAACAGAGAACTAACTAAGCTGCCCTCCGGAGCAGCTCTTAGTTCCTTTTTCCCACACTACATCTTCGTCGATTCACCACTACACATCACCATATCCCCACAATGCCGTTTGTTATTTTATCTTGCTTTCTATGGCTTTTTATTTATACAAATTGAGAAACAGTATATTAAATTTTATTCTGGTACTTATTACTTCCTGAGGAAATCCAACTTAGAGAATTAGCTGTCAAGAGTGAGCACGGATGAATATAATTTTGTCATTTTCCTTGTTTCTCTTGTTATCAATATCATCTTTCTCTGGGGCCTTAACCATAAAGAACATTTGTTAGTGTGTCTCCGACAGCCACAGCTTTCGGTTTCAAGCTGATGTTATCTGTGCAACTGACTTTTGTCTCCATAATATACCAAATTAGTTTCAAATTGGCTGAAAACCTCTTGCTGTCTCTTCTATAATTGAACTTCCCAGAACCCATCTCATTTATTTCTAAATTCTAGTAAGTGGTAACTAACCCTAGGCATTTGTTTTTCTTGAGCCTTTAAATGTATTTTGTAGAGGCCTTTCCCTCCTGTGTTTTAAATCTTGGATGATCTTGATTTGGGAAAGTGTTAAAACTCTTAGTGCTTTCCTTATGGCACTTTCCTTTACCAAGTTCCCAATAAGATAAACGACATCACTGTGTTCATTTATGTGAGTATGTACAGACTTCAGATAACTAGAAACTAGAAAATAAAATAATGTTGCTGTAATTCATAACATCTACTTCAAATCATAACCAGAAAATGTGTTCACATTTCTGTTATATCTCTTAATATAATACTCTCCTTTGTTAGAAGGCTATTTTATTATTATATTATACTCAGTTTTAATTTGGAGGTATTATTACCTTTGATTTTTTGGGGGGAGAATGATATTAATTGCATATAGCAATGAGCATTTAAAGGACATTTTTAAGTGTCTATAATTCAAATTGAGAGTTCTCCTCAATATGCCTGCAAACATTATCCTTGTCACCAATACCCCTGCATTTGGCCCTATCTTTTCTCTTATACAGCCTTACCTCTATTTTATTATAATTTACATTTATATAATCATATTCATATATATAACTCTAGGATCCATAAATGAAAGTATGTATTTGTATTTCTTAGTATAATTTAATATGATAATCTCCAGTTGTCTCTGTTTTTCTAACTATGATATAATTCTTTTCTTCTCTAGGGGTTGATAAAATTCCATGCTTCATTTTCTTCATCTAGTCCTCTATTGGCACTTACTTTGGTTCTATAAATTAGGTACTATGAAAAACTATTGCAGAAAATATCAGTGTGCAATGATGTATAGAATATGTGGGCTGGGAGTCCTTTAGCTAAATACCAAAGAATTACCATAGGTGGAAATTTTGTAATGACATCACCATAGGACATTGAAAAAGTAGGTTGTATTTAGATCTGTTGAGGTCATTATTTGGAAATGATGGCCAATCAAATACAATAGACTTTCTGGAATGGATATATTTTACTCAAGAATGAAAGGTACATGATCTAAGGTGGTATGATGCAGAGTATTAAACAATGTTTAGTAACTTGAGGGGGGGATAAATTCCATGAACTTATTACCTGCAGACAACATTAGAGAAATTTGCTCTGTTTATCTGGTGAAGCATTCAAATAACAAAATACAACAGTGATTTGGATAGATTGTTTCAGTATGAGTATACTAGTTACCAACGTTGAAGCACTATGGAGATTTGTTTTTCTTTTCTTCACATATAAAAGCAAAACTTTGTTTTTTATACTATCAGATTCTAGTGAATGGAAGTGTTTGGTGTCTACATCTTGTTGAAGGATGTTTCAAGACAGAACATCTTCAGGCCTTGTAGTTGACTTTTGTGTAGGCTTGACCTGATGTCATTCATTTCAACATCTGCCAAATTCTTCAGGAAACAAATCTGAAGTTAGAAGTATGGCATGATTCCTCCAGATGTTTGACTTGTGGGTGGGGGAAGAACATGAAAGTAGAGAGAGAACTGCTAAGGGTAAGCGGGAGCTGGTAAGAGTGTACTGGAGAGGAAATAAGATAAACATGTAACGTGCACACATGCATAACAAAGTCAGAAGGAGATCCCTTAATTTAAAAAATTTCATCTAATAGTATATTTCAGTAATAGACATGAATAAAAAGTGAAATTGAAAAGAGTAAAAATTCATCAAAGCACAACAAAACAGTGTGGAAGAAACACTCTATAAACCAATGACCAGCACACTGAGTAAATGTACAACCATAGGCTTTTTATCAGTCAGCAATGACTCCAAAGCCTTGTCTGCAGAGGTTAGAGAATTCCCTTTATCATGGAATTAGTGAAGGTCTTAGGAAAAACACTTGAGTTTAATTCCTTCAATTTTTAATCTATCTCTTAATCACCATCTGTGCAAGAGATTTTGGTATCTATGAATTGGTAATGAAGATATTTTTAGCAATAGTTAAGTTTCAAATATCACTGTATCAATACATTGCCATTCTCATAAGCCCCTATCTGCAGAGTGTTGCTATGATCAGAGATTAGCCTCTGATATAGTCTAAGTGTCCAGTTAATTGTGCAGTAAGCTTCTTGTATTCAGGGAATTCTTTCTGACTGAAGAAGCGAGAAGCACAAGTTCTAAGTAGAAAGTCTCATCAAATACATCTCATAGTTCTAGCATATTTTCTCTATGTGTTACTGCAGTCCTTTAAACAACAGGCTCTTTAGCACTGCAGTTTCTTATCGATCTTACTGTTTCCAATGTTTTTAGGGTTAACTTAAGGTATCTGATTCTTTTTTTTTTTTTATTTTAGTAAATTTATTTTGCAACATCATTTAGTTCAACATAATAGCCACAGATTCCCCTGTTCTCCCACTCTCGCCCCCCTCCCCCTCCCCCCACCCCACGCCCCATTCCCACCTCCTCCAGATCAAGGTCTCCCCCGAGGACCGGGATCGACCTGGTAGACTCAGTCCAGCCAGGTCCAGTCCCCCCCTCCCAGACCGAGCCAACCGTCCCTGCATAGGTCCCAGGATTCAAACAGCCAACTCATGCAACAAGCCCAGGACCCGACACCAACACACAGTTGCCTCCCAAACAGATCAAGCCAAATGACTGTCTCACCCGTTCAGGGGGCCTGATCCAGTTGGGGGCCCCTCAGCCTTTGGTTCATAGATCCTGTGCTTCCATTCATTTGGTTATTTGTCCCTGTGCTTTATCCAACCCTGGCTTCAACAATTCTCGCTCATATAAACCCTCTTCTTTCTCACTAATTAGACTTCCAGTGCTCCACCAGGGGCCCAGCTGTGGATGTCTGCATCCAGATTCCTCAGACCTTCCTTGGATGGGGTTTATGGCACAACTAACAGGGTGTCTGGCCATCCCATCACCGGAGTAGGTCAGTTCCTGCCGTCTCTCGACCATTGCCAGCAGTCTTTTGTGGGGGTATCTTTGTGGATCTCTGTGGGCCTCCCTAGCTCTCTGCTTCCTCCCCTTCTCATGTGGTCTTCATTTACCATGGTCTCCTATTCGTCATTCACCCTCTCTTTTCTTGATCCAGCTAGGATCTCCCACTCTCTTTCCCTCGACCATCGCCCTTCATTGTTCCCACTCATGACCAGGCTGTTCATGTAGATCTCATCCATTTCTCCGTGTCTTTTTTGGGGTCCCGTTTTCCAGGTAGCCTCACTGGTGATGTGAGTAGCAGTCCAGTCATCCTTGTTCCACATCTAGCATCTTCCTATGAGTGAGTACATACCATATTTGTCTTTCTGAGTCTGGGTCACCTCACTCAGGATGATTTTTTCTAGCTCGATCCATTTGCCTGCAAACCGTATGATGTCATTGTTTTTCTCTGCTGAGTAGTATTCCATTGTGTATATGTGCCACAATTTATTTATCCATTCTTCAGTTGAAGGGCATCTAGGTTGTTTCCAGGATTTGGCTATTACAAACAATGCTGATATGAACATAGCTGAGCAAGTGTTCTTGTGGTATGATTGAGCATTTCTTGGGTATATGCCCAAAAGTGGTATAGCTGGATCTTGGGGGAGATTGATTCCCAATTTTCTAAGAAAGCACCATATTGATTTCCAAAGTGGTTGTACAAGCTTGCATTCCCACCAGCAGTGGAGGAGAGTTCCCCTAGTTCCACAACCTCTCCAGCATAAAGAGTCTTCAGTGTTTTTGATCTTAGCCACTCTGACAGGGGTAAGGAAGGTATCTGATTCTTAAGGTTGAGGATCCTTACATGGAAATAATGTAAACTATCTAGCTCTCATAGGACATAGTAGCATACACAGACCAGTACTCAACTACTTAGGCAAAAAAGGATTTTATGGACAATAAGTTATTTAGCTATATGTCTAAAAACATAAAAAAAGTTTCATATTTAAATAATTGTTTTATTTTGTGTGTGGTAGGGATGCAACTGAGGCTGCATTTGCTAAATGAATATTAAATGATTTGCCTATATCCTCAGTCCATCACTACGTTTTGATGTAAAAATTGTGGGTTGGCAAGGTGTTGTACTTGAGAGATGACTCTATGGTTAAGGGTGCTTTCAGCTCTTGCTGGTGACCTGGATTTGGGTGTCCCTCATTTGTAACACAAATTGCAAAATGGTCTTATTAATAGAAAACTCAGAGCCAGATATTAGCGTTAAAGCTGAAAGATCAAAGAAGCAGAGCAGTTTAGCCACAAGTTCTTACCTCTATGAAATCCTCAACCTCAAGTGATAAAGTTCCTGTTTCCTCACACTTTACATACCTTTCTGTGTCCTGCCATATTACATCCTGGAATTAAAGACTTGTGTCAACACAGCCTTGTAGCTGGAGGTTTTCCTGTGTCCTGGCCGGCAAGCAGTAGGGACAAAATTCTCTCACTTGTGTCCCTCAAGTAAACATACAGAGGTTTAAATTATTTATAACCGGTTGGCCATTAGCTCAGGCTTATTATTGATTATCTCTTGTATCTAAATTAACTCATAATTCTTATTAATGTTTAGCCACATGGCTTAGTACCTTTTCTCAGTTCTGTCTTCACATCTTGCTTCCTCTGTATCTGGCTGGCAACTCCTGACTCAGGCTCCCTCTTCCCAGAATTCTCCTTGTCTGCTTATCTTGCCTATTCTTCCTGCCTGGCTACTGGCCAATCAACATTTTATTTATCAACCAATCAGAGCAGCACATTCGCAGCATACAGAATGACATCACCCATCACAGCCTGGTTCTGTTCCTCTCATGTAGCCCAGCCTGGCCTTGAACTCTCAGAGATCCAGATGGACCTTTGCCTCTGGAGTGATAGGATTAAAGGTGTGTGCCACCATTGTCTGACCTCTATATCTAATTTAGTCGCTGGCTCTGATCCCCAGACAAGCTTTATTGTGGTACACAATTGCCGGGGACCAGCCTCAGCAGTTTCGGGGGTCTAAAGGATGGGGTACCTGGAAGGTGCAATAATGACTCAGAGACAATGTTCATGCAAGCTGAAAGGTCATTTCGGGCTTCTGTAGTTGCTAAGTTTCTCTTACTTCCCTGGCTTCTCTTAGTTTCTCTAGGTTCTCTTAGTTTCTCTTAGCTTTTCTTAGTTTCTCTTAGCTTCTCTTAGGTTTTGCTACAGCTTCTTTAGCTTCTGCTTTTGCCCTGGTGACCTCAGTCTTTTATTATCATAAGCACGGGGGAACAGAAAGAAAAGGGAAAATCACCCATTACAAAATGATTCCAAAATTTATTCTTAGAAAATCACCAATATATTCTTCATAATCTTTTACTAAACACAGGAACTATCCCAGACTTAACACCAAAGCAAACATAATCTATTTTTATTATTACTGATTATACAATCTTCTGAGCACTTGACCCAAAGGCTAGCAACATGCAATTTCACAAAAAAAGTAAAAATAAGAACTGTAGTCAATGTACCAGACAGTCATTACCTTCTCACAGAGTCTGCTCCAAACTCAAGACCCCTGTAGCTGCCTAAGTTCCACCTCTGCCCTCTGCAAACACTAAGCACCATGACTGGTGGGCTACAAAACCTCAGACAAGAAATCTGTCCCTGCAAGTCAGCAACTTCTGTCCTTCTATAACCAACAATTCCAAGGAAGACCTAATCTAATTTATAGAGCTTCTATGAAAGGAAGCTCAACTTTCTTGGCAGCTCTTTTCAATCTAGGAACCAAATAAAGCTTGTAGCAATCACTCCATCAATTGTCACATTATCTCCACACTCCTTCAGGAGGAATAAAAAGTATCTGAATTTAAGTTGCCATCTCCCTTTCTTGATGGAGGCCACTATTTTCCTCCTATTCTAGGTCCCCACACTTTTAGTTTGTCATTCCATCTGTATGTTATTCCATCCACAGTCTTCAGCCAATACCCCTTAGGGTCTCAAGTTTTACACAATGTCCTTGGAATATCCTTAGAAGCCAATTTAAGTCCAGTGTGTTGATACACATCATCTATTTGCTATAGTTGACCACACATTCAGTACAGTTTATCCAAGCCTAAAAAGCTTCCCCAGGCTGCAGGTTCTTTTCCATGAACTTCATAACTGCCTTAACCCCAGCCTGAGTGATCATCTCTGTATAATTTCCTGTGAAATTTACTTCACTCCTTTCCTGTATCACAGAAATCACCATTGATCTAGGAACACAAACATGAAGATCAGATAGAAGAAAAAGACTAATATTACAAAAAAAATATTTATATGGAGGAGGATGTGACATGTGCACATCCTAAAGCATGACTTTGACACATAGGCATTTCTTCCTTGCCCTCTAGAGGCATGCTAAGCAGAAGATCCGGAGGAGAACACACGGAGGGTTGATGGTCCACAATCTCGGGTCCCCTTTCCCCAATCTCTGCTGGCAGCACATCAGCCATCTTATATGCCATCCCAGGCACACAATATATCTCCACAACCATTCTCATGATAGGTCACAACATGTGTTAAATCCAATTCCATGAAATCTTCAAACTTCTTCTGGCTCTATGTTGTAATCATAACATTCATGCCAGCAGAACTGTCATGCACAGGAGTAATGTTTATTTTTAAAAAGCCTTAAAGCAAAAATACTTTGAGAGGTTATGTTTTATTGTGGAAAACATACAAACAATTAGATAATAAGACTAATGAGAAAAGTAATCAAGAATCATTGTGAAAGAGATGAAACACATGAAAATCTTTTATTTTTTTATATTTTATATATATTATATTTTTATATTTTCTAAATAGTGAAGTACAAATAAACAAGATTCTAAACACCACATTTATTTAAACATTATTCACTATGTTTCCTGAATCAGAAGTATATTCTGTGTATTTTAAAATGTTACAATATTCTACTTATTACAACTGTAGTGGATACTCTAAAGTACATTCATGCTTACACAGACTAAGTATAATTTTTTCTAAGGTGGAAAATTATGTTCATATTTGAAAAGAAAAGGTCTTAAACATATCATTTATCTTTATCATAGGAAAATTATGATCACTAATTTGTTCTCATCCTATACTTTTTAATATGTATGTTAAAGTTTTTAATGTTGGCCTTATATTATGCCTTCAAAGAACATAAGAGTAAATTCATTTTGCCCCTCATCAAATGTTCAGATTATATTGTCCTGGGAAGCAGGTTGAATAAATTCAGATCTTCTTATCTCCTACCTCTCCTCCAAATTGGATCCCTCAGCCTAATGTCAGGCTCAGTAGCAGACCACAGATTGTGCACAAATCACATCTCCAATGGATCTTCTCCTGCAATCTTCCTTTCCCCAACTCATTGCTTTATTCCACCCCCAGCTCTAGCAGTAATTTCCTGAGAACCCACAGAACACTCCTACCAAGGAAGAACCTAGAGTGAATGGAATCTTTGCTACTTACTCTTCTTCCCCTTAGATGTCCCCCAGTATTATTTCCAGCTCTGTATCAGACTACCTGTTATGATATATCTTCATTCTCTGTCCATATTTTCATGGTACTAAGCAGATCTTGGTGGCACACTCTGATTTCCCTCCTCCTGTGGACTCCCTGACACCCACTCCCAACTTCATTTATTTCCATTACTAAATGTCATCTCCCCAAAATTATGAATATATTTTATTCAGAACCACCAGTGGTTAGACCTTTCAAGGTGCCAGAAGAATTTCCTACCAAGCAATACACAGTCAAAATACTCTCTTAAGAACCAGAGAAGACAATCAAAATTTAGGAACAAAACACCCATCCAACAATGCACAGATTTCAGTAAGTAGATCAGAAAATTTCCAAATCAAGATACCTAGATCCCAGTGCAGAAATGCAATCATTACTGTGAGAATAAGTTTATCTGTGATTATTGTGCCTGCACTTGGGACTCTTTTCTTCCTGTTGGGTTGCCCTGTCTAACCTCTATATGATAGTTTTTATTTAATCATATTATATTATGGTAATATTGTGTTCCCCAAAATATTGTGCACCCTAATAAACTTTTCTGGGGGTCAGAGAACAAAACAGCCACTAGATTTAGAAGCCAGAAAATGGTGGCACACATGCCTTTAATCCTATCACTTGGGAGGCAGAGATCCATGCATATCTCTGTGAGTTTAAAACCACACTGGAAACAGCCAGGCATGGTGATTCACACCTTTAATCCCAGGAAGTGAGCCTTTAATCCCAGGAAGTGAGGGCAAAAAGCAGAATGGTATATAAGGTTTGAGGACTAGGAACTAGCAGGGTTAAGCTTTTAGGCTTTTGAGCAGCACAATGCAGCTGAGATTCATTCTGGATGAGGACTCAGAGGTTTCCAGTCTGAGGAAACAAGATTAGCTGAGGAATTGGCGAGGTCAAGTAGCTGTGGCTTGTTCTGCTTCTCTGATCATCCAGCATTCACCCCAATATCTGGCTTCAGGTTTGTTTTTATTAATAAGACCTATTAAGATTCATGCTACATTATATATTTTTTCATGTTAATAAAAAAGACAACAATTGAAATTGGGTAACATAGAATTAAATATTGTAATAATAAACTAATTTTATGGCAAGAAGTCCATGTAAGCTAAAGCAATACTGAATAAGAAAAGAACTACTGGTAGGATCCCCAATTTCAAGTATTACTATAGAGCTGTATTAATAAAATTGCATGGTATTGGCATTAAAACAGTCATCTCAATGAATAAAATGGACTTAAGACACAGACATAAATCCAACATGTATATAATTGATTTTAAATAAACAAGAGAAATTCACATTCGAAAATAAACAATATCTTCAAAAACAATACTGATCAGATTGATTGGCTGCAAAGTAGATGAATTCAAATAAATCTATATTTACCACACTCCACAAACTTCAAATGAATAAACTATCTCAGTATAAAACCAGATATATTAAAACTGATAGAAGAAAAAAATGGGACATAGCCTTAAACTATTCAGCACAGGAAGAAATCTACTTGAAAAGAATACCAACAGTATAGGCACAAAGATCAAGAATTAATAAATAGGCACCATGAAATAGAAATTTTTCAGTCTGGCAATAGACACCCTCATATGCTTAGTGACATGGTACAGAATGGTAAAATTATTTCAGCAACAATATATCTAGTTGAGGATCTTTGTGGATTTCTGGGGACCTCTCTAGCACTTTGCTTCTTCCTATTCCCATGGGGTCTTCATTTTTCATGGTCTCTTTTTCCTTATTCTCCCTCTCTGTTCTTGATCCAGCTGGGGTTTCCTGCTCCCTGAAGCTCTCTTTCCCTCGACCCTTGCCCTTCATTACTCACCCACATCCAGTTTGCTCATGTAGATCTCATTCATTTCTTTGTCATTGGGCGATCCCTGTGTCTTTCTTAGGGTCCTGTTTTCTAGGTAACCTCCCTGGAGTTGTGAGTAGGAGTCTAGTCATCCTTTGTTTTTTTGTTTTTTTATTTGTTTGTTTTTAAATATATCTATTTGAGGACTAACATCCAAAATATATAAAGAACTCAAAAAGTAGGCATTGAAAACACATATAGCCTAATTAAAAATTATGTATAGATATATACAGAAAATTATCAAAAGACAAGAGTCAAATGGCTGAGAAACTCTTAAATGTTAAAAATACTTCATTATTAGGGGAATAAAAGTAAAATAATTTTGAGATTTCATTTACTCCTGTCAGAATGGCTAAGATCAATAGAACAAGTGACAGCTCATGCTGACAAGGATGCAGAGTAAGGGGAACTGCCATCCATTGCTGGTGGGATTATAAATTTGTGCATCCATTATTGAATTCAGTGCTGTGGTCCTTCAGGAAGATGGGAATCAGTCTACCTCCAAATCCAGCCCTACCACTCTTTGGTATATACCCTCAAGTCCAACCATGTCCATTGCTGCTCAATTCATAATAGTGAGAAATTGGAAATAACCTAAACCTTCCTCAACAGAAGACTGGAAAAAGAAAATGTTGTACATTTTACATAACAAAGTATTACTCAGCTGTTTAAAAAAAAAAAAAAAAAAGAAATCCTGAAATTCACAGTAAAATGGGTAGAACTAAAGAAAAAAATCATTCCATGAGAGGCAACAGACCCAGAAAGACAAATATGGTATATATTTGCTTACATGTAGATACTAGTTGTTAAATCATTGATAAGCAAGCTACAAGAACCCACCAAGGTTCGATGTAGAGCAAAGGACTATGCGGTGACAGATAAATATCCCTAGCAAAGGGAATAGAATAGATATCTTCGATTGACTATCACTTGTGAATGTATATTTAGTGTCCTTCAAAAAAGTCTTGCTTGGGGCAACAAACTGCTCTTAAGATTAGGCTGCACAACAGCTGTAAATGGCCAACAGCAAGTGAAGTACATGGCATATTTAGAGGTTTTTTATATCATAATTCATGTCAGGGCTCTTTCTTTTTAAAAAATATCTAATTTTACTAATTTTATTTTTAATTATATATTTTTCTTCTCTTTATCTATCCTTCAGATTCTTTGCATCTATATCATGGCTTCCAGTTCACTGTTTTTATGGGATTCTTGAGTGTGCAAATGAAAGCCTCCTCTGAATTTTGTGCCTTCTCTTAGACTCTTTTCCTTCATGATTTTTTGTTTTTTGTCCAATTTTGATGTGCTAGTTTTTGCTTTGTTTTCCTATATTTGTTATTATATCATAGAGGCCTGTTTATTTTCTAATTGGAGACATAGGGACAGGATTCTGGATGGGAGGGAGGAGCTAGGGAGAGTAGAGGAAACCAAAAACTTTTGTCAGGATATATTATGTGAGGAAAAAAAATCTATTTTAAATAAAATGAACAAAGGAGTATATTGTCATAATTATCAAAACTGAAATTGCAGTCACATTAATTTCTTAGGACAAAATGTTTTCAAACTTCAATTGTTTCTTTAATGAATCAATAAATTAACTGTTACTCCAATGCTGAGCTAGCACAAAGTAAAAATAAATAAATAAATAGATAGATAAATAAATTATCCATTTATAACTTACATACTTTAATACTAAGCACAAATTTTTGTTTGTTTTCTAAACAATAAGATTTCAAACTTCAGTTGTTCAATAAATTTTATTCCATGAATTAATAAAAATTTTGTCTAATTGTACAGATCATATATGTATGGTACCAAAACAATAAGAACCTGAAATTGTAAAAATTAAATTAGGTCAAAATGTAAAATACATTTTTGCAAGAATACTGTTCACAGATGAATAAAATTAAACTTTTGATATATTATGATTGTCATGATTATTGTTGAATTTACAGCATTTGTAGTACAATATATTTTTTAATTCAATAATTATGATGCTGTAACAATGTATCTCTCATTCCTTTATATCATAAGGGCATAGATTTCTCTTGAAGGGTAATTTTATTGAAGGTCAGGGGAAGTTAAAAGAATATCAATAGATTATCTTTAAAAAATAATCATCTAATAAGTATATTATTTTTGTATTTATTTCCTTACTTGTGCATACAACTATTGGGACTTTTAACTAATTAAATAACTAAATACATACTTTTAGTGTTTTTTTTCCCCCTCAGGTTATTTTCAGTCATGAAGTTTATTGCCATCTCTGAATAATTTAAGCTTTTCAGTATATTTTTGTTAATAACTTAGTGACTGCCATTTTCAAATACTTTAAGTAAAATTAAAATGATAAAAAACATTTACATTATTGATTAAAATACATTTATTGTTACATTTAAAGAATACTCCCCCAAAGGAATACATAATTGCAAGTTGACTGATGCTTGAAACTTTTCTTTGCATACATTAGCATGTCTATCACTGTTGTCCCTGTTCAGGTGATATTCAGGCTTTACTGTTGGTGAGACTTCATAGCCTTAGTTCTGACATTTGTAAGAGACACAAACTCACAGGAACCTCACTGTTCCTCTGGCTCTTCCACTGTTTCTGACCCATCACCTGCAAATGCTTGACTGCAGGCATTGTGTTGGAGATGTATCATATCAAATGAAGCTGGGTTCTACAACTCTGTATGATCAACTCCTTTCATCATGATGTGTATAAGTTGTTCAGCACTGTGTCTCTTCTACTTTCTATGCACAGTGTTCTATTCTAGAAGAATAATGTGCGGATCAGTATTATTTCACTTCAAAAATCAGTGACCTTCTTTGAATAGCGGCAAGTTTTTGGTTTATAAACCTACTTTTCTCCTACTCTTTGAAATTATTTTGGCCCTTGATAAAGAACATCACACTAAGCAATTACCGATTATAATTAGATTTCTGACCAAGTCTCCTTTTCATATTTAAGATTATATCAGAAGATTTTGAACCTGCTTTTACCTTGGATATTGAGTTAACCTTAAAACATGACCTGATACATTTTGGATCCCATTTTTTAAGTCTCCAATTATTTCACCTTTCCTCTTCACCTGAAAATTTTATTATACTTTTCCAACCAACTGTTAATGAAAATACTCCTGAAATAGTCAACATACTTCAATTATATTTTCCTCTGCATTTTAAGGATGGTCTTATTAAATTCCATTTTTTTCTTTAATTGAAAAGGTAGTTAAATAAACTGTTTTAGTGATGAGATTGCGGTTGAAATTTTATCTGGTATTGGGAATAACTGAATTTTGACCAACAAGCTCAAATGTCCACATTTTCTCATAAGTGCTTCCAAGTCAATGTGTCTGTGGAAATAAGCATGATCCACATTTGTCACCCAATTGATTGCCAGGATTCCTGAAACAGTTCAGGCTGAACAGGTGTGTGTCCCCTTAGTCCTTCACAGCTCCCTATATATTTGTTCCAATGCTGTGTGCTGGCTTGGAGAGGATGACCTTTCCTAACATAGAAGAACTGTTCTTTAACCATGGGTATAGGAGTAGCAGCATGCTCACCTCTAAAAACCCCAAACAAGCTCCAATCTCATAATCAAAAAAATCATGATGAAAGCTTATACTTCCAGAGGAACTGGCTATGTACAATTTTTTTTTGTCATACAATCGACTGTTCATAGAAGCCAAACAGCTTTATTTTTACCATGTATCCAAGCAAAGCGTTCTGGTGGTTGCCCATAGTGTTTGGGGAGATATATACTGAATAAATATATACATAACCTGTCAGTTAAGTAAGCCTGCCCCTAGTTGACATTCTCTATCACAACTACAAAAAGTTGTCATTAACATTAGTCTCACATGGGCCTGATAGCATGTGTCTATAATGCTAGTCCTCGCCAGAGACAGCTGATAGAAGGTCTATGATCTGAAGACCAAGTGATATTTCATCCAAAGCAAAGCAAAGCAAAGCATAATCTTATTGGCTACATTTTTGGCAGGTTATCTGTCATTTTTTCTAAGTAAATTTTAAAGTAGCTCTTTGGAGAGATTGCCCAAAGATTAAGAGCTCTTGCTCCTCTAGCAAAAGAACTAGGTTTGATTCCCAATACCAATATATTAGCTCAGAACCATCTGTAACGCTAGTTCCTGAGGACACTCCACCCTCTCTGACCTTCATGGGAACTAAGTATGTGTTTGATGCACAGATATACATTTAAGAAAACATGCACACATATATAAACCTAATAAGTAAATGAATAAAAACTTATAACATTATTTGTAGATTCTAAGGCATTATAGAAATTTAGTGAATACATTTTCAATGATACATTAGTATTTTGTTCATTGTTATAAGTCTGAAAATTAAGGACCTCTCACAAAGGGCCCTGGAAGAGGGTGTCTTGATACAAAATGAAACATCTTAAGATTAATGGCAAATACACATTTCTGTTTGTGTTGCAAGTTGTGTTTGAGATCTGGATGTTTTCTGAAACTATTGTGGTTTGTACTAAATTTTAATGGCATTGGTAATGACTAATCCCACATCTCTATTTTAACAGGTATGATTTTGTTATAAATTAGAAGACCTTTGATCATAAAGAGTTAGAGTTCACATTAACTGTTGCTAAGATTCTTTTCATCAATGGAGCAGAAGTCAACTATTTTGTTTTGGGGATACTTATTCTTTAACTTAAATTGGACTAGATAAGAACCCTGGAAAACACAACATTAAAGAAGTGAACATAGATACATAGCAAACAGCTCTTTTTACTGTTGTACTATGTTATAATTTCTTTTACAGTCATGAGATACCAGTCACTAATATCTTAACATTCTATAACTTAGGCTTCTTATAATAGAGGAAGTTTAGATTCTGAATGTCATAGTTTGTTAGCATTATATCTCTTATAATCTTCAATATTTAAAAAAAGTTTAACAGACATATTTGATAATAATTTAGCTATCACTTTCATTAATCACAGGCTTAATAATCTTTCATTTGAAAACCGTGTATTAAAAATAATTTTGAAGAAGTTCTTTGTAATTTATCCAGTAAAGATTTACAATATATATTACCCAATGGCATCCAAACTGATACAAATAAATTTTACAACTTATTATGTCTTTATCCAGAGCTATCACATAATTGGAATAATGTTAATAATTCCATAGGCCTTCAAAGTAAATTTTGTGGATAAACTAGTACTATAACAGATTGGGTCATCACAGTCACATTAACTATAATACAAAGATAAACTCTAATAGGGTATTTGCAGATGCAGTTATTCTTCATGCTCAGGTTACTTTTATTTCTCACACTGTTATTTCCTAATGACTACAACCATAACACTGTCTAATTTTTACTCTATTCCACCATCAGTATTTATATTCTAATTATCTTTTGTATGTCAGCACATTATTAATATAAAATCTCTAGTTTTTTTTTTTTTTTTAATAATCCAAGAGTTGACACGCTCAGGAACAAACTAGGAAAACAACTCTTTTGAAAACCACATGGAGCCAGGCGGTGGTGGCACACGCCTTTAATCCCAGCACTTAAAAAAAAAAGAAAAGAAAAGAAAACCACATGGCTATGGTTTTCCTGGATCTGGACTTTCCATGGTCATGTATTGGAAAAAATACATGACACTCATAGCTAGACCATGTATTTTAATATTGTAAAACTCGTGTTTTCTAGACTATGTAACAATTTAAGAAAAATAATCTGTGGCACAGGAATTCCAGCATATTCTATGATTTCTATGACTATAGATCGAAGACCTTTTTCCTCACTGACAGAAATGCAGGGAAATCTTGTGATATCTCTTAGACAGGAATTATTCCCATATTCAACAGGAAGAAGTTAGAGAGGATAAATTGTTCTTGCTGTTATGTGTCTCCAAAAGATTTTTGAGCCCACAATTCTAGTGGGGTTACTTGGGGGAAGAAAAGAGTGAGAGGGAATTTGAGAGGGAATATGATGAGAAAGGCAGCAAGAGAGGAAAGAGCTGTCACCTATTGGTTACTAAGTTTCACTCAGCCAAGAACATGCTCAGGAAAGGTTATGATGTGAACTTGGGAGAAGAGACCATGTTATGACCAAGAAGTCATCTTAGTGTTCGGAATCACAGTCTTTCCCTTTCTTCTTGGCCGCTTGAAGCCAGTACTTGGAGAAGCCATCATATACCCACAGGCCACACTGTATCTCCCCTTTAATAAACCATCTCCTTTCTTGAAGCTCTCAAGAAAAGATATATTAACATATCAAGCACTGTATTTCATCCTGTAATGAAACTTCTTCCCAACCACAAAGATTGACATTGTCTCCTATGTCTCCCTTACATTGGTTGGTTAGTAAGCTAAATTCCTTAAAAAAAAAAAAAACTGTTAGAATTAAAATGAGTAATGTTAAAATATTCTGTAAAAAGTGCAATTGCAGGATGGATGCTTCTTCAGGTAATTCATTGTCCAATATATTAATTTTCCTTTAAGGACCTGTAATATTCAAACTCAACTTACTTCTCTTTTGTTTAGTCATAGTTTCTTTTCTACATCATCTTTGTGAGAATAAAGTTTAAATGATTATACGTTTAAATCCGGAAAGATAACTTCATTTTGATGCACTCAAGGAACATGTAAACAGCACCACCTCTCCACAATTAAATCTTCACAATTTTCAATTCTGTTTTCTTATTCCTCTCCATATTAACCACTACATGACCAAACAATGAGCTGACAAATGGAAGGGTACAAAAAAACCAGAGTAAGAAGTAAAAGTTTGAATTGGGAAGATAAAATGGATGAAGACAATCAGTTCACTAAAAATTATCCGAAGAAACAAATTTCACAGTCTATTAGCTTTAGTACATAGACCAGAGATGCAGGATGCTGCTTCCTGTCTATAGACACTGCATTCCAGGGGTTTTATATATCTATTTACAGCTTTCATGCAACAGCAAATTTTACCTGTTAACTTTTGTAAGGGACTCAGCATTCAGAAATTCAGAATATCCATTTATAGTAATAATAATAATAATAATAATAATACACAATTAGAGAGACTAGAAAAATAACGAGGACCAGTGAGATTTGATCACTGCAGTTTTCCCAAACCATGCTGTTATTATTACATTATTGTGATTGGGTAGTCTAGGCATGGGCAAACACAGTTGATTAATTCTAAGTTGTTTAATAATTTAACTGTAAGTCATTGAGTCTATTTGTGTTTGAATATTTGAAGATTACAACCACAAAGGAAATTAGAAGACAGTACAATTGTTTAATGTCTTATTTTTTGAGTATTCACATTAGGCAGATATTTATGGCAACATTTTTGGTTCATGTGATACAAAATACTCTAAATATTTCTCATTTCTATAGGGAGAGAAACTTATTTCAAATAAATGAAATAAGTATACCAACAAAAGATACTTAAAGATTAAAAATTGAGTACATTTTAATTATCACAATATTTTTGTGTTCTTGTGTATGTATATTCAATTTAGCACAATTTCATTTGCCCATATATTATATATTTCACTATAATAAAAATACATTAATTAACCTAGGTTTTAAATTAAACACTCTGAAAATAGTAGTTTTAGATGACTATATCCACATTACTGAAACTATTCAGATTTCTTGATCTACCTTAAATTTTTTGGTGTTTTAAGAAAAGAAAATGAGAAATATTTTATTATAACAGAAAAGCTGTTTTAATAATTATATTCTACACTTAAATATGCAAAATATAAAAACAAGTTGAGTCTTCAAAATTCAAAAGTAAGAGCTGTTGACTCATCACACAAGGAAATCATGAATGCTTTCAAAATGACATGTACTCTGTCATGGGAAACATTTGTCTATTACATATTCACAGACACATCATTGGTTTAATTATAGATTTAAATCTACAAAAATAATTTACATCTAAGAAGTTGTCACATGCCATCCTATTGGAGTTATTAACAAGAACATTTTTTATGGTATTAAGTAGTTATTCATTAAATTCTACAATGCAAAGTAAACCTTGAACTTGAGAACTTAAAAGTGATTATAATGTTTCATTGCACAAGATTGAAAACTGAGTCTTGAGAATGGATGTCATATGCAATTATAGTTGATGAGAGGAAATACAAGTGCATAGAAAACACATTTCACCCTGCTTAAAAAGCTCTCTAAAAGAACTCTATGTAAATTTGACTTTATTGTTTTTATATCACTTAAAATGTATACATATATATGCTCAATTTTTAAAAGTAGAAATAGAATAATTCATTATATATTCTAATATTCAGCTATGAGTTTTCTATTGAGAAATATAATTCTTCCATCATGAAAGGTAAGAACAATTATCCTACTTCAGATGAAGGCAACCAGTTTTATAAAGGAAATTAGAGTCTAATCAGTTACATGACAAAATATCTAATTGATTTTTAATTTGTGCTACTTTACATATTAGGAACAAATTGTTACACACTGAAAATTCAATCAAATTGCATAGCAAAATTATACAATAATAAAATATAAAAGTAAAAATAGTAAATTGTAATTAACAATGAAAGCATAGCTAATAGATTAGTTTTACTTTTTCCTGCTTACATAAAATTAATATCAGGTAATTAAGAAATTGAGAGTCATCTTTAGTAGCTAGTTAAAATGAATGTAAATATTTATCCATCCCTGCAAATAATTTCACTGATGGCATGAATGTAAAATGGAGTATTTTTAAAACAAATAACATAACAATATGTTTTTACATTGTGTTTAACTACTCTGAAGATGTGATATATTGAAGATACCTCATGATCTTTAAGGACCTTTGATACTTTATTTCTATAATAGCCATACTTTATTATTTAAATCTTTTCATGTATAAAATATTTATTCTTGAATGTCTGTACAATATTTTACTTAATATCAGTTTTGAAATAATCAATTAAATTTACTCATTTGATTTCAGAATGTTAAATTTGATGAAAATTGCCCTCAATGTTTTTATCTATCCAAAATGTAAATATATTGATATCAATGGTTTTCTGTATTAAAGAGAACAATAACAATACTAAGATAAAATTAAGCCAACCTTCCAATGCATTAACATACCAATTATTATAAACTATCTTTCAATTTTGGTCAAATTTCCTAAAGCATTCCTCAACTATAAATTGTTTTCTGCTTTCCAATGTTTCCTAAAACATTAAGTACAACAATTATTATAAACTATTGGTTTAATATAAAAATATTCTGTATACTATTTTCAATTGTATTTTGAGACAAAGAAGGATGATATTTGCACCCTGAATCTTGATTTTTTTATTGAAATAACCGTATGAAAAGTCATTTTTATTGAATATTTCTGTCCTTGTTTTAGAATAAATGTGAATCCATTTCACTGAATTTGTATTTGGTAATGAAAATAAGATGTGCAATTGTTTTGTAAGTATAAATATTTTAGATGTATGTTTTTATTTATATACACTAAAAGGTCTATTTTTATCTAAAATATGAAGAGGTTTTAGAGATATTTTTATAGATATGCCTTCTCATAAATGCTCTCAAAGTCCAACCAAATATAACAAACTAAAATATAACTAAATCCTGTGGAAGACAAACTGCTTGATTGATTTTGTATTTGTTTTATACACATCATTTCTAGCAACTGAAACAACACTCCTAAAAATAAAAGCGTTATGATAGGAATTACAAGTACTGTGCACATTTTCATGATTTTTTTATTACTTGATAAGTTTAAAAGAACTATATTTATAAATTAATAATTCTTTCAAATATAAAATCTTTATTACAATTTTTTAATACCAAGCAATCTCTCCAACACCTACTTTCTCATTTCCTGACTTCTCTATGAAGGATATGATAATATTGACTTGTGTACCACTGTGTTACCATAAGAATGAAAGTCAAACAATTGCATTGTATGCAAGTCTTGGAAAACCACAATGAATACTCATTTACATATTCTTATTTACCAAAACAGGCAACATTTTAGAGGTTTTGTGAGTTTCTAATACACCCATTGTTTAGCTCATTTTTTCAGTTTATTCTATTAATAATGCATTAGATATCATGTTTTTATAATAGCTTATATTCATTGAGTTGCTATTTGTTCTTAGTATCCTAAATCCAATATTTCTTCCAGGAACTATTTTTTTAAATATTTTATGACAATATTTTATGTATCAACTGTCTTTGATTCTGTTTGATAATATTTTAACTTACAGAAATACCAGTTTTATTTTGACCTAATGAGGTTGATGGTAAATCCATGTGCAGTAAATGCACATAATAATAATTACTTTGTTAGCATTAATTCACTGCGCAGGTGTAAGAAAGTGAAAACTCACATACCACATGTGATATAATCCTGCATATTCTCTTCCATTTCTTACTTAAAAGTCCAAGGTTGATAGTTGAAAATAGTGATTTCACAATTGGATACATAGTTTGGCAAATGTAAGGTGTTAGCCAGAGATAAACCTAAGTGATTTATTGTTTATGTGTTTTAGGTCTAGATAAAAATATGTTAATAATATATAGTGAATATGAGATACTTTGGGTATATGAAATAATTTGTATCATTATAAACACATATCAAATACTCCTTTCAGTTAAGAACAATGTTTCAACCCATTATCTACATTTTTGTGGTTGAAAACATTATTTATCTTTAATAATTTAGCTTACTAGGAACTTAGAAACTGTCTCTTTTGTTAACTAAAATTTATTATTCCATTTAACTTGGCAATCAAATGAACTTAAAACTTTGCATATCCATTCTCTACCCATTTATAATATCTTCTTTGGCAAATCTCCTTAAAGATGTCCTCCTCTTAATCAAGATATTCTGAGTAATAAGTGAATGTGTTCACCTGTTTCTACTTAACTTTCATTTTTTTGCAATCTTGTTTTAAGTTGTCTGCCATATTTTAATAAACTTAAATATGAAATACATTGCATTTCATACCTCAAATATGTTGGTTACTATTCCTTTGTAAACTAGCAAATGATATGTTAATAGAAATATCTTTAAGTGCTTTCTTACAGTGAATTTAACAACTAAGATTTAAATTATAAGAATGGGAGAGTTTGGTTCTACCCACTCCTCTTAACAATATGATGAAAAAGAAACAGCACAGACAAACGATGAAGAAAAAAATTAAAGTTTTAAAATAGCATAAAATACCAAGTATTCAAGGTACATAGGTCATTTTTAAGACATCTAATCCAAAGGACTGGAAAGAGGACTCAGCAGAAAATTTGCTCACCATAGACAGGTCAGCACTAATTAGGACCCCATTATCCATGCACTTGCAGAGCAAATATGGTGATTCACCTATAATCCATGTATTCTACAGGTAGAGACAATAGGATATGCCAAACTGGAATTAGCAGAGGGAGATTCCGCACTCACCTGCCTTCTATATCCCTTGATAAAGACAGAGTGATGTGGTAAAGCTGTCAGACTTTACTGCTTGCAGGGGCTGGAACCTGGCCCCCTCCCTCAGTTACATTTGTATGAGTTTTTCCATTTATTATTCCTCTTTATTTCCTCTTCACAAGTAGGAAGCTTATCTGGGTGGGTTTTGGTCCTGGGATAACCACTCACTTTATGGCATTTAGCATCAGGATTTATTTCATCCTTTGTTGTTGTTGTTGTTGTTTTATCTCCTTGAGGATATATAAGCTCTATTATACTTCCTCAGGCTCCTCCTTCCCCTCCCTCCTCTGAAAACTGTACAATTTTTTATTACTGTGTCTAGCTTTTCCCTTTTTGTTATATATTTTCATGAGAATGATCACTAATAACCATGTGACAAAATCACTACTAGACTGTTTTGAAATCTCTTCTGTAAATGCCATTAATCTAAAAGTGTTTGATTTAGCTTCAGGCAGGTTTTTTTTCCGTGTGTGTGTGTGTGTGTGTGTGTGTGTGTGTGTGTGTGTGTGTGTGTGTTTTGTTTGTTTTTTAAGACAAGGGCAAAAAGCAGCCATGTTCTTTGCCAAACCATTATACCATTACAGGAATGGTCTCTTGATCACTTATTAATACTCTTCCCCTCTAAAACCTCTTCTTTCAGGCTGTCATAACCTACAATGCTCTGAGAACCACTGTCTTCCATGCACCTACTATTATTTCCTATTATGCCCTGTTTAAAGCATTTAACTACTTTCCTAATGCAAAGTTCCAAAAGTCTACATTCTCTCCCAACAAGCAGAATGGCCTTGCATGCCACAGCACAACCCAGTCTCTGCTACCAATGACTGTGTTAGTCACTGTTCTAGACACTAGAAACAAGGCAAGTCATACATAAAGATTTATTCAGTTATTGCTTACAGTTTGGAGATTAGTCCATTATAATGGTGAGGAGAATGGGGGCAAACAGGTATCCTATAGTGTATTAATTAGTAATGGATGTGCCCAATTGCAAGTGGGGCCACCACTGTGCAGGTGGTCCTGGGTTCTATAAGAAACTAGGCTGACAAACATTAGATGGAGCAAGAGGAGTCCTGCAGAAGAAGGTGAGGAACAATTGTAGCAACCAGAGAGGTCAAAACACTGTAACAAAACAGCCCACAGAATCAACTAACCAAGCATTATAGGGGTTCATTGAAACTCAAAACAAACAAACAAACAAACAAAAACCAAACCAAAACAAAACAAACCCAGGAAGCCTGTATAGGTCTGATCTAGGTTCTTTGTATATATGTTATAGTTATGTAGCTAGGTGTTCCTGTGGGAATACTAACAGTGGGAGGGGGCTGTCTCTATTCCTTTTGTCTGCTTTTCCTCCTACTGGGTTGACACATCCAGCTTTAATAAGAGGAAGTGTATCTAGTTTCATTATAACTTGACATGCCATGTTTGATTAATTGATATCCCTGGGAGGCCTACTGTTCTCTAAAGAGAAAGGAGGGGTGGACCTATGGGAGAGGGGATGTGGTGAGAAGGAACTGGGAGGAGAGAAGGGGGGGAAACCGAGGTTGGAATGCAATAGAGGAGAGAAGAACAAATAGATGAGTAGACAGATGACAGATAGATAGATAGATAGATAGATAGATAGATAGATAGATAGATAGATAGATAGATAGACAGATAGAGATATAGGTTGAGCAAGCCATGGTGAACAAGCCAGTAAACACATATCTCCATGGCCTCTGAGTTAATGCTTTCCTCTAGTTTTCTGTCCTGTTTGAATCCATGTTCTGGAATCCTTCCATGATGAACAGGAGTGTGGATATATAAGAAAAATAAAACCCTTTCCTCCCCAAATTGCATGGTGTTTTATATCACAACAATAGTAACTCTAACTAGGGCAACAACCAATGATAGCTTGTAAATTCCAACAAGAAAAAAATCTATCAAAACACTCCTTCTATTTTCAATTGCTCAGCCTATGTTCAACATCAACATAAACTGGCAAAACAGCCTGTGGGCTATGGATCTCTCTGTGTGTACATATTTAAATTTGTTTATGTGTGTGTTTGTCTATGTATATTTCTGTGTGTTGTATCAGCAAATTTAAAAATTACACGAAGAAAAAGCAGGTCAAATGAAAAACTGAAGAGTGATAATAAACATCATATTTTACATTATTTGTAAGCTGTAATACAGCTTATAAATATCAAGTAAAAATAATGAAGTAATAAAAACACTTTAAAACAATAAGCAAAGCATAATGAACATATCCCTATTCTAATTGTGAAAAAGACAGTATATATAAACAAAAGTAGTAGAAAATATGAATAAAAATCCATATTAAAGAACAACACACATAGTGTCACAAACTGACAATATCAAAACAGTGATTAATAATCAAATCATAGTAAATGAGTTACTAAAGGGATCTACAAAATCCATGGAAGTTGTAATATCATTTGTTAGAATTTTTAGCAGTGAAAGGATTCAGGTAAAAAATTTGCACAGGCAAAATCAAAAATGCATAAGACACACTAAGTTCAGGATTTACCTATTATATTCCTTTATAGACATATGGATATCACTTTATCCTAGCAACAATGTGACAAAAACATCACATGAATTATATTCAAAGACATCAACTATATATTGCAAACCTTAGGAACATTGAGCTCTGAAGAAATGCAGTATAATTTCTTTACAATTTGAAAATTAGTATTACCATTAAGTGTCAGTGGATAGTTATAACATGCATCATGGCTGTGTTGACAAAGGACAGACTCACTCCTCATGTGAGATGCAGTATGATGGTACACCAGTTCTTTACAGCATTAAAAATATTCCATAATTTAAAACTTACATGTCATTCTTAAAATGTTTTATTTTATATTTTGCCACATGGTAGTTAATCAACTTCAGTTAATTGAACTTGGGGAGCTGACCAAGAAATAGATGTGGATGAACATAAGAGCTACATTGAGAATACTGACACTAGCATTGAAGATGAGGGATTTTGATGGCCCTAAACATTCCCATGACTGCCAGAGACTCGTCTGGCTTTCCCAACCCTAGTCAAAAGAACTATGTCAAACAGCCTGACCCAGAATGCCCAATGAAGAAATCGTTTTTGAATTAATTGTCTTGTTACTGTAAAGTAGTTGGCATGTGTCAAGACCTCAGGCATACAGCAGGTGAAAACTTTGTCGGACACAATGTATTAAGAGTTGCAGGTTGTTTTGCAGAAGGCTGTTAAAGAAAAGTCACTTAAGGAATGTGCAGACCATGAGACCCCAAACCCCTATTGATCATTCCAATTGAATATTTGTATATGCATACATATCTAATCAAACACATATATAATTTTATATACTTAATATACCAGCACTAACATAACTTGATTTATATATTTGTCTGTTTACAGATAATGTGATATTACTATAGACCAAGCCAAAAGTTTGAAAGGAATACAAATACATATTTTAAGTGCATATTATTGAAATTTGAGAATAAGATTAATAAAATTCTAATAACTTAAAAGCATAACATGGCTAGATTGGTGAATAATAATATATGAATAATTTTAACAAAGATAAAATAATAAAATACCAATAAAAGATATTTAACTTTGTGCAGTAAAGATTATGTAAAATGGATAACTTTCTAGAAAAATTCATTTTATCTAACACAATTTATAAAGTAATTATTAAAAATACCTAGAGTGAAAAAGTAGAAAGCTATGCAGACTTGATCTTCCAAAAGACCTGCAACTAGAACCAATTATTGAGATTTCCAAATTTCAGTAATCTCACACACACACACACACACACACACAAAACACTACGTAAAATATGTTCCTCCAAAAGTTTTGTACCTTAAAATAATTAATTTTTTGTAGACATTAATAACCTCAACAACAGCTCATAAATCAACATTCTTACTAGCAGACAAAGCAGATTGTTAAAATATGCTACTTAATTTGTTCATACAATGTAAAATCTGTTTGATAATGGGAACAGCATTACTGGTCCTAGTAATAATCTTAATTAGGTGAACAAAATACTCACTTTCACAAGCAATAGACAGATTATTTAATTTTTTTAACTCAATGTAAATTAAATAATTTTTTAAAAGAAAGAACTTTTTAATGAGGAGGCACTTATCTCGGCCCCAAAGCCATCACTACATAAAGTAGAGAAACGATTAAACACCTGAAACTCATCTACCAAAGCCAAGTCCAAAACAACAATAGAAGTCAGCTATTTTGTTTACCATTTGTCATCCCTCTGGAAATGTTAGAAGCCCTAAAGTGGAAAAATAATCTGAAAATTTGCAATTTGGAAAAGGCAGATGAAATTGTTTCTATTCACCATGGACATAATTGTGTAATGAAATCATCTTCAAGGGAAAAAAGAAATTAAAACTAAGATACAATAAAGTATCATGCTGTAAAATTAATTCATGCTACACTGATACCACCCAGTATCTGTTCCTTTTGTGTCATTTCTCTAGTATATGTGTATATATATATATATATATATATATATATATGTGTGTGTGTGTGTGTGTGTGTATTTATGTATGTATGTATGTATGTATGTATGTATATAAAACCATGCTTGTGTATAAATGGAAAAATACATAACACAAAGAAATGATAAAATGTTATTACTGAGAGAATGAATTAATTAGGAAAAGGAATAAATCTAGAAATACCATTTAAGAATAAAACCAACTCACTACTGAACATATGTAAGAATATTAAGTTCTTCAGTGGTACCTTAAAGAAATTAGCAATTTGCTATCATTTCTTAACGTGATCACAGAACTTGGAGTTCAAAGCATATTTCTGTTACTGATGAAATGCAATTCTGGGGTCCTTTATGAGTGAAAGACATTCACTCTTAAAATATTTCCTGAGTTCTTGTTCTCTTTTTCCACCCCCTCATGTGATACATCTGCTTTAGAAGTAGGAAAAAGGAACAAAGCTTGCATTTTAAAAGCAGCAGGAATAAAGGTACATTTGTTGTTGCAAAAAGATGTATGTCAAGCATACAAAAAAGATGCTAACCTCCTCTGGTGGACAGGACCGCCTACATCTACATGCTGCTATGGCTGGCCTTATGCTTTGAAAATTCTCACAGCCAGAATGTTCACCACAGAATGGCGACCTGACAACTGGGTGTGTTTAATGTCATTTATTGTTACATAAAGCTAAAAATTGCTTGAAACAGCTCTGCTAAACAGTATCTCTTCCACATAATATTTCCATTATCTTGTTGAAGTAGTCAATGAAGATAATTTTTCTTCCCTAAGAGAGAAGTGTTATGTGTATACTATTTATATTCAGAAATTTGTGCAAAATAGAGTAAAATTTCTTTAAATAATGACATAAGAAATAAGTAATGTATCCTATTAATGACATTAAAGGTAGAACTTATGACAAGCTTAAATGTTTCCAGCGTGTTTCGAGGACACATGATTCTGTAGTCTGCATTCTTTGAGTCTTTGAATGAAACACCTAATTCTTTCTATATTTTTCTATGTATAATTTCATTACATAACAAAACAAGCCTATTTTATTGTTATTTGATTCATTATTAGTATGAGTAAAACCAGAGAGAGCAAGACCATTTGTATCCAATAGGCTTAAGAAGAACATGAATCCTAGTTACTTAGCCTATTACAATGAAAACTTAAGTGAATTACTGATCTTCAGGTTCTCTGATTCTTCCCCTTTTGAAGAAGGATAAGAAAGTTAGGTGAACATAAAAATTAAAGGATTGTGGGATGCCCTTTTGTGAACTGACCAAATCAGAAAGGTTATTTCAGACAGAAATTTTTGTACTTTTTGCTTTTTTCTGATTCTTTTGAAGACCCTGACTAAAACAAACTGTGGTACCAGCACTGAGAAACAGAATTGCAGGATTTTTTTTTCTAGAATGATTAGTGGTATCTAGAACTAGTCATTCAGATGAATAGAACGTATCACCACTAAAGGCTCATTAGAAAGTATGGAGAACATTAAAAATGGTATACACTATTAAAGAGCTCGTTAAGAGCAAGGCATCTCTGAATTTGATTTGCCTCTTTTGATTTGTAGGGAATTTAGTAACTATGTATATGAAACTATTGAACATCTATGGAAAAATAAAGAAGACACTGATTCTTATTATTTGGTTCATTTGAGCATCTTTGGAAAAAATTTTAAAAAACTAAAATGAAACATGTAACCCAATTCTCTAGTTCTAGATGCAGATAATTGCAATGTTTCTAAGTATGCACTAGAAAAGAATCTTTCCTCTTTCACCCATGGTGCTCCAGTTTCAAAATAAAATGCAAGCTTCATGATATAGCTGGACCAGTTATTACAGTACAAATTTAGATACCAGCCTTGTAGAGTGTCAGCAGTTAAAGTAACAACACTGATTGAAAAACAGTAGGAGCCTATGGCTTGGGATGGCAATGTGTGGGAGGACTGACCCTAAGGAGGATGAAGTAATTGAGTACTCAGATTCCAATAGGCTCACTAAATCTGAGAAAAGAGTGCCTGTACCTCAGCAGAGGATGCATCTGTATCCCCACTACCAACCTATGCAGTGTGGCCCTCTCTCTTTGCATAAGATAATTCATTGTGACTCCTCTGTAGAGCCTGGAATGGATGACTTTCCCTATAGGAGATGTCAGATATGATAAGCTTATGTCACTGAGAAACTACCTTTCATTGCCTCTAGACCTATAATTAGACTGATGTTTAATTGAGCCAGTAATTAGCACACCTCCATGGCCTCTGCTTCAAGTCTTTCTCTCTGTTCCTGCCTTGAGTTTTTGCCTTGACTTCCTTCACTGATAGACTGCAGTGGACAACTATAAGCTGAAAAAAAACCTGTCCTCCCTAAGTTACTTTGGACATGGTGTTTTGGCACAGTAATAGAAACCCAACTAAGATATACAGTGTATTGAACATTTGTTAATAAAATAGATTTCTGTGATGATATTTTATTTGTGCTTTAATAAATAAAGTTTGCCTGGAGATCAGAGGAAATAACAAGCCTTTTTAAATAAACAAAGAAGTTAGGAATTAAGTCATATATCTTAAATATGTACAGTTATTTATTTTAGATATATTAATTTAAGTGAGTAGAAGATGATAAAGAATGTGTTGAGCCCCACAAATGTCTTTTGGTTACAAATAATATAATTAGAATATATGTTAAACTAGTTTAAAGTCTAATAAGAGAAGGATTGATTTTTCCCATAACATTTTTGCCATTATTATTAAGGTTGATATTGTGGATTGGCCAACAATTTAGTTTTGTTATTTTTCATTGCAACTAGCATCTTCTCAATATGACACACCAATAGAATTTTGAGAAATTTACATAGCTATAAAAGAAAAAAAAATAGCTTAAAATAAATTACCAAATACAAGGCTAAACTTCAGAAACAAACTTGAGATAACATATGAAACTGTAAGCACAGAAAAAAAATTAAGTCGTAAAGTAGATATAGTGCTGATATCAAGATCAGACATGAGAAGTTAAGCTTTCAAATTTAATTCTAGGATCCTGAATTGGTACTCCAGAGTAACACATAAAGCACTTTCTGGGAATTTTTTTGGGTATCGGAGAGAGAATGCAAAGTGAGATCTTTGGATATTATCATTGGATGGATAAAGCACCAAATATTCTAAATGTCACAGTGGATATGAATTGCATGTCTGATTCCATGGAAAGACTTTTTCAGGGCAAAAGGATATTTGACAATCTGAACAAATAACACACTGCATTGCATCTATGAATCTATGTATTTATGTATATTTATCTATCTATCTATCTATCTATCTATCTATCTATCTATCTATCATCTATCATCAATATTTCATAGATATGTTAATAAATGATGATTATATGTACATATTATTATTTCATTATGTGTTGCATTTTCTAAATTCATCTCTTGGATAGATATTATACACAGATAATAAAATTTTAGTATTGAGAAATATACATGTACATATATGCATACAAAATACTAAGAATTCTTTTAGATCATGAAAAGCTTAGTAATCATTGTAAAGCAGATTAGTCATTCTAAAAAATGTGAGACTTAAAAACTAGAAAGAGACATGGAATATTATAAAGCAATATAATATGAGGTTAATTTGAATATAATTAAATTGTACTTTGAAAATATTTATTTTTACTTTTTGTTAATACTTATGTAGCAAGAATTGTTAGAAGGTCTTATTACTAGAAACAAACCTGAGGCCAGTTATTGGAGTGAATGAACCTGAAGCCATGTATTAGGGTGAATGCTGGAAGATCAGAGAAGCAGAACCAGCCATAGCCACCTCACCTTGCCAATTCCTCAGCTGATCCTATTTCTTCAGACTGGAAGTCTTTGAGTCCTCATCCAAATGGATCTCAGCTGAACTATTGCTAGAAGCCTAAAAGCTTAACCAGCCTTACTTCCTTGTCCTCACGCCTTAAATACCTTTCTGCTTTCTATCATCACTTTCTGGGATTAAAGGCATGAGTCACCATGCCTGGCTGTTTCCAGTGTGGCCTTGAACTCACAGAGATCCAGATGGATTTCTGCCTCTGGAATGTTAGGATTAAAGGCGTGTGTGCCACCATTTTCTGGCCTCTATATCTAGTGGCTATTCTGTTCTCTGACCCCAGATAAATTTATTAGGGTGCACAATATATTGGGGGACACGATATCACCGCATACTTGTGTATGTTCAGGGTGTGAAATGTCTGTGTGGGATTATATGAATGTTAATGCAGCTGTTAGTAAAGACCAGAATCGGATTTCAAATGCACTGGTACTAAATTTATAGGCAAGGAAGAGATTCTGGCAACAAGAGCATAATTCTTTTTAAGAGCAATACACATAGACATATACATAGACATTTATCTTTCATGCTACTAAGTCCACATGAGTAAAAGACTGTGTCTTAGTTACGGTTGCTATTGCTGCTACAAAACACCAAGACCAAAAGGCATGTTATGGAGATTTCAGCACTGCTGTTCATCAGTGAAGGAAGTCAGGACATGAACTCAAACAGGGCAGCGTCCCTGAGGTAGGAGCGGATACAGAGGCCATGGAGGGGATCTGCTTACTGGCCTACTTCCTATGGCTTGTTCAGTCCACCTTCTTATAGAACCGACGACCAGCTGCCCAGGGATGGCATCACCCACCATGGGCTGCCATTGATCAATAAGTGAGAAAATGCCTTACAGCTGGATCTCATCAAGGCATTTTCTCAACTGAGTCTCCTTCCTTTCTGATGACTCTAGCTTGTGTCAAGCTGATACAAAATACCAGTGAGTACAGACTGATAGATAACAGAAAAAATTATCTATAACCACCAAAGGGAAATGATGGCCATCATGTATCTTATGTTTCAAATATTAAATTGTAATCCCAACTAATTTGACCTAAATTATGATTAGCCTTAATTTTTGTGAAGAAATTATAATTTTGACAAAATGCATCTATTATGAACACTCAAAGCAGAGATTTTTCTCAGTGATTCTTTAGAAAGAAATCCAAAGTTATGATAGTTTATGTCACATACTCATACACACACACACACACACACACACACACACACACACACACACACATAAATGAAGGATACATTTGGCGATAATTTATTTATACTATCACAAATAAAGGATGCCTGGGGATCAGAGGGCAAAGGCAGCCACCGTATTAAACACAGAAGTCAGACAGTAGTAGCATACACTTTTAATCCTAGCATTTGGGAGGAAGAGATTCATCTGGATCTCTGTGAGTTCAAGGACACACTGGGAACAGAGCCAGGCATGGTAGCACATGCCTTTAATCTCAGCACTAGTTAACCATAGAGGTCTGGAGGTCTGTACAGACAGAAAGGAAGTGATAGAGCTGGGCAGAGAGAGGAAATGATGTAGCTAGGTGGAGAGAGGAAGTAAGATGACAGGGCACAGAAACGTATATAAGGCTGAGTATACAGGAAGTGGCTCTCTTGGGCTGAGAATTTCCTAGCAGTAAGAACTTGTGGTTGGCTTGTTCTCTGATCTTTCAGCTTTCATCCTAATATCTGGCTCCAGGGTTTTTAATAAGACTGCTTAGCAATTCGTGTTGCATATATATTTACATTTTGAGAAATATAATTCCGTTTGCAAACATCTTCAGAAATATTTCAGTGACAAAAATATATCCATAGTTTCAATAATATTTGTTTTGTTTTCTTTTATAGCTTGTTTCACAACTCAGCAGTGAATGAAAATAAAATGTGTCTTCCTAAGAATTGTAAGGGATGTTAAATCATTATGAGGTAACTCACTTAACAAACTGAATTTAAAGTCTCCAGAATGGTATAAATTTATTTCACTCACTACAAATAACACATTCAAACATTTTTGTTTCTCAATATTTTTTAATATAAATCTATAATTCTGATCTGTTTGGTTCATTTCTTTTTACCTGTAACATTTTTTTTTCAAAATATGTGATACAGTAGTTCCAACAAAAAAATAGAACATGTTCCCTTTTAAAATAATCTGTAGATGAAATTCTAAAGGGCCTCATAAATAAGAAACACAGAGCCAAATACAGAGTTAAAAGCCCAAGAGATCAGAGCACTAGTGAATAGCCTTTATAGCTTACTACTCACTGCCATCTTTCTCCTGTGTGACCTGTCTTTTATTGCCTTTCTGGTCTACTTTCTCATTGGTTCTATACACAACCACATGATTTCCTCATCACTACTTGTCTATACAGACCTCCAGGTCTCTATGGTTCGTACCTGGATTAAAGATTCAGATCACCACTTGGCTGTGTCCTTGAACACACATAGACTCTGCCTGCCATGTGATTGGACTAAGGACATGTGCCACCACCGCTAGACTTCTGCTAAATGGCTTGCTTTTAGCTCTGATCCCCAGGCAACTTTATTTATTAACATACAAATAAAATCACATTTCAGCAGAAAAAAAATCACCATAATAATCCCCTTTCTTTCTAGTACCTTCTTGCCTTTTCTTGACACTCATTTGAGTCTCCATTGCCTTCTCCATGCCTTGTTCTCTCAAACTTTTTACCTTCATAGCTCAAGATTCTTTGCAGAAAGGATTACTTGAGTTCTCTGATGATGTATTTGGTGTGAAGACACCTTCGACTGTTGACCTATCATTAATTCTATTAACATATAAAGGTTTCATATTTAGCTAAAAATATAGAGAGCTGATTAATCATTCTTTCAGATTGCTTGTGATCACTCAGCAGAAATTTCCTTGCTGCCTTTGTTAAGTCTATATAATTTACCATGACAGTTTTATTAGTCTGAGACAGCTACTGCTATTTCTCAGTAAAAGACATCAAAAGAGGGCTTCTCAGTCCAGTCACTACTCAGTGAGCCTCAGCCTTACAAATCCATCAAACAACTTTCTTACTTTTGTTGTTTTGTCATAAGAATGCAATATCTTATGTCTATAATACATATGACTCAATTTTATCATATTGCTCATTTCCTATTATGATATGGATTATGATATGAATCCTTATTATGAATCCAAAGATGCCTTCACATGAAGCAACAGAAGTATATGTGTGCTGCCAGTTATATTTTCCACTTATCGATTTACGTTTGTTTTTAGAATCCCACTTAATTAACACTAGGTTAGAACTCCATTTTTTTCCTGGAGTTAACACACTGCTCTTCTTTAATCAAAGCATCCAATGTTCACTTAATTGAATTTCTATGTTCCTACAAGTTCCTGGAAAGGAACAGATTCTTCATTCTGTTCACTGCAGTTCTAGACAGTGTTTTAGACACTGTGTATTGTTAATAAATCTTACAGTGAGGGTTTGTTACAAAATGTATGCTTGGCTTCATCCTATGGCCTTAAGCTCTTCTGTCATTACATGTTTAAGTAGACTGAAGAATTTTTAAATTATGCTCTGTTGGATTCCAAAGCTTCCAGGAGCAGCTATACATACATTTATGCAATTTTATTTTTGTTGGGAAAAATCTAAAAATTTTCAAGTTTACTAAGTCAAAAAGAGACAAAAGAATCTAATTTTATTTTATCAGTGACCAGACATATCAACAAATGGGGTAGTCAGGATTCTGAGCTCCAAAAATCAATCATTGGTTACTTCAAAGCAAATTCACTGACTCCATGACTGTCAAACATATTTTCTGTGAAATTGCATTCAGATTATTATATTTACATAGGAATTCAGTGAAGAACTAATTGAAAATAAAAGCTCATCTATTTTTTTTTTACCTTTAGGGATTTTATTCGATTTAATTCATTTTCATTAACTCAGAAAACTCTAAGTCAGGCATAAAGTGGGACAGGGATTGTTAGAGTAATAGCTTAGGAAAATGTATGGGATATATAGGATGACTGGCTAAAATATTTTACAAATTGATTTTTAAAAAAGTAGAAAGAGACCATTGCCAGTTACTGATGTTATTGTTTATTTTGAAAATAAGTTAATAGTATGGAGCTTCAGCATATTAAAGAAATCCAATTCCCAGTAAAATACAACTATATATAGATCCAGGTCTATTAGTTTTTTCATAGAGACAAATTGCTATGTAGCACAGGTTGGACTGACTCATTGTGTATCCAAGGATAGGTAACACTGAACTTCCAACTTTCCTGTCTCCACATACCAAACATATTTACATGTAGTTAAATGAATTCAGTTTTGGTTATATGATAATGTGAAATGACTTAAAAGTTTCCTAGGAAAAATTAGTGATAACATTATTTTCAAAAGTTCGATCATTTCATATTGACTGTAACTCCTGTCTAGTCTCTATTGGACATGTGGTTGAAAGAATTCAAAATAACAATTAAACAAATAATTATATCATGCAGAGGGACACTGGTGGAAAACATATTGGAGTGAGTAAATATAAAAAATTTACAATACAATTGTCTTGCCATGCAGAGGGCCTAGTCCAGTCCCATGCAGGCTCCACAGCCCTTGATCCAACTTTCATGAGTTGGTTGGTTGTTTGATTTGGTTGTCTCTGCAGATCATGATCCTGATGTACTTGCTCATAGAGGAGGGAGAGGATGAGGGGGTGGAGGAAGGAAGAGGGGGATCTTTGATTGGTTTATAAAATGGATGAAAAAAGTTTTCTTAATAAAAATATTTACAATATTTATAAATTTAAAGTTATAATATTCATAGGAAAATCAATTTTAGTAAAATAAATACTTGTAGAATGAAGCATGTAACAGAAGATACTACTTAGAAAACCACTATTATGATAATTATTGTAAATATTAATTTCTTTAAATATGTTTTAAACATGCATTTTTTTCAACAGAATGACTTTAGTGACAAGATGAACTCATTGAAATGTTTTTTTTCATTTTCCTCATTACTTTTCTTCTCTCCTTAGAAAAGGGTTAAGTGAAAAGAAAAACAAGTTTGAAAGAAAATTACTGTTTCAAAGTTATTATGTAAGATAAACCTACTCCAAACAAGCATAACTGTATCTTTTGTTTGATAATGAAAATATGATTTTGTCTACAAAATAAGAGAACCATTGAATAGAATATATGGTAAATCAAAGTTTAGCTTTGTTTCCTTCAAATTTTAACATTTTGCTACACCATAACTTGAACCATGGTTCTTGAACTGAACCATAATATTTTGGATATGAATTAAAAATGTTTAGTCCAATGAAATAATATTCCAGTGGCCAGTGACCTACTTCTTCTCTCCCCTAATCAATTTATTCTCCATTATAACTTCCAAATCTCAACTAGGAGGATGTAAAGTGTCCAGTGTGAATAAATACGATATCATAACTGTGAAACTAAAAGTCTGGGGCATTAAGTTTTATTTATCTTTCATCTTTTTAAATAAAACATTTAAATCACATATCATAAATTATACGTAAGAAGTTGCAAAAGTCCAAAGCAATGGAAAAAAGAAAAAAGCTGATATCTGCTCACTAAAGTTTTCTACAGATTGCTTCATGCTTAATATAGAGGTCCTTATATTTATTATTTCATATAAGCTCCACATACTTCATATACATACACACACATGTCTTATTCACACACATAAATGGAGGTTCAGCATATTAAAGAAATCCCAATTCCAGTAAAATACAATTCTATGTAGAATCATGTCTTTTTTTTTTTTTTTTTTTTTTTTTTTTTTACATTGAGGCACATTGCTATGTAGCACAGTTTGGCCTGACTCATTATGCATCCGAGGATAGATAATATTGAACTTCTAACTTTCCTATCTCCACATACCAAAAATTGGATTTACAGGCATACATCACCAAGACCAATCTTATATGACATTATGGACCAAATCCAGGATATTATGGATGTTAGAAAAAAAACTGTACAAATAGAACCGCATCCCCAGGTATGAGAGCTCTTTTCTTTTTCTTTTTTCTTTTTTATTGAAAATAGTATTCTAAGGTATATTGAGAAAACGCTCCAGTGTGAACCCCAACAAAAGTCCTGGCTCCCCTATACTGCACAGGCAGGGGAAACACGACTGTTCTGAGACTTTTGACCTTCTGAAGGCTTCAGTCATCAGCAGTGGAAGGCTTTGAGGAATGATTCTGATTAATTTGTGCCATGTCAACTCTTAACACAGTAGCAATAGTAACCCTTGCCTCATTTTAGCTCCATCCCAAACTGTTGTCACTGAGTTGGATCACTTATCATCCAACATACAGAAAACACAGCAGAAAAAAAAATGAACCCCAGATATTCAAAACCCGTGGGCATATTCATCAATCATTATTTACTGCTTCTGATCATGGAGGAGTAGGTGAAAGGTCAAGATCATCATTATTACACTGTCTTTTTTTCAACACTGCAAACCTCTTTCTTTCCACATGTCTAATAATTTCCAAGGTTCTCTGTCATCTTACCTTATTTATTTTCCCCTGTATTCACCTTCCAACAGCCTTACTTTGAAGTCTAGTACATTACAAAATAATCATATCACACACACACACACACACACACACACACACACACACACACACACAGTGCAAATAAGAAATGTTCCATGGGCTGCAGAGAGGAAGCCAGAGCCACAGAAAACATGTGAGAAATGATGGAAGTGATTGTTGAATCCCTGAAAAAAAGAAATGTACAATAAAAAATAACCAAACTCAGAAAACACAATGAAAGAGAGGCAGAATTTGAATCTAACAGTTACCACACTAATCTAACATTTCACACACTAAAACTGTCAGATGTCCAGTTTTCAACCAAAAAACAAAAGCATAAGGGATTGGAAACTATGGTCTATTTTAAATTAATATGAATAACAAACGAAGGCTGTCCTAGAAAGAGATCTTAGAGAAGACAAGGTGATGTAGGCTTTAAAACAAAACAGCTTGTGGAATTGAAAAATACCAAATCAAATTTGAATAACATCAAGATATGACATAGGAGCAAATTATCAATATATGCATATAGAAATGCTTTGAAATGTAAACTTCAAATGTATCTTGAAACTGAAAAGAATCATCAAATACAAATTTTATTGTGGAAACTAGAGTCATAGAAAATAAATATCAGTAAGCTTAAACACTAGAGTTGGGAAGTAGTATTGAATGAACCAAAGAATATTTAAAACAACTGGACTGTACTAAAAAGTGCACATTGCTGTGGATATCACTCTATATAAATAAAACACTGATGGCCAGTGACCAGGCAGGAAGTAGGTGGGACAAGGAGAGAGAAGAATTCTGGGAAGCGGAAGGCTGAGGAGAGAGACACTGCAGCCACCGCCAGGACAAGCAACATGTAAAGACACCGGTAAGCCACCAGCCATGTGGCAAGGTATAGATTTATAGAAATGGGTTTTTTTTAAGATAAAAGAACAGTTAGCAAGAAGCCTGTCACGGCCATACAGTTTATAAATAATATAAGCGTCTGAGTGATTATTTTATACGTGGATTGTGGGACTGCGGGGCTTGGTGGAGCCTGGAGAAAAGCCCTCCAGCAACAGCACATCTCCTTCCTTTAGCTGTAATGAAGGAAGAAGGGGAAGAAATATGTGATTTGGAGGAACTTATCTAGGGATGAGGAGATGGAGAGACCATATACTGAGGAAAAGGAGGTTATCTAGGAAGGAGAAATAAGTCACACTAAGTACAATTGCAAAACCATAAGGAAACATTATTTTATAAGCTTAATAAAAAGGAATACATATACAGTATATGCTGTGGATATCACTCTATATAAATAAAACACTGATGGCCAATGACCAGGCAGGAAGTATAGGCGGGACAAAGAGAGAGGAGAATTGGGGAAACAGGAAGAAGGAGAGAGAGACACTGTAGCCACCGCCAGGATAAGCAACATGTAAAGACTCTGGTAAGCCACCAGCCACGTGGCAAGGTATAGATTTATAAAAATGGGTTAATTTAAGATAAAAGAACAGTTAGCAAGAAGCCTGCCATGGCCATACAGTTTATAAGTGATATAAGCGTCTGAGTGATTATTTTATAAGTGGATTGTGGGACTGCGGGGCTTGGGGAACCTGGAGAGAAGCCCTCCAGCAACAAGTATACATATTTGATTATATTGTTTTGGCAACAGCCTTGTTTGTTTGGGGGATTTCCATGTGAATATTTTGTACAACAACTCAATTGGACATAAACCAGTCCCAGTTCTACAACTTTATATGGTGACAAGAGATGTCTATCGGGACTCATTCTCCATCATTGTTTGAAGACTTCATTAGGATCACCTTTTTATATTACAGGAAGTTTCAACTGTACTAGGTTCCCATATTGCCCTTCAAATAGTCTTCAATTTTGGAGGTCGTTCTCCTCTTCCTTCTCTCAATCTCTGCTCCCTCCCCTTCCTCCCTGATCTTCCCATTCTCCCCCATCCCCTGGCTCCAGTCCATCCATAAAATCTATCCTATTTCCCCCTTCCAGGGATATCCATGCTCTTCCCACCCCCAGTCACTTCCTTTATGCCTAACTTTTCTGAGTCTATAGATTGTAGATAAGAAATTTTTTAAATACACTATTGTCAAGACAAATTTTGAAAGCACTAAAATGGAAGTGATCCAGGCATATAAAGTGTCTTCATACTTTTAAATTTATATTCAGAACTAGACTATTTGTGCATTGCTTATAAGGAAGTTTGGAGCACAGGCCAAAAAGGCATATTCTTGGGAGGGGGGTAAATGTGCTTACTCTACAACAAAAAGGAGAACTACAGGATCCCCAGAAGTCACATAAAGGGGAAAAGAGAGAACCAACTTCACAAAGTTTTCCTATGACCTGCATACAAGTACAGTGATACTTGTACCAACTCATACCCATCATGAACACACATACATGCTCATTTTTAAAGAATGAAATATAATCATTAGCCAATAGAAAGAAGCTTACATAGCATGTTTCTCTAAGACCTGCAATATTAGAAGTTATATAATTCTTGTTTATGGTAGTAAAATTAAATAAAACCAAAAAGGAGAGGATCTAATAATATTAAGGTGGGATTTAAAGAAAAAAATAAAGAGACATAGAGTAGTGTATATTATTGAAATATTAGATGTTGGAAAAATAGGGGTGATAACAATTACTATCTAACAAACATTACATGTGTCTATGTGTATAGCTTTTATAGTTTAAGTGAAGTTTCCTCATGTAGGCTCACAATAATTCTGCTAAGAGTCATTGACTAATTTTAAAAACCACAGCACTAGGCACGAGAATGCTTCATTTGAATTGGTTATCTGGCTTGTTCAAGAGAATCCCAAATTTATCAGCTATTGTTGTTTCCCTTGGTTGCCTCTCAGATGTCAAAGATACGTTCTTATTGCTGAGGCCACCCTATACTTCTACCATAGGACCCAGAGGATTCAATTTGGATCTAACTGGAAATCACCTCCCTGAATATTAGCTTTCTTTTTCAAATATATAAGTAGCATGTATGTATATATAATATATATTTAAAATTGTAACCATGAGATAATTATAATATAAATAATAGGGAGTATCACTAGAGGTGCTATTTGTGATATTCGATTTATAACCTGAATATATATAAAACTCTACAGCAAAGTTTACTAAAAGTTAGATTAAAAAAAAATTCTGGGTTTTTTCTTAAATATAAATAAGCATGTAGAAATAGAAATAACATCACTTAAAATTATGACTCTAGATTTTATAAATCTGACCAAAACCAAACCTACACATTTGGTTCAAAATTCTAGATTGCATTCCACCATTAGAAGAAAGCATAGGTAGGAAGAACTTTAGTCACCTACATGTACCCAAACTCAAAAACAGAGAGAAAGCATGTACATTTGACCTACTCACCTTTTCTTTCATTTACAAAGCAAATGGGCAAATCCAGGATGGTGCTGCTCACAATGGGTGGGTCTTCTCACACCAATTATGACAGTAATGCAAAATGTAAGGACATGTTTAAAGGCCAACATAGGCAGTACCTCATTAACAGCCTTCTGGATTCTGCCAAGTTAATAACTACAACTAATCACATTCGGCTGTCTCTTAAAATACTAAAAATAGCAAATGATGCAGCAATTTCATGTTGGGTAATGTAGTCTGGAAGGAATATTTGTATAGCTAGCTTCACAGAAAAATAGTTTGGATTACTTTAACATTAGCAAACCAAGTTTCCATCACCTTCTGAATGGTTTTTGAAAAAGATATGAAACTGCATTGTGTTTATTGTGGAAAAGAGCTATTTTTGTGACAGGACAAATGCTAGTGGACTCCTGAAGACTTGTGCTCATTAAAATATTCAATCATAAAAGATAAACATGTTTTACCTACTCAAAATATTTAGGGTATTGAGAGTTGAATATAGAGGATATTTGACAGTGACTGTGGGTGGAAGCAATGTTATTTTTATCAGGTTTAATATTAACCAAAAGTAAAGAATTAATCATACAGATGTAAATGGGTGATATACAATAATATGAGTGTTTTTTACTGGGTTATATATACTTCATAGCTAGACCATTCAGTTTTTGAACTATTTCTTGTACACTTACATGCATTCTTTTGTGTGGGTTTGTTTTGCTTAGAATTGTTTTTTAAGTAGTCACATAATTGAGACTTTTTGTTTGCTTCATTTTTTTTTAAATATACTTTTAATCAAAATATTAAAGCACTTCCCATCTTACCTTGTGTTGTGAATTAGGTGAGTTCATAGGTTCATTGATTGGAATATGTGGTATTCATTTGGTGGGATTGTTTGAGATGGAATAAGAGGTGTGGCCTTATTGAAGGAGTTGTATCACTGATCACAGTCTTTGAAGTATGAAAAGCTCACGCCCTTCCCAATTAATTCTCTCTCCCTTTTTCAGGCTTATGGATGGATCTGTATATATCTTTTCCTCTTCTGCTCCAGGGCCATGCTTGCTTGACGGCCACCATGCTCCTTGCCACGATGGTCATAGACTCAAGCTCTGAAACTGTTTGAAAATCTCCAATAAACTCTTCCCTCTATAAGTTGTCTTTATCATGGTCTCTAGTTACAACAAGAGAAAAGACAGCTTCCCTCCCTCTAATTCTTTCCATTCCTCTTGACTCCCTTTCTAAACCTTTTCAAAAACTTTATCTTTAAGAAATCACCTATAACAATAATACCACAACATATTTTTTTTTACTTCTTTCTTCCCATATCTCTAAAGCAACAATGAACACAATATAAATCAAATGCTAAATATCTGAAATGCTAGCTATTATGGAGAGCAAATTAATGATAACACAGACATGGAAATAGTGGCAATGAACTCGGAATAACAATGGGTAGGATTTATGAAAAAAAAAAAAAGGTTTATGTAGTTGTAGCTGGAGAGCTTCTCTCCAGGTCCCACCAAACCCCCCAGCAGTCCTGCAGCCCAGTTATAAAATAACCACACAGACACTTATATTATTTAAACTGTTTGGCCTAATGGCTCAGGCTTTTAGCTAGCTGTTCTTATATCTTAAATTAACCCATTTCTAATAATCTATAAGTTACCACGTGTCTTGTGGCTTACCAGTATCTTAACATCTTCTCTTGGCGATGGCTGGCAGTATCTCCTGACTCAGCCTTCCTGTTCCCAGAATTTTCTTCTCTGTTTGTCCTGCCTATACTTGCTGCCTAGCTACTGGCCAATCAGCACTTTATTCATACAGAGAGATATCCACAGCATGTAGTTATATCAGCCTAACATGTATATGGGTAATTCAGATTTTGCTTCGCAAGACTGTTTAACCATTACAGTAATCTTTCCTGCATTTTGTGTCTTGCTCAACAACAAAATTTTACATTCTGTTCTAAAATTACTAAACCTTCTCTACAGACTACCAGAAGAGAAAGGGAGATGAATGGTCTTTGGTTTCAGGACACTTTAGATGCTTCAAAAGATTGTCTGTAGACAGAAATGGCCAAAAGCTTGTGCCCAAAGAAGAGGGACCTGAATTTGAATTTTGGCTGTGTTATTTGATTGGAAGATATACACAGAATGTTTTAGATGGAGAATAATGGTGGAATACATGTTAATAAATAAAGAGTAATCTGTGGGAAAAATGGACACCTTCCCTATCAAACATCTAATTTAAGGAGTTTTATATGCTTCTTCAAAATGCTCATTAAAATATCTGAAAACATTTCTAAAGCCAGTAAATCACACTTTTGTTATTTTAAGCCAGGCAATAAGTCAAAACGTTTGAGGTGAATATGCACAATACAACAGCCTTTTAAATAGCTTCAACTATTTCAGAACACTACTCTCCATTCTGGCCTCCAACTTATTATTCCCAAGTTCATTCAAATGCAAACATTTTCCCCAGCAAAGATGCATCCTTATTGTGTGACTCCAAAGAACGCTTACTAGCTACTTACACAGACAGAATTGTTGAATCTCTTGTGTTGTAATTTTTTTTGAAAGATCCCTATGAATAAATATTTTGAAACCACCAACCTAAGTAGCTACCATTCAAAAAAATCTGTTTAGAGATATGTTTAGTGAGAAAATTACCATAGAATTAGAAGGTTTTTTTTTTTTTTTTTTTTTTTTTGGTTTTTCGAGACAGGGTTTCTCTGTGTAGCTTTGCGCCTTTCCTGGAACTCACTTGGTAGCCCAGGCTGGCCTCGAACTCACAAAGATCCGCCTGCCTCTGCCTCCCGAGTGCTGGGATTAAAGGCGTGCGCCACCAACGCCCGGCCAGAATTAGAAGTTTTATATAGAAAATGACAAATGGTGCTTCTATTATGGAAGAGAATATAAGAAGACTGAATGTAATTGTCATGTTGGTATGTACAGAGATATCTACCCAATTAATTATATATGTAATGTGAAGTTTCAACTCACTATCCTTAGTTGGACTTTTGGGGAAGCTCATTGAACACAAAGGAGAATGAAAATGGTTTCTTGCCTAGAACAGAAATGCCGTGCACATTTTTTGTTTACCAAGTATTATTACATAAATCTTCTAATGGGTTCTTGAATGATCCTAAATGGTGAGGATGGAGGAGACACCAATCTCATTTGTTAAAGAATGTCTCAGAAACAAACTACACCTTACACAGAACCTTCTGCCAAGCTGATTAAATGATTAGCACATCGGTGACAGAGAACAGACTGAAAGTCCAGGGCCCAACAGTCCTGGGCCATTTTTGAGTTTTTTAATAATTATTATTTACTGCTCTTTACCTTATGTGATGTAACATCTTACAACTGTGTTCAGACCCGGAGTTAATACCCATTAAAAGGCTGATAGTGCTGTCAGATAATGTCTTAGGACTGTAGCTGAGAATTTCTCCGTGTTTCTTTGACCACGTACACGGTGTGTTTGAGATGTGTTTGAATAGGATTTTCTTCCTGGTTATTATCAGACTTCATGACACTGTTACACTATTGGAACATGTGGTTTAGGAAACCTGAATCAATATTCCCAGATCATAGTCAATGATAATTGCCTCCAGAATTAATAATCGACATTCCCTTTGAGATTGGAACTGTTATTTTTGTGTGACCCATTAATCTGGCTGTGTCTTGCCCTAAGTTTCCCATATTGTATAAACCTTTTTTTTTTCCTGAATTCTGCCTGTGAAGTTACATTTTTCAAGACTCTCTTAGCTTTGTTTTGAAGATAGAAGATGACTCTGACCATGTGTTCATGAAAATGGCACCATTTACTGGGCACCATTACACAATACAGTTGATAATGCCATAGAAATAGAAATGGTGTACCATATAAACTTACTGGTGGGAATTTGGACCTGAGGCACATGAGCATATAAAACTCATATCAGGAAAAGAGGCCAAAGGATTTAATGAACACACCAGACCAAGTAATATGCACAACATCCTCATGTGGGCCCCATCAGAAGAAAAACACTTAGCACTGTAATGGTGATTGCACCCTAGATCTGTCATTATACCATCCAGTGTACATCAAAGAGCAATAGCAAGCACATGCTTGGCAGAACTAGCAAGTGTACAGATCCACTCCTCAGTATACTTAATTTTAATACTTTTTTATTTAGGAAATTTTTCATTCATTTTGTATACCAATCACAGCTCTCCCTGACATCCCTTCTCCTGCTCCCCTCCAGTTTCCCTCTCCCACCAACTCATCCTCCCCATCCCCTCCTCCAAAAGAGTAGGGGCTCCCATGGGGAGTCAACAAAGCCTGGCACATTCAGTGAGGCAGGAGCAAGCACCTCCCCTCTGCATCAAGGCTGAGCAAGGCATAAATTCATTTTCTATGATGCAGTCTGATGTTACTGAATGGCAAAATACCGGTGTTGCTTGAAGAAAAAAATGAGTCCACACACAAAATATCCTTTTTGTACATGAACCAAATTAAAAAAAAAAACCTTGGGAAATAAATTAATTCATTAATTCAAAATATGGATGATATTACTCATTCATGTAAAAATAATTAAACTTGAGATGATATTATAAATGCTTAATGTTTATCAGTTTATGAAATACGTATTGATAAGAACCTGAATGTATGATATGTGTGGTAGCATCCACCACACATGGATCATTTTCTTACTCTCATTGTCAGAATTTTCATACACTAAGTCTCATCTTGTACATTCTTTTATTTCTGCGCATTTTTATTGATCTTTCACTTATCTGAGTGAATGCATTACTAAAAATGACATAATGAATGTAATGCTGACTTTTGAATACTTCTGGTTTTGAAATAATTGCTCAGTATTTGATATTTGATCCATCTTAGAGACATTTTTAATTTCCACTGAGTCATACAATCAGCGATGGGGTAAAATACCTTGAAAAGATTATAAAATTTGGTTATAACTAAAATAAAGATGAGAAAAAATTACTATTTTTAGATATATGATGTAAGTTTGATTATTGAGAATTTCTATATTTTTACTAAAAAAGACACTATTTAGAATCAAAGTGTCATAAATATTATATCATGGTGGATTCATTCTTCTGTTTTCTCCAAAAACAGCCGTGTAGAGTGCTTTCGTTACCATCATCGAGGGCAGTACTGTCTGTCTCCTGAACTGATTTCTGTATATTCTCAGAACATTGAAAAAACATCATAGCCAATTGCTTTATACATCACATTTTGTTGCTTCAAAATGGGATAGCCCTCTAATGAGTATAATTCAAGTACATATGGAAGTTTTGGTTGTAAAAAAAACAACAACAAAATACTTGTATATGGATTACTCCTTTTAAATAGACAAAATGCAGAGATGAATAAAAAATGTGATCAGAGATGCATAATGGCGGCTCAAGTACCATCGCCCATGGTGAGGAGAAATTTCATGGAGTGAAAAATCAAAATGCATTGCTTATCTTCCTCTCAAGATGAAAATCTGCTAGCCAGAATGAGAATGGCTCTTGCAGTCATGGCTTAATATACTGAATAATGACATTGCTTTTCTGGCAGGAACTTGAGGGAGATGAGGGACTGAATGAGGACTCAGTGGGAAGTAATTGCACTTCCCTGTAGCTGATGAACTTCAGAACTGAGGTAAGTTGAGGAAAAAAATGGAAATCAGACATCCTACTGTATCTGCAGTGAGCACTCACACTGGTCATGTAATAGATATTGATGTCTGCCCACAGAGATGAGCGGCTAAAGAAGAAAAGAGCCATTTTCCAGCTCATCTCGATTCCACATTATTCTTCTCCTGACTGGTGCTTGAAAGCTGATAAAATGACTTAGGAGTGGCATTACCTCCTAACGTATCTAATTGGGTAAATGGTGGCAGGTCATGGTTCCCACTGATGGAGAGATGCTTACAGTTACTTCATATTTTTTGTTTAAGGGAGTTTTATGATACTCACTGAATTTTGTTATTTTAGAAAAACTAGGATAATAATGCTTTTATCCTTATTTCTTTAGACATGTATTGGCACTTCAAGCAGTGTATCAAAACCCTATCAAAGTCCATTATCAAGGAAAACCTATAGGATAAAACCAACCTTAATATAACAAGGAGAAAAAATCTGTTCCATGGCCATTGTCTAGTGCTGTCATTCTTTAAGGAAAGAACATAAATTCACTAAATAATATATTTTTAACCATGTGAGACCCTATTATTCTATATACTTATTTGCAGTCTTTATGATAATCTTAGAAATAATTCATATTATATATTTGAAAGATCTAGAAGCAAATAGTAAGTTAGAGACTAAAAAAAATCAGTCATTCCTGCATCTGTCAGAGAAGTGAGGTCACAGGATAAACTAATGCTCACAAAATTTCAGATACAGTGAGAACCACAGAATGGCTGTTGATCAGTGAAGTGTACAAGCAAAAATTCCCATGGAAACTACCCCTGGTATAAGAAATTTTCAGTTTTCATTGAAGAATTCCTGGAGAGGTAGAGTGGAAAAGCCTAATAGACAAAATCTGAAGGAGTCATATATAAGGAAATTCATATCTTTCACAGTTTTCCATCCAGAACCTCCTAAGACATGGGGAGGTTTATAAGAAGAGTAGGAAAATGTGTTTAGGTATACTTTCTTTCCCCTTCTCCCATTATCCCAAATATAATGTGTTAATTTGTATCATATACTTTTTTTTAATACCTAGGGAGCCCAGTTTAGTCAAGTACTACAGGTACACAGTACAGAATGGCTAAATCACAGTTGTCAACATTACTTTCTCCTAAAACATTATTTAAAAGTGTATTTATCAAACAGGTTTCAAACCTGGGACTTATGCAGGGACGCTTGGCTCGATCTGGGAGGAGGGGATTGGACCTGCCTGGACTGAGTCTATCAGGTCGATCTCAGTCCTCAGGGGTGGCCTTGATCTGGAGGTGGTGGGAATGGGGGATGGGCTGGGGGGAAGGGGAGGGGGCAGGAAAGGGGAGAACAGGAGAATCTGTGGCTGTTATGTAGAACTGAATAGTATTGTAAAATAAAAGAAAAAAAGATATTTATAAAAAAAGTGTATTTATCATGTAATTGTTCCACATATTTATGCGGCATTAATTGTTGTTTGGACACATGTGAACAGTGGATAGTGCTAGTCTCAGGATACTTAGCCTTCTGATCTCCTTTTTCTTTGCATTCTAGGTATGGCCCTGGAGCTTCCATCTTTCATTTATTCATTAACTGCATAGTCAATCATTGCTTCCCCACCAAGCTGCACAAAAACAGGGCTTTATTACTTTTGACTTAATATGCCTTTAATCCTAGCATTTCGGAAGCAGAGATTCATCTGGATCTCTGTGAGTTCAAGGCCACACAACCAGGCATGGTGACACTTGCCTTTCATCCCAGGAAGTGATGATAGGAAGCAGAAAGGTATATAAGGTGTGAGGTCCAGGAACTAGAGTCTTGTTAAGCGTTTAGGCTTTTAGCATCAGTACAACTGAGATCCACTCGGATGAGAGCTCAGAGGCTTCCAGTTTGAGGAAATAGGATGGGCTAAGTAGTTGGCGAGGTGAGGTTAGCTGTGGCTTGTTCTGTTTCTCTGATCTTTCAGCATTCACCCCAATACCTGGCTCCAGGTTTGTTTTTATTAATGAGACCTTTGAAGATTTGTGTTACAAGATTTCATTTATTTAATTGCTGGTTTGTGCTGTATTCTATGTAAACTATTCTATGTGTCCAACATCTTTTGGTTGCTACCCAGCTCGGTTCTTTGCTTTAGCAATCATAAATGGTACCGAGGTAAATGCAGGAGTGCTGCTATCATTTTGATATTCTGAATTTATTATGACTGAACATTACACAAAGTAGGCAAGCTGAACCACTTGGTAGATTGAATCTGTTTTTTAAAGAGTGTCCATGTTTTTGTTTTTCTTTTGTTTGTTTGTTTTTGTACTAATGCACCATTCCATAATCATAAAGAAGTGTTTCCTTCTCTCTACATCTTCAATAATGTACATAACATTCCTTTTTTCTGTGTTTTGTATTAGCTACTGTGATGGAAATGTAGTAGTCCCTGCTTTCCTTAACAAAGACAATCTTGCGCAGAAATCACTTATCTGGTCCTACCATGCTGAAATTGCATCTATACTATCTGAAAAGAATACAGTAGCATACAATAGTATACAATCTGGACTATTGAATAGAAGGAAGGAATAGACTCCAGCTTTCTTAAGAATTAATCTCAAGTACTGCTGTTTAGACATGTTGTCCCACCTAAGGGGTAAAACAAACAAACAAACTGAAAGGAACAGGTCTGAAGTTCATATTCCAGGGGCACAGCCTCACCAAAGTACTGAGAAGTAGCCATGACACAAAGGAAAAGTGTCCTGCTTCTGACAATTTACAGTTACTATCTTTTATTTTTATTTTACAATACAATTCAGTTCTACATATCAGCCGTGGATTCCCTAGTTCTCCCCCCTCCCTCCCCCTCCCCTTCCCCCCAGCCCACCCCCCATTCCTACCACCTCCAGGGCAAAGCCTCTCCCAAGGACTGAGATCAACCTGGTAGATTCAGTCCAGGCAGGTCCAGTCCCCTCCTCCCAGGCCCAGCCTAGCGACCCTGCATAAGCACAGGGACAAATAGCCAAATGAGTGGAAACACATGAACTATGAACCAATGGCTGAGGGGCCCCCAACTGGATCAGGCCCTCTGAATGGGTGAGACAGCTGATTGGCTTCATCTGTTTGGGAGGCAACTAGGCAGTGGGACCTGATCCTGTGCTCATTGCATGAGTTGGCTGTTTACAGTTACTATCTTATCTGATAATGGCTCACTGGGTAAGGGTGCTTGCTGGCAAGACCGACTTCCTGAGTTTGGACCTCTGAAACCATACTGCAGAAAGACAGAAACAGCTCCTGTAAATTGTGTTCTGATTTCTGTAACACACACAGATACATGAAGAAAATGATAGGAAAGAGAAAAAAGAAATAGCTGATTAAACAAAATTATTTTAAATAAGTGAATAATGAGTGCCTATCACAAAACTGCAAAGCAAAGAAGAGGTAAAGCTTACAAATTGAAGAAAACATCTGTACAAGATTATCCTGTGGCATTAGTGCTAGAAACAAAATCAGGAAGTTATTAAAGTTTGAATAAATATCCAAATGTCCCTAAAGAAAACTAGAGAATGGTAATTGACATATTAATAATGAAATAAAACAGATGTAATTTATTAAAAAATATTTAGGAGACATGATAGCAAATGAAGTCAGCATAGCAGAAATAATAATAACTTTATACATAATTTGAGTTCTTTTTCCATAACTTTAATACACATTCTCTTACTTTTCCAAGTTAGATAATCTTATATATTAACAATATTACTACTAATAATGTGACTTGAGACACTTATTACTATTACTAGTTGTTCCTCAACAGATTAAAATAACATGAGCATAATAGATCATCATTTGAATAGATCCTGAGTTATGGATGTGTGTGTGTGGCGAATGTATCCTGAGTTATGAGTGTAACTGGAAGGTTTGTCTTGTCCCATCAGGCCCACAGTCAGGACAAATCTTCCACTCACAGTCCCATGGACTGCTAATAAAATAATCACTCAGAAGCTTATATGAATTGTAACTGGTTGGCCATTAGCTCAGGCTTATTATTGACTAGCTTTTACATTTAAATTAACCCATAATTCTTATTCATGTTTACCCATATGGCTTGGTAGCTTTTCTCAGTTCTGCCTTGTCATCTTGCTTCCTCTGTGTCTGGCTGGTGACACCTGACTCTGCCCTTCCTCGTCCCAGAATTCTCCTTGTCTGCCCACCCCAGTGTAATTCCTGCCTGGCTACTGGCCAATCAACATTTTATTAAGCCAGTGTACAAAAGCATTATCCCACAGCATATGAGTTTTAATGATAATAATTAGCATATGCCAGATAAAATACTTCCAAATGTACTTATTATAATTGAAACAGTTCTGCACATTCAGTTAAGTAATTATAAAGACTACTGCTTGGATTGGCTGAAATATAAATAATTTTATACTAAGCTTGTGTTCTTATAATAGGTATTTCCTACAAATTCTGTATTTAGGTTGTATCAACTTAAACATCCTACTACATAAAAGCAAATCCCAATAAAGGCCAAATATACAACCTATATTTTTAAATTGTTGTGAGATATTTAAACACATGCAGTTTAAACTAAGGTCCCTCAATCAAATTTCATAAAGAGCATAGCATCAATTTATTGTTATCATTTTCATAACTTTTCCTTATCCTGTTGACAGGAAACAATTGCTGTTATGAGAAGAATAAACCTCGAAAAATGAGGAAAACGAATATTAATCTTATTATACCACGAGTTCAGGATTGCATAGACAACAGAGTTGTCATCATACATATTGTTTTGTGAAGAAATAAAATATGTTGGCGATAATCATTTCATTCGCCTGTAATAACATGTCAAGATCATACAGAATGAAATTTTAGTATAAAATGGATTGTGTGCTGTGGTGACATTTTATTTGTGCTCTAAAAAATAAAGCTTACCTGGGGATCAAAGGAAAAAGTCAACCACTATATTAAACACAGAGGTCAGGTAGTGGTAGTAGATGCCTTTAATCCTAGCATTCTGGAAGCAGAAATTCATCCAGATCTCTATGAGTTCAAGACCACACTGGGAGCAGAGACAGGCAGGGTGGTACATGCTTTAGTCCTAATACTACTTAACCATATGGGTCTGGAGGTCTGTACAGACAGACAGGAAGTGATAGAGTTGGGTGGAAAGCAGAAGTGATGTAGCTGGGCAGAGAGAGGAAGTAAGACAGCAGAGCACAGAAGGGTATATAGGCCTGAGTATACAGAAGCAGCTCTCTCTGGAGGCTGAGGAGTTGGTGAGGTGAGGTTGGCTGTGGCTTGTCGTATTCCTCTGATCTCTCAGTTTTCACCCCAATGTCTGGCTCTGTTTTTTATTAATAAGACGGTTTAGCAATTATTCTTACAGATTTTTAAAGGGAAATCTTAGAAGAAGTAATGTAGCCGGGCAGAGAGAGGAAGTAAGATGGCAGGGCTCAGGAAGCTATATAAGGCTGACAATACAGGAAGTAGCTCTTTTGGGCTAAGGATTTCCTAGCAGTAAGATTTTGTGGCTGGATTGTTCTGTCCCTCTGATCTTTCAGCTTTCACTCCAATATCTGGCTTAGGTTTTTTGTTTCTTTGTTTTTATTAATAAGACCAGTTAGCAATTCTTGTTACATTGTTGCAGCACACCTGTAAAATTCCAAGTAATCCAAACACTCCTGAGACAGGAAGGAGAAGCTCCAGGGTTAGGCCCACCTGAGCGACACAATGAGTCAAGGACAGCCTCTGATTTTTAGCAATGGTAGTACCAAAAGAAAAAGATGAAGACAAAAGAGATAAGGAAGAGGAAGAGAAAGACAGAAGAAATTACTAAAATTGAACACGATCAAATATAGACAATTTTAAGATCATTCCCTATTATACTTTATATAGTCAAATATTTTATTTGCACAACATTGTAAATTAATGACTGGGTAAGTGAAGAGTCTTATATGTGACTATTTTATTTATTTCTTAAGTTTTAAACATATATTTTGCTGGATAGATACATTCAAATTGGATATTTAGGAGTTTTATCATATAACTAAATATATGAAAACACACTTACCATAAAATACTATTGATGGAAGTATTAAGGCAATTCTACATAGTTAAAAGGGAGGTTTATTGTGTGGGGTAACTTACAAGTGAAGGGATAGGTTACAGGGTCTGGGAAAGGCATAGTGCAGTACAGCGGTGTTCTCTGGAGAACTCTGCTCGGTCAGCGTCCAGGATCCAGGAACCAAGAGAGCCAGTGCATCAGGATCTCAGGTCTTGTAAATCCAAATTTAGATTTCATATCCTGTAATTTTTTTTGAATGGACTAGACTCTTTGGATTAAAGTAATCTTTATATCCATATGAGAGAAACTATGGCCATAATATATACTTTCCAAGCTGACATGAAATGTATCAGTATGAGAACACAAGGAGCACTTGAGCATCTCTGTTGCTGTGAAAAACAGATAACAGAGAACTTAACATATACTCTTCACTATTTGTCTCCTCAAGTAAAATGTACCATCATCACTCAGAGATTCTGGGCAGGGAAAGTCACATAAACTTGATTAACTATAAGGAGAAAAGGAAGATGTGATCAGAATTCCAAACTGACTTGGAGTATTGTTAAAACTCTAACTTAGTAAACAAAGGGAAAATAACCAGAAATTACAAGTCACATTATTTCCAAAAAAAGAAAGCAAAATGAATAAGCAATGATGAATTCCTTTAATTCTATAAAATTATGGCTTACCTTTACATGCGAGCATGGAAGTCTGCCTGACAGTAGTGCAGACTGAAGCTCTGTTTTTGATTCCTACTGCTCACTGTTACAGATAATTTCTATGAACTCTGTAGAAGAGATTCCAGTGTATATACATGTATGTATATGACAACAACTAGTGAAAATAGAGGCCATAAATTTGAAAGAGGGGGCACATTGGAGGTTTTGAAAGCAGAAAAGAGAAGGAAGAAATGGTATAATTATAAACATGAGTTGAAAAAGGACACCAGCAATGGACATTTCAAAGTGAATGAGGAAAAACCACAGGATGCTCAACTCTATTATCAATCACTATAGGTGACTAAGGAAAGCTGGGATAAGGAGATGTTGCCCTTCCCAGGAAAAAGCATAGCAAGTAGTTTTTGAATGCCAAAAGATCAGCTCTGACAACATACATAGAACTAATATTATAGGAACCTAAACAGGTTCTACTTAGGGACACACACACACACACACACACACACACACACACACACACACACAAATCGTATACATATCTGTGTGCAATAAAAATTAGTCAAAATGAGTCCATGTGCTATAAAGAGAGGAAGGAGATGTATATAAGAGCGCTTCAATGGATGAAAGGAAGTGGGAGGTTTATGACATTCCTTGGAGCTACAGCACTCCGGAGGTAACAGGAAGATGATAACAATGTTATTGCCACCTTGAGATGCATAGTAAGTTTCTGTCTCAAATTGTCAAAGGGGAGCCGGGCGGTGGTGGCGCAAGCCTTTAATCCCAGCACTCTGGAGGCAGAGGCAGGTGGATCTTTGTGAGTTCGAGGCCAACCTGGGCTACCAAGTGAGTTCCAGGAAAGGCGCAAAGCTACACAGAGAAACCCTGTCTCGAAAAACCAAAAAAAAAAAAAAAAAAAAAATTGTCAAAGGGAGAAATAGTGGATTTTCTGGGTTTGGTATTTAAAAATCTCCTGAAAGTATGTCCTCATGATTCTCTATTGTAATGTATATGTGCTGCCTAAGCGAGCATTATTCTCTATTGTAATGTAATGTTTGTGTCATTTTATTCTGTATTTATAAGCAAGGTTATGTTATAAGAATTAAAAAATTACTCAAATTTATTTTTGAATTTTGCAAATACATTCACAAATTTTATTTTAATTGTTATGCCATTGACAAGCATAATAATACAGTAAATATCTCTTCAAGTTGTTGATGCAAATCTGCTGTTTTCTCCACCATTTTTTTCACATGCATATATGTGTGATCACTCTCCACATTATAGATTTGGACAGGGTCACATGCTGAAGTTGGAGCACACTGCCTTGTACAATCTGAAACCCACAGTGATTTTGTGAGTCTTGAACTGAGATTATAAGTGGATTGCCATGTCCCTGTGGTTTTCACCTAGGCACGGGGATCTAAAATGTGATACTCATGCTTGGAATACCAAGCAACTTACCTACTGAGTCCTCCCCAAGTCCAGTTCAACTTTTTATTGCATGGCTCTTTAGGCAAAGTTGTTAGGCCTCATAAGATATAGGAAAGAGTTAATAGTTGTTAAACATTTTGAATGACTTGCTAATATGGACCTGTCTCCAAAACAGGCTTTCAATTTTTGCTCTTAATCAACCCAACCAAAAAACAGAAACGGAAATCTGTAAAGTTACTACTTATTCTGGATCATAATTATAAAAATGTGATAAAATATACTTTATGAAAACAAGCGTTGTGTTTCGCCATTTGACTTAAAAATAGATTGTTATTTTTGTTGCTTTGCTTTATTTTTGTCTCAATTGATTGTACGGAAGTCCACCAGAGTCTCTTCACTGTGCCCCATCAGTGACTACAGGTTTAAATAATATTTGTGGAAAATAAAAATGATATTTCTATAGGAAAGGATAGGAAATAACTTTAAAAAAACTGTTAATGAAATAAATTATGGTTTATCCATTCAATGGCCTCCTGTTCAGTTGCTGAAACGATGCCACCATGTAGTCCACTCTCTTAGGCTTCATGCTAAATAGTAGAGAAATAAAGTAAAATCGATATCATAGTTAAAATAACCAAAGTTCTTCTTTCATTTGAAATAACCGTATATATTTGAAGTAAATCATCCTTACATTGTTACAGCAACCACCTGAAGTTTAGGAATGTCTTAGCTTCTTTTTTCCATATGATAAAATTTGTACATACAGAGATTTATGAAGCTTATTTGAGTTTACAAACATAATGAGTTTGGGAACCAGGATATAAACTGAGATAGGCTGATCCTTAATCCTGTTATATGTGCACAGCTACAAAGAACACAATTTATAAAAATGAGATCACATAATCTTATCCAAGTGGAACACATGTGCCTGTACTTACAATCCACAACAGAAAAAGAGAATGATGAGAAATACACCTTAATTTTACTAGTCAAACCAGAATATGCATATCAGAAAAGGAGCTCCCAACTCTGCTTTTCATGAAGCAATTTCTCTTTGTTTTGTTTTATTTTGTTTGTGTTCTGACAAATAAAGCTTGCCTGGATATCAGAGTGCAGAACTAAACATTAGCTAATCATAGAGGCCGGGCAGTGGTGGTGCTTGCCTCTAATCCCAGCCTTTGGGAGGCTCATGCCTTTAATCCCAGCACTTGGGAGGGAGAGAGAGGAGCTGATAAGGTGGGGTAGAGACAGGGTCTTAGCCCTTTTGGTCTGAGGAACCAGAGAGGTAAGAAGTCACTGGTGGTTGCTCCTCTGCTTCTCTGATCTTTCAGGTTATTACCTTGATATTTTACTCCTGTTTTTTATTGATAAGACTAATTAGGTTCATGCTTCATCTCTTGCTACTGTGCCTTGTTAGCATTCAACACTTAATAAATGTTACTAATGTGTGCCAGAAGGATTCACTGCATGTAGTTGGTGCTTATGTTTGTCTAAAAATACAGTGGGAGGCTAAAAGGCATAAATCAGTCCAATTTTGTCTTGATATTCCTTTATAGATGTGTTCAAATTTGTGTGTGTGTGTGTGTGTGTGCATGTGTGCACACACACTGTGTTGATGCTGTGTTGCATATAGATGGTGGATGTGTACTGCATGCATGCAATTGTACTTTGGCCTGTGAATTTGTATGCTAAAGCTAGAGCTAGATGATAGTTGTCTTGTTCATGACTTTCCATCTTTCTGCCTTCTGAAAATTTTAGTAGTTGGAAGTGACCCATTAGGGCTAATCTTGCTAACTTGAAAACCATCTCTCCCTCTCCATGCAGTGGCGGTGTTGCAGGCAGAGAAGGCACACCAAACATTTTGTGGGGGTTCTGGGGACCCAAACTTAAAATCCCATGCTTAAAGGACTAGAATGTCTAGCCACTGAGCCCTTTCGCTAGCCTCTATTGTAGTGTTCCATGATTTCTTGTTAATTTCGCAGTGTAACTATGTGTATACAGATGTGTGGACCTTTTTGTGGGAAAGTTCGTGAGGGTTCAAGTGGCAGTGGAGGGCAGGGAGGACATTGAAGTCCCTGGAACTTGTGTTACAGGAAGTTGTGAGACTCCTGTCAAGGGTGATCTGAGTGGAATACCTCAGTCTGTGAGAACGTTACAGGCTCTTTGCCCCTGAGATACTTTTCTCGGTTCCTGATATTTCCTGAACTCTATTTCCTGAAAATAAGAACGCATTAGAAATGCAATGTATAATTTTTATACTACCAGAACAAATATTGAAAAGTGTCTAGAAACACAGGCATTTGTGGTGATATATTTTGTACCCTAATAAGCTAGTCTGAGGATCAGAGGGCAGAGCCAGCCACTAGATTAGACATAGAGGTCAGACAGTGGTGGCACACACCCTTCATCCTATCACTCGAGAGGCAGAGATCCATCTGGATCTCTGTGAGTTCAAGGCCACACTGGAAACAGAGCCAGGCAGTGGTGGCACACACCTTTAATTCCAGTACTGGGAACCACATGTGCCTTTAATACTAAGAAGTGACAGCAGGGTGGAGGAAGGTGTATAAGGTGTGAGGAAACAGGAACTAAAGTTCAACTGAGGCCCATTCTGGTGAGGACTCAGAGGCTTTCCATCTGGGGGTTCATGGAAACAGGTTCTGGTGAGGAGTTGTTGAAGTTTGCTGTGGCTTGTTCTGCTTCTCTGTTCTTTCAGCTTTCAGCCTAATACCTGGCTCTGGTTTTTTTTTTTTTTTTTTTTTTTTTTTTTTTTTTTTTTTTTTTTTTTTTATTAAAAGACCATCTAAGACTCAAACAACAGACATTAAGCTGAGTTTCCCAAATATTCTACATTCACTTTTGTGTCCAGAAGTATTTTCAGGCAATTCCTCTTACTACATGGATGGATTTTTAAATCTGCTAGTTATTTAGATTTGAATCTTAGATTTAGATTTAACAGTTGATTCCCATGGTAAATGAGGGGTGGTGTGATTATTTTCTTTGAAATTTTAAAATACATGTTGACATCCAGTTATGCCAGCACCGTTTGTTGAAGATTCTTTCTTTTTTCCATTGTATAGGGCACACTGCCATTTCACAAAGGTACTCCAGTGCAAATCAGAAAACTCTGATCAACCAATGTAGTCCTGTTATATTTGAATTTTGTAGATTAAAAAATACTTATTATAATTGCCATTATAAATTGTTTTCATATGTATTTCTTTATTAAATGCTATTTTATTTTTAATGATTTTAATATTTATGGCATTGAATATTATGCTTATTTTAATATTTGTGTTTTTTTCAGTGTTGTAATTGTAAACCCTGTCTAACCCATGTCAAAATATCAAATATTTTTTTCTGATTTTAGGAAAACAAGATAAATTTTTGCTGTTTTAGAGTTGTTATTCTCATGACCCAGCCACTCCTATTTCAATAAACATGACATCAACATGTCAAAATGAAATACGAGGTAGATCACTTTTGCTGTAGGTATGTGAATAGTGAAGGTTATAATCATAAAGACGTGAATGCTTCAGGATGCTCACATTTTACCATTATAAATGTGGTCGAGTTTTCTTATGATGTGTTTCTTTCATTTTCTTTTTCTTTTTTTTTTTCACCTTAGTAAATGAACAATCAGTAAGTGACATGGAAACACACCCCCAATTTAAAATGTTGAATATATTCAGGCATGACACGAACCTACAGATGCATTCTCTTTCACATTTTCAATTAAAGGAGAACTACAATGCAGTGGAGAATCTAAATTATCTGATCAATAACTTCGTAATACATTATGCCTAAATGAATTAGCTGCTCTATAACTGCTTCCTGAAATGTAAAAATAAAGCCATTATCTTCCTCACAGGTTAGTGTCAGGGGCAACTGAGCTAATGTCTATTACTTAATGTGTGGCACACATTAATCAATAGGCAAATAAGTACAGATTCTTAAGGATCTAATTTTATAAATTTGCAGATTCCCATCTGATAAAAATCTTGCAGATTTTACTCATTTAGATAATATTTTACCAATGCACACAGGAAGATATTTATCAATATTCCTCTATAATATGTTGATCATTTTATTAAATGCCAGGGATGCATCACTGAGTATATTATGCAAGATTTTATTTCAGAGCTATGTCCCCTTTCTTCCAGTGAATAAGCGGGAGATTACAGTTACAGAAAAGAAACAATAAAAACTATATTTCAGAGAATGATTAATATGGCAATAAAACATGACATCTGTCTATTTTTCAAGTTATAATAAAGATGAGGACGCAGCATGCTAGCTAAGAACTGGAGATTAGGGAGACACAGTTGTGCAGATTTCTAGAGAAATGACTCCCCAGAAAGAAGTCACCATGACAACAAAGGCAAATCAGTGGTAACAAACCAGGCAGAATGGAAGAGTGAACAGATACCTAGGACAGCAGTGAGGGTGACTGTAGAGGCTTCCTTGGCAGAGGAAGGTCACAGCCTCTCCTAAGGTACCAGAAGAGCGAGTTTAATCTAATTCTACTAGAAAAGCTTTCAGAGACGTTATGGAGGGTAATAACAGAGTTCCATCTATTATAAGTACCATCCATATTCACATAACTGTTACTGAACACAAGCTAGGCTATGATGGACATTATATATACAACTAGTGGAGATGGACAAAAATGGTCCACTTGGAAGTTAAGGTGTGGGTAATGCCAAAATAATAAATTTTTTTGCAGTGTTTAAGAAACTAGGTAAATTAGGAACAACTGATAACAAACCAGAACGCTGCTGAAGTGATGTAAGAACTGAGGAATAGTGAGATCAGAGGAGGAGGAGAAGAACCAATTTCATTTTAAATTCAAAAGTTATGTGTGTGTGTCGGTGTGTGTATGTCGGTGTGTGTCGGTGTGCTTACTCATGTGTGAGGGTATTGAAGTATAGAAGCCAGAAGTCAGGGTCAACTGTAGCTGAAGTTTTCCTGGTCCCTCCTGGCCCACGGTCAGGGCAAATCTCTCTCACCCACCAGTCCCGAAGCTGCTCAGAACCAAATAAACACACAGAGATTAATATTATTTAAAACTGCTTATCCACAGTCCAACTACAGTCCACAGCCTTCCTTTGTCACTCTCCACCATGTATTATTAGATAGGATTTCACAGTAGACGTGGAGTTTAGCAATGTTGTCTTGGACGACTGATGGACGAGGCTCCCCATGGTGTTAGATGGGTGCTGAAGACTTGAACTCAGGTCAGTCCTCACACTTATGGCCTACACTTCCCTTACTGAACCATCTCTTCAACCAATCGTATAGACTCTAAAACCCAGTGAGAAGGATGTTAATATAAGCTAGTATAGGTCCACTACTTATGAACAATAAACATCAAGTCTGTAGAATTATTTTTGAAAACCATCAAAATCTAACAGATTATTAAAGCTTTGAGATGATGTGTAATTATCCAATTTCAATAATAGGGGTGGAAAGTAAAATCCTACTCCCAAATTATCATCTCTTTCATATAGTTTTGACTGTTTTTAAATTAATAAAATTTAGTTTTGATGATTTCATATGTGTAAATAATACATATATATTATTCTCATCCCTTCCTCTCTTAACTCCCTTATTATCCCTGTCTACGACCCACACTCCTATTTCTGTACACATCTTTTTCTCACATTTTTCTGTCATTTTGTTGATGTTATTTTGAGATCCACTGGGTCCTTCTGCGAGACCATGACTTAGAAGGTATCAGTAGGAATTGGCGCCCTTAGTCCTGGGGACATAGCTAAAGCATTTGCATACCCTCTTCTAGAGTCTATTAGTAGTGAATGACTTGCACAGCAATGAGAGGCAAATACCCCAGAGAGTTAACTCATACCAAAGATTGTTAATAGATGCTACTATGCAGGCCCAATACAAATAATAAAAACTGTGTAAATTTGTGTTTATGATGGCTCTGTAGTGCCTAGGGGTATCATGTCACAACATCTCTTCACATCCCTATCTCTCCCATTCTCCCCACACCCTCATCCATAAAATGCACTGAGTCTTGGAAGAGATGGTGTAAGTCATTTAGGCTGGATAGGCCCTCAACCATTGCTTCTCTCAGCATTGCTGGCAGCCATGATTGTGTTCACTGACAGTCATTCCCAATGAGGAGTTTTCTGATTAAAGCAGAGTTTATCTTTTGTCTGTTCATACAAGCATAGATATTTGAAAGCTGATTTTAGCCTCTGTTAATTTAGCTAAATAGTAATAGGTTTCCCTTTTTGGGTCTAGACTTCCCTAGGTGTGGGTTGGTGGCTAAGCTTACAGTGCCAGGCCTAGATTTTTTTTCTAATGGAGTGGGTCTCAAATTCAAGCAGAATACAGTTTGTTTTCCTCTAACAGTCTTGCCTACTATAGACATCTTTCCTGCTAGGTTAGTTTTATTGTTTCTAGAGTTCATCTCTTGGAGATCAATCCCTTTCTTCACTAGCCTCCTGCATCAAATTCCTTCTGGAATTTTAAAACCTGGACAGCAGGGAAGGATGTATTCTGTTTATTCCCAACTGGGCCCACACCTGATAACAATCAGGATTTTATAGTTCAGAAGGGAACCTTCAGTGGTGGCAGGAGAAAACAGAAAATAGAATGAGGAAGTTACAATCATTAATGAGTGAAAATCATCCTTGGACAAGACAGACAGATGTGAGGCTTAACATTTTACAAAAAGCAAAATAAACAAAGCCTGACTGGAGTTTGTTGTTATCAAGCAGTATAAATTGAAAGAGTATTGAGCAAAAGAGAAAATGTTGATGTGATGCAATGTCACAAAACTGGTATGATCTTGAGGGGAACGCAGGAACTTAAATAAGGTTGTGCTCTTTGAACTTGAAAACAAATATAGTAGTGCTTGATTTAAAAGTCATCATGCATACATTAAGTACCGATGGCAAAGATTTTTTAACTTTGCTACCAGATACTGAAAGTTTAATATTCATAGATTTCAATGCTTTTCTACTCATAATATGCACATGATTTTACATTTAACAGAAATTTCAGACTAGCTTATAATTTTTGTAGTTTGTGATGCAACAGAAAAATATCAAATGAGTAATTTATTTAAAATGATTTTAATTCGTCATCATTAGAGTTTTTAATTTTTTATTGGAAATAAATTCTCCTCTCACACAACACATGCAGCCACAGTTTACCCTCGTTCACTGCTCCGACCATCTCCCCACTTCCCCTTTTCCCCAGATCCACTCCCCCCTTTTTTTTTCTGCTTTCAAAAAGAGCATGCCTCCAAGAGACCACAGACAAACAGCACAAAACAAGATACAATAAGGAGAAATTTTGGACTGGACAAGGCAACCCCACAGGAGGGAAACAGTCTCAAGATGAGACAAAAGAGTCAGGGAAACACCTGCTCCCACTCTTTGGGGTCCCACAAAAACACCAAGATAACAGCCATACCATACATGCAGTGTAACAGTGCAGACCCACGCAGGTCCATGCTTGCCAATTCAGTCTCGCTGAGCCAACGCATGGGAGTTCTGCTTAGCCAATGGAGTGGGTCATGTTCTCCTGGTGTCCTCCATTGCCTCTGACTCCTACAATCTCTTCTTCCTCTTCATTTGAATGGTTGCCTGATCTTCAAGTTGAGGGAACTGATGGGAGCCCTCCAATTAAGATCCTCTCTCTGTGAAATGTCTGTCTGTGGGTCTCTTTACTGTCTTTCATCTGCTGCCCGAGGAAGCGACTCTGACGATCAGTGGAAAAGGCACTCATCTAAGGATATACCAGAATATCATTCAGAATAATTTTATTTATTTATTTATTTATTTATTTATTTATTTATTTATTCGTTCGTTTGTTTATTTATTTATTGTTTTCTTTACTTATGTTTTATTAGCATTATTTTTTTTTCCAGGCATGTTTGGTTATGCACTAGGTATCTTGTCTATCCAGTCTCTGTTTCCTCTCAGTCCAGGCAGTAGCATGAGAACTTCCGCTGGTAGCATGGGCCTCCAGTTAAACCAAACATTGCTTGGCCACTCCCACAAGTCCTACACTATGACTGTCCCAGTACATCTTGCAGGCAGGAGAGATTGTAGATGGAGGGCTTTCTGGTTGTGTTGGTGTTCATGTTTCTCTTTCTGTAGCCTCCAGAGTACCTTCTCACGCCAAAGCGACTAGAATATAGGGATGAAGGCCTCACTGAAGCCTTATCTCGACCACTCTACTTTCAGGGAGCTGCGTGAATGCTGTCCTTGGTAATGGGGCCCCACTCTCCGTTTTTAGAAGGCAACCTTCCGTCCTAGCAACAGCGTGGGTTGTATAGGAATCTTCATGGAACCTCCTGGACCATCACTTCAACTGAATGTAACTCAGTCCCTCCACTGGAAACCTTGCCTGGTTACAAAAGATGGCCAGTTCAGACTCAGTACCCTCCAGTACTAGGAGTCCTAAAAGTGGTGACCCCCACAGTTTCCAGGAAGTTTTCATTGCAATAGGTTTCCACACCTACCCACAAAGTTCCCCAGTTCCAGCTGTCTCTCCCAGAATTCTCTCCTTCCACCTCTCCATCTGATCTTTCCCTCTCCTGTTCCCAAACACCTGAATATGCCAACAAAGTTTATTCTACTTCCCCTTCTCAGAGAGGTCCATGCATCCTGCTTAGAGCCCTCCTCTTTACCTAACCTCTCAGGGCCTGTGGATTATAGCTTGATTATCATTTATTTAGCACCCAATATCCACTTGTAAGTGAGTACATACTGTATTTGTCTTTCTGGTACCTCACTCAGAATAAATTTTTATATCTTTATTGATAGGAAATTGTTTGTCAATTCCTTCCACTTCAACTGTATAATATTGATATAATACTCTTTGTAATAGAAATTACATATGTGAGATGTGGGGGTATATGGAAGGAAAAAGGCAGAGAGAGGGATAAAGATAGAAAGAAAGAAAATAGGAGTTTTATAAATAAATTTAAAATGTGATTTAAACTAAAAAAGAAATAGTTTTACTTATTTTGTAGTTAAACAGTTCAAGGAGAATTAAAACAAGATATTTTTCTCATTTCTTTCATCCGAATTACTATAAGCTAAGTTTTAGGTGTAATTAATAAAATTATTAACACATTGTTAGACTGCTTAATAAGTATCTAGAAGATTCATATTAATGTTGTTGCTATATTCAGTCATGTGGATTAATTCTAGAGTGTGATAGATAATTTTATATGCTTAATATACATGGATATAGCTGAATGTATAAGCCTACCCAAAATATTTAAGTATTTCTTGGTCAATTATTTAAAATTAAAATAACCACACTCAATGGTATAGAGTATTTTTTAAATTTACCTCCTTTATCAAGCCTAGAGAAAAACATACAATAGGAAATGAAATAAAATGTTTTCTCTGTTGCTGCAATTTCTCCAAATCAACCTAAAATCTGAATGCCATTTCTTCAGATGGCAACAAATATTTGAAAAAGTATTCAGCATTCTGAATACTGGAGAAGAGAGAGAGAGAGAGAGAGAGAGAGAGAGAGAGAGAGAGAGAGAGAGAGAGAGAGAGAGAGAGAGAGAGAGAGAGAGAATATAAATTAAAACTACTATTGGATCCATCTCACTCCATTCTGAGTACCAGCACCAAGAATTTGAGAAGGTTTGGGGAGAGAGAAACCCTTATTCAAGGTGGATGGGTTGACACCTTGGCACAGTCATCATGGAAATCATTATGAAGTTTTCTCAAAGATACAGAAAATACAACAAACACATGGTCCAGCTGCACTCCTCCAGGATTTATACTCCAAGAACTCCAAATCCTTCCAACAACATACTTGAATAACCATTTTTATTGCTGCAGTAGTCACAATAAATATAAAGTGGAAGCAGCCTTTTAGTTGGTGAATAGATATGAAAAAATGTGGACAACATAGAAAATTGTATTTAATGTAGCCATAAATGTAATTGAAATATAATGACAATCACGGTTTTTGAAGGAAAAAAAATGAATGGGCCTGGAAAGGATTATTAAAATATGTCAAATTCAGAAGGGCAAACAATGCACATTTATCTCATACCTATATCACACATAGCTACTTTTAGACTGATGCCATCCCCACTTCACACTTGCTGTTTGTTTTGGCAGTCACCCCATCCTCTTGAAATCTCCAATATCCTATGTTTTTCACTGCAATTAATGATTCTACTTCACAAATTAATGCAGTGCCATGTCAGGGACTCTTTTTAAGGGCACTAACTTGGGTGTCAACTGTTTTATATGTCTTCCTCAATCTTACCGGTGTGTCAAGTCTTCAAAGCTGTTACCATTTAGCCAGTTCGTGCGACATTACAAAGTTCTGCTGCCAGATCAAGGTGTAGCCCAGCCCCATTGGGTGACAGATGCATCAGCTTCATTGTGCCCACCTTAAGGATACAGGATTGAGTCTATTGCCCCAGTGCAACAGAAGCTGCTTCTCTACAGTGGTACTGGTCTATATCAATCAGAGCAGCTTCTCCAGCAGCAGACTTAACTCCATCCTGCCTGAAAGCTCCTCTGCTTTACCTTCAGCTTCACTCATTTTCTCAAGACATTGGTACAGTGCAGCTAGATGCTCAGGAAAATGTAATACCAATGAACCTTATCACACACAGTTCCTGGAACACTTCTTCTCCTATGACTTATGAGGTTGTATCACTGCTAATCTTTCTCTCAACTTTCTTATCTTCCAAGGTTTCAGCAGAGTGGTCTGCCCACAGTATGCAATGGCATTTCTATTTCAATTCCAAGAACCTTCAATATTCCTTGCAAAAGCAACTCAAGTTTTTTTAAAGCTATGTGGTTATGTTTATATTAGCAGAATTATCATTGGCAAACAAGACTCCATTCTCTATTAAGAAATGAAAATATGTGCCTTGAGAGATGTCTAAATGATTGAAGGCATCTGTTATTTTTTCAGAGTATTCAGTTTCAGGTCCAAATAAAACTTGGTGGCTCACAACCATTTGTAACACCAATTCAAGGATATATGATACATGTTTCTATTCTCCAAGGAATCAGGCACACATCTGGTAAACATACATACAGGGAAAACACTCATGAAAATAAAATTAAAAATAAATATATCTAAAGACAAAGAAATTACATGTATTGTTAAAATTCTCCGATTCATAAGACAATGATAGTGGTGATAAAAATGTTTTCAGAAATGTTAACCAAGTAATTAATCAAATAATGAAGATATTTCAAGATATGATACTGAATATATTTATAAATATGTCTTTGAAACAGTATGTTAAAAAGGGAATGATAGTAAAAAGAAATATTACAATTTGTATCTTATCATAAGTATTACTTGTTTTAATTATATAATTGCATTATATCATTATAAGCATGAGTATACATATAATAGGTTTCAGTATTTAAAAAATACTATTGTTAGACTTTAATGAAAGACAGAGCTGCTTTGTAACAACGTCAGAAACACCAAGTAGAAGGAAATTTAATACCACTTCATCAGACATGGGTTAACACATCTTACAAAAAAAACTATTTTTCTATTCTGCACAACTGACAATTTTAATGCCATTTGCTAATTACAAAATTTATATTCAAAATTACCAATATCCATTGAACTACCTAGAAGCAATGTGCATTTTATTTTAAACTAATTCAGAATTAATTCATTAGTTATATTTTAATTTCACTATATTTTAATTGACTCCTAAGGCACTGCAGCCATTAAAGTCTAATAAGATTGTTGATACCTGCAAGCACTGTGCAGTGTCTGGAAAACGTCGAAATCATATTAAAAGTATCTGTTTCATCAGTTTAGGGCTCGATGGGCATCCATGAAATCTGTGAACTAAGATTTTTTTATCTGAGGGAGTGAGGGAAAATCGTGATGGTTTCCTTCTTACTTTTTTTATTATTATTATTCATCCTCTATATCTTTCTTGGTGATTGCCTTTTCTCATTCTTGATGTTTTCCTTCTAACTAACTTAAATTTTTCCCTTACAGCTTATATATTCCAGTCGAATCTTACATACCCCAGTAGAACAATTACAATGTGGTTTCATTATATTTTTCTTTTTGTTTGTTTGTTTATTTGTTTGTTTGTTTTTTCTCTTTTTTGAGACAGGTTTTCTGTGTTGTTTTGGTGCCTGCCCTGGGTCTCACTCTTGTAGACCAGGCTGGCCTCAATCTCACAGAGATACGCCTGACTTTGCCTCCTGAATGCTGGGATTAAAGGCATGCTCTACCACCACCCGGCTCATTCTATTTTTCAAGTGAATGATTACAATGAATACAAGTAAAAACAACATATTTTCCATTTCCCTTACATGATTAAAACAAGACATCACATACAATCATGTACAAGCAAATTCTTATAGATTAATAGAGCAGTGTAAGCATCAAGGTATTTTTTTCTCAGCTAGTTCTTTTGGGGGCAGGCTGCATTTTGCAGTTACAAGAAACTACCAACCATTTTATTATTTCTCTCAAAGGGTAATCTTATAAGAACTCTTAGAAAAATCACAAACGTAAACTTGTATATATGGAAAAGAACCAGTCAGCTCTATTCTAAATCCTCAAGGTGCGTACCCTCTTATAGATGTAACCAACCATCTTATTAAATAAGAAACACAGAAACAATGCAAAAGAAAAGGCGAGAGGTCAGAGCTCAGAGCTGAAATCTCACCCTTCCGCCTGCGGTGTCCCAGCTTCCCGAATCAGGGCTCTATTTCCTGTCTGTTAGTCTATTTAAAGAGACAGAACAAGCCACAGCTATCTCACCTCACCAGTTCCTCAGCTGGTCCTGTTTCCTCAGACTGGAAGCTTCTGTGTCCTCATCCCAATAGCTCTCAGCTGAACTGTGTTGCTCCAAAGCCTGAAAGCTTAACCAGCCAAATGCTTCTAGTTTCTGGTCCTCACGCCTTATATATCTTTTTGCTTTCTACCACCACTCCCTGGGATTAAAGGCTGGCTTTCTGGGATTAAAGGCGTGTGCCACCACCGCCACACTCTTGCTATGGCTCTAATAGCATACAATCAAAATCACATTTCAGTATAATTAGATTACCACCACACCCTCTCATCAACAGTTTTTTATAAAGGGAAACTAGGGTAAAAATGGGCCCAAGAAACCATCGCCTTTGATCACCAACCCATCCTAGCAAGAAAGATATCTCAGCTAATTAAAATTGGGCCGCTTTGTTTTGGGTCCTTGACCTTAAGGAGGCCCTCATGAAGCTATGTGCCTTTCTAAACTTTTAGTTTGTCCTCTTGGGTTTCTTACCTAAAAGGTATTTGACAAAAACATCTTAGTTTTTTTAGTACAACTTTCAGTTATTTTCAAAGCTTTGTTTCAGGTATGATGAACTCTGAAAGCAGTGGACACATCTCCCAACATTAAGATTAATAAAAGAATTTAAACTAGCTGGGATACTGGGATTCAACTGTTTCTCTCTCTCTCTCTCTCTCTCTCTCTCTCTCTCTCTCTCTCTCTCTCTCTCTCTCTCTTTCTTTCTTTCTTTTTCCATTTTTCTTTATTAAGAATTTTTCTACTCACTCCATATACTATCGATAGATCCCCCCTCCTCCATCTTCTCACCCCCCCCCCAGCCCTCTTTCCCAAGCCACCCCACATCCCCACATCCACAATCCTCCAAATCTAAGTCTCCCATGGGGAGTCAGCAGAGCCCACCACACTGAGCCTAGGCAGGTCCAAGCCCCTTCCAACTGCACCAAGGCTGTGCAAGGTGTCACACCACAGGCACTGGATTCCAAGAAGCCTGCCCATAGACCAGGGACAGGTCCCAATCCTCCTTCCTGAGTGCCCCCCAAACAGTTCAAGCCAAACAACCATCTTCCATATCTAGGGGGCCTAGTTCAGTCCCTTGGGGGCTCCACAGCCACCAGTCCACAGTTCATGGGCTTCCACTATTGTGTCCCGTCATCTCTGCATGTCTTTCTTAATCACTAACCTAAGCCACAGTCTATACAGCTCCTGAATAAAAACTCATGTGTTCTAGATTTGTGACACTTCCTTGTTTTATTTATTTATTTTTTATCCCTTATAGCTTCTACTTTATCAAAGGCAGGGGCAACATTTTAACCTACCTTTATCTATGTTAATTTTTTCACCAAACTAACCTCTATCATAATCTTTTAGTATATTTATTAAAACCCCTCATCAAAATTCTATTTAAACTGATACTATTGTTGTATGAAATCATTGCTTCAGATAAATATTACGGCTTAGGAAGAAATAATCTTCATGATAATCCACGAATAAAAATAGTCATTAAAACAGGATATTTCCAAAAGATTATCATACCGCATTAAGGGCAGTGGGGATCTCTCCATGCCCAATCACATCATGCCAGGTATCAGAGAAAAATGGCAGTGGCAAGCATGCAAAGACACAGCAGTAGCAAGAAACATTCTGAGGCTGAGGCTCTCAGGGCCTTCTATGCAAGAGTCATCCAAAAGGGATTTGTTTTCTGGGGAGCCGATCCCCTGAAGTCAATTGCTATGCACTGCTCCTCTGATATAGCCACCAACACTTATAAACGACAAAAGTATACCATATCCATTTCAAACTAAGTGTATAGTCAGAAAAGATAGCACCTGGAATGTACCCTTCATTAATTTAAACATTAATCCCTATGTTTAACATTTTGCTTGAGTTTGTAGGGTGTTTTTTTTGTAACTTCTTAGTGCATAGTTCAAAATTATAGCTGTATAAATGTAATATTCAAAATTTAAGAACTGTTGATCATTGACACACTGCATTTCACTTTTCAATAGTTTTACAAAGTCTTAAGATAAATATAATAAAAATAGTGTAAATATCCAACCAAAATCCTCATACCAACTTGTAAAATCCAAGTTAAATTAATATCATGTTGACTTTTGAAATATCTCCATTTAATCACTTCGTTAATTTTGGCAAATATGTTAACAGAAAGGATTGAATAACTTGTTTTCTAAGTCACTGTTATGAATGATTGAGGTGGTTTGAAGAAAATGGCCCCCAAAGAGAGTGCTACTTAGGAGGTGTGGCCTTGTTATAATAGAGGAGGGCATATTGGCTGGAGTGTGTGACTGTACAGATGTGCTTGATGTTTTCTTACATATACTCAAGCCATGCCCAGTGATACAGACCACTTACTGTTGCCTGCAGGATCAATATGTAGCAGTTCCTTCTCCTGCATCATGTGAGCCTGTGTACCACTATGCTCCCTGCCATGATGATAATAGACTAAACTTCTGAAACTGTAAGCTGCCACCTCAATTAGGAGTTTTCTTTTATAAGAGTTGCTGTTGTGGCCATGTTGTCTCTTCTAGCAATAGAAACCCTAGGGTAATGAAGTAATTCACTGGGGATAAATTTTAATAAACCTTGCAATGGTAACAACTCAAAGGACATTATTTGGAAAAGTGCCAAATTTAGGTATAAGGTATTGACTAAGCTATTTATATAATCTCTCTATTATGTGCTGCCTCTCTTTAGATAAGTGAAAACAAAAAAAAAAAAACTTAGAGAGCAGAAAATATTCACATTTGAAGATAAGCACGTTTCAATTTTGACTCAATTATATGTACCTCTTTTGTTTTAAATTTGCATTATTTTTGAGGTTTTCATGCTCCTCTATTCTGATGGGGAGTTGACATTGAAATTAGTCACTTTTCATCTATTAAAGTACAATCATTTGCTTGATTTCCTTACAGAGAAAATTTTGTTCTCTTTTTTGTTTTGATCACAGGTCAACATTTAATTACTTATCTCACATTCTAATGTAAATGGATCTGACACATAGAGTTTATCCTAAAAATAATGAAAGCTTAATATCTCACCTTTTTAACCTCATCATTTCCAGCATCTGCTGAATAATATGAGAATCATTCTTCTAAATTTCACAGTAGAATTTGTAATATTATTCTAGTAAACTCAAATCTATTACTTTGTAGTAACCAGAATTGTCAATTACAAACATTCTATCTCATTTTACCCAATAAGTAGATTAGCTTGAAAAATATCTGTCAGTTTACTTTTTTGGTTGTGTTTTGTTTTTGTTTTTTTGTTTTTTTTTTTACACAGCATCATGTCTTGATCTATCAAAGGGAAAAACAAATTGAAAATTCAAGCTTAGTTTCTAAATTTACAATACTTAGGACAGGTGGGACACTGTAGTATTTTAATGGAATATTTGGATTCTTGCTATCATGATGTAATCAGCATTTCTTTGGAAGGGGCTGACTTCTGAAAATATATATTCTGTCATCAGTTCAAACTGAAAATAGCTCCAAGCATTTACTTACAAAATATGAACCCTAGAAAACTGACATAACAAACAAAATGTAATTTTCCTCCATCACTGTTTTATACATTTTCACTTAAGTTCACTTTGCTGTCCACAACTGTTCAAGATGCAGTATATCTTGTACATTTACTGTGATTCATAGTCATTAGTTTATAAATCTAATCTTATGAGCTTTGTCATTTTGAACACAGATTTTGTTCATTCGTCATGAATCCAACTCCCTCGGTGTGTCTTTTTTGTGTTGGCTGCAATTTATAAATCAATTATACCCCTGAGAGCTTCTATATGTGCTTTGTATTTCTTTGGAAAATGTACTAGAGAACACTTCCTTGTGTGATGAGTCACTCCAGGGCAAGTGACGAGAGTCAGAGCATTAATATTACTCGAGAAAGAAAAGTGCTGTTCAGTCACCAAGCAGGAAACAAAAGTGGGGGCTGGCGAGCAAATCAGAGCAATCTAACCAGTATTAACCACAACGTGCAAGTCTGGATTGACTTGCCAAAGATGAAGCCAAAGATCTACAAGGAAAACCATATCTGAAGACCTTATTCAGAAGATGTAGCAGCTGCATACAAGCCATGTTTCTTGATGAAATCCAATTCATCAATAGGTGATGAGGGAAACAGAATTGGGTCAATGGTCCATTGTGCCTGATAACAAGTCCATCAGAACAGCTGCTTTTGACACCTTCAAAGACATCAGGCTTTCCTATTTATAACAAATCATTAACTTTACAATAGCTTGAGGAAATTTCTGGCTCGGGTAGTTATTATCATGTATCGAAACATTTCAAGATTTGAAGCAGAAGGCATGAACAATTGAATGGTATATTCAGTTGAATCAAATATATCGAAAATTTAAAAATCTATACATTTTTAGTATTCGATATTGAAAGTACATTTTTGATCTTTTAAGTGAACTCAAACTTAATTGGGGCAAATACAAATTGAACACTTTGAGAATTATGACTTTGTTTTGCAATTTCACTCTTTTGAAAATGTTTGTTTTTTTGAAACATTATTTACTTTGTGGAACTCAGTCTGCCCTGCAACTTGCTAGGTAGTGGAAGATGGGCTTGACCTTCTTTTCCTCTAGACTCTGTTTGTGCCATAGTTCAATTAAAGCAATACCCCCACACCCAGCTAAGAAGAGTTATTTCACATGAAGGTTCAAAAGTTTAAAACATAAGGATCAAATAAGAGTATCGCAATCAACATGAAGATTTCCTGGAAAAAAATTGGGCACAAATCAAAACATTTCAGGCATTAGCAAAGTACATGGAGGTGGAATATTTATTAAACTCTTATTAATATAAAAAACAAACTGTACAGAAACAATAGCAGAAAAACAATAAAGCCTTCAAACTTAAGGTACAAATTAACAGAACAACATTTGCATCGTACAATACTCACAAAAACTAGCTTACAGATAATACAGACCCAAATTTCAAGGCAAGTAAATCTGTAGATGTTATTCATTGGGCCCTTACTATAGATTGCAATATGTGTTCCTTGTAATTTTTCTAATTGGAAAACAGTCAAAAGAAACAATTCCTGGTTCATATTTTCTCTATTCACATACAAATTATAATTGTTTTCGCTCACTCTAATTTCGTATATATCTTATATGTTTTGTTCTCTATTTCTATATTAGCTGTGTGACTGACTGAATGCAACCTCCATGGTTATTAGCTGCCTATTTGGAAAGTAGAAATTAATTGTATCACAATTGTTTAAAAATACAGCAACATCAAAAATCCTTAAAAGCATTTGCAGGCTTAATGTTGTGCAAAATGATCTATTAAGTATAACTATATTTAAGTCTATGTTGTCTTTATGCTAGCATGGAATAATTTTTCAGTTTGATGGAAAAATGCACTCAGTATCTTCAAAGTGTTTTTTGTAATGCATAGCAATTAATATTCTGACAATAATTTTCCCTTTATAGCAATCACATAATTTTTCATGGCTCCTTTCCTTCGTATTATGTTTCAATTTCAGTCTCATTTCAAATGTGGCAGTATGCAAATCTACCAAATGAATGGTTATAGAGTGTAATGAAATAAACTTATACACCTTTTCTGATGTAATATATTCCAAAACAACGTGAAGTTATTAAAGACATAAAATAGATGGATGTTAGTTTACACTTGATGTTTTAAATTTTTAAAACAATATTTAGAAATAACTCACTTTATGTGCATATATCCAATCAAATTCATTCTGTGTTTATTTCAAGTACATAATTATGGAGAGAGCTGGGGTTGTATCTGAGAGCAAGTCAGACACAGTCTTGTTCCCAGAAGGCACTCATTCTTTTGACAAGGGACATACAAACAAACAAAATGGGCAAGTAATTGAATATGATTGGATACACAAATAGTAAATGACCTGCTGATTTATGCTCTATGATTATATTTAAAAGAGTAGTATGATGAAGGTGAAGAGCAGTTGAAATTGCTTTAACATGGGAATGTTCTGTGACCAATTCTTATTTTCATTAAGGAAAAAGATAAAAGAGCACACAAAAATATGATGACTATTATAGAGAGTGGAAATAAATACTTCATTTGATAGTAGACAATGGCATCACCCATATTCATTCTACTTTTTCTGTCCATGAAGTCTACCGGTGTATGTTCTGAACTAATATAAAATGTCTTTAGCTGGAAGGAGAACACTTGTTGTCTTTGGAGTTACAATAAAGCATTAAAACTCCATATTCTAACCCCATATCTTCATAATGCATTGCCTCAATTCTAAATCCAAGATCCCTGTTGATCATCCATATGCCATGTAGGTCAGAAAACAGTAGTGATAGAGTTTGAGGTTAGGAACGCAATGTTCTAGCTTGCCAAGGGCTCAGTTAGAACATTGAAAATAGGCTTGTACAAGTTAGAAAAGAATAAGTTCAATTGTCTGCACCTGTTATATTTAGGAATTTTCTAAAAAAAAAAATGGAATTTGGATGAAGGTGTTCATCTTTCATCCACAGAATGAACACGTGCTAAAACTCAATGAAGTAAATGATTGTGGTTGCCCTAAGTGCAAACCATCTTTGGTTATCATTTTCCCATGTTTTATCCGTGTTTACATTTATCCCCGACCCGGCAGCTTGTGGATACCTTTCTGGTGCTGTTGGCTTTTGCTTAGAAGAAGAAATCCTGTGTTTGTGGCAATGATTTCCTGAAGAGTTTTCAGGCTCCAGTCTTTAATAGGAAACTTACAGGCAGCTATCCCATGAGAAGGAGCCATGATTTTTTTTTTCTGTTTGTAGATGCTTTGATGATTACTTAAGAAATGAAAGAGAAAAGCAGAACTGATATTTTGGCATAATTTCCTGTTTCACAGGGGAATAAGCCTTACTAGAATAATTGAAATATCAACACAGTAGAGTAGATCATTTGGGGCATCTGTTGTCAGTTGATGGCAGTAAAGTATTATCATCAAGGAGACAGCCAATTCTACCAAGAAGATAGGCCACTAGAGAAAAAATGCTCAGAAAATTTTAGGAAAAACAGGATATTAGAGACATCGGCATTTTTATTTTGACTAAACCTTGTTGGATGTGGGTATTCTCTCACTTTGTTGACAAGATGTGTGTTGTATGTGAAGTATAATTAAACTTACATTTGTCTAAAGTACAGAGTGAGTTGATTAGCTATATGCATATGTTATGGGCTAATTCCTCAATAGCTATGTATACTCATCACCTGACAGTTATACTCTCTTTGTTTTTGTGTACAGTGTCAAATTTACACATGTCCTATTACCAAATTCCAAATGTCAAAAATAAATTATTTTTAACTGTGTCTCCTTTACTGAAAAAAAAAAGAGAGAATTGAATAGAATGTTAACCCAGTAAAATTAAAGGCTTTTGTTATTTGAACAGCATGTCCTCATTTCTCAAAATTCTTAGCTCCAAATCTTGCTCTCTCTGCTTGTGAGAACCATGCTTTCTTGGTGGTCTATTTTGCATACCACCATATACTACTGGACCATCATTCCACTGTATGTGTTTATGAGAAATCATATCTATATGTATGGATATGTTCTCATTGTTTACTTAAGTCACCTATTTAGTGTGTTTATCCATCTGCTAATGGACCTTGAATTGTCATACTGTACAGGAATTATTTTCATTTTGAAAGATTTGTTAACCTCCCCCCAAGAAAAAACCCAGACCATTTTTATTTATGCTTAATATAAACTATCTTTATCTAAACTAAACTGAATTCTTTTGTTTATGTGGCAGGAGATGGCTTGATAATAAAACATAAAATATTGGAATTCAAGAATAAGGTCTGCATTGAGTCAACCTGTAACAGTATACTGGAGATACATGGGTGCCCTGCTGCTCAAATGTGACTTCATCATTTTATCTGCAGTTGTGTTCACGTTACATTAAACCTCCCATGAAAAAAAGTCCCTTCCTTTCTCCAAGATGTAAGGTAGTGTTTAGACAATGATGCTCTATCATGTTCTCCACCAGTTCTTATCAAGTCAAATTGTGTCCTTTCCCACATCCTGTGTTTGACTTAACTCCATTGTCAATCATCCAATAAATTAACCTAGGTCTCAGAACAATTTCATACCTATTGTAATAAAATGATTCTATAAGACCCCTCTGACTTACTGATTTCAGTTCCTTGGCATATATATTAAGAAGTGGAATTTCTTTTTCAGATGGTTGCTCCATTTTATTTTAGATTTATTCATCTTATTTTGCTTATGTATTTTGCCCACAGGTGTGTTTGTGCAATATGTGTTTGACTGTTGCCTCTGGAGGTCAGAAGAGGCACTGAACTTCCCAGGTGTCTCACCATGTGGTTCCTGAGGATGTAACTGTTCCTCAGCAAGTATGAATACTCTCAACCGATCAGGCAGCTCCCCATCACCACATGTTATATTTTATATATTTTCAGGAAATTTTATACTATTTTCAATAATAGTTGCTCCAACTTTTAGAGAGAAGCCAAAATGATTGGTAAACAAATATTCATGACAATATTTCAATGGTGACAATCAATTCCTTGGCTCTGAATAATCATTTCAACAATTGAAATTGGGTATAGTCTCTGTCAGTTTTAGAGAATTTAACGTTTGAGAACAAAATGGTAGTTTTTTCTTCAGAAAAACATGGGTGTATCAAAGAACTTTTGAATCAAAAATTGAGAATAGAGACAGCAGGATAGCTTTGTGGGGGAAGGAGTTTTGTGTACTAGTCTTGAAATTAAGTTCAATCTCTTGAAGATAGATATATAGATTCACTTTATTAAATTATATTCTAACATCCATAAATTTCATGGCATATGCAACATCTTTATAAACACTACATAAATATTTGTAATAATAAGAATAACTAATAAGCTTCCTATAACATTCTGAGTAGTCCAGAGACCACTAGATAATATTCTTGCTCTGAGAGTATCAGCACAGAATACTCTCCATTTGTTGGAAAATGAAGACCCTACTTACAGGTATGTTTAAGGGCATCAAGACCACAGAAACCTGGAATGTCTCAGTGTACTTGTCAAACTACCAATGAACAAAGAACAATATCTATTGCTAATATTAATAAAAACGCCTACTATATCCCAGCATATAGGTGATATTGACTCAAAATCTTCCTGTTCTTTTATTCTAAATATGTGACAGCAGCAAAGACTGGATTATATCACTGGGGTAAATTATCCAATTTAAATTTCCCTGTTGGGGTTATTTCATTTTTAAAATATCATATTTAGTAAAATATTAAGTAGTCACAAATACAGCTAAGTTAATTTTTACTGGGTCTAAAAATTTTATTTAAGTACTTAAGGTACACATACAGGTATGCATGTATATAACATATGTGTTTTGAGACTTTTCTGTGGTTGGTTTTTCTCTTTGGTGTCTGGCATGTAATAAAAAGAAATTTAAAAAACATAGCATTTTCTTGGTTTTGATGAGAAATAAAATATGTCAAGAAAAAATGGTATCTCATTATGAGAGACTTAATAACTTCTTGCTTAGATTCTAGTATTCTTCTGTAGAATGACCATAAGGCAAAATATCAAAATTCCCACATGTGATGATTTTCCTGGCAAAAAAGCAAAAGCATAGCATTTTTAAAACATGCAAATTTTAAACTTGGATATTGCTCCTTTAATAAAAAATGTTCACTCACTGAAATTAGAGCCTTGCCAAGGAAAAGAAAGTCATAGGGAAAATTAAAGTAACTAAAAGAACCACATAATTAGTAAGTAACAATGCTTACTATTCCTCATTATTTCTTCAATACATAATTTGTGTAAGAAATAGCATACTCTTACTAACTAGACTCTTAAAATTCTTCCCCAAAAATGAAATCAGTCAAGATACACTAAGATGTGTATCTTACACTCAGTAGAATTTTTTGTTATTCTCTACATAATATAAGGTGTTCTCCCAACAACTTTGTAAAGAATCAGGCATCAGATGTAATACTCAAATTTTCAGACATTTAATGTAATCATGACATATATATTGGGTATAGGCCATGAGACTTGTTTTCTTCAAAATCTAACTTATTCATCTACTCCTAAGGTTCCCTTTAAACATAAATTCTTATTGATGATATTACAGACTACTGACTCAGAAAAAAATTAGATTTCATTTCCATTATCATCAAGTATTAATGCAGATGTTGGTAATTTCATACTTTGTACTCTATTTCCTTATATTCAATTTTTGCATAAATACAACTGGAAGAACAAAACAAAACCAAAATTTATGAGAAATTAACTCATTAACCATTAGCAACAAACTGCATTAAAAGGGCCTAAAGTCTATTCAGATGTTTGAAAACCTATAAAAATTATAAAAGCAAGACCATCAGCCAATCCTTTGAGCATAGACTGATGCAAATCTGAGACCCTATATTGTCATTAATAGAATAGAGCCTTTTGTGCTCATGCACAGAATTTAAAAATCAATTCTATCCTTATAGAAAATTCTAAGGCATAAATACCAGTTTTCATGAAAACCCTCTAGATAAATCTCTCATACATGAGGGTGTCCCAGAAAAAAGATGTTGTCACTTTGCAGAGAAGAATAGGAACAATTATATACCCTGATAGAGTCATGCTTCCCAGGTACACAACCCATTGAACATGGACATGCTAAACTGATTTCTTCTTTCTTATTATTATATTATATTATATTATATTATATTATATTATATTATATTATACTATACCATACCATGTTATGTTATATTATTTTATATTATGTTATATTATATTATATTATATTATATTATATTATATTATATTATACTATACTATGGTATTTAAATGCTTGTTGCTTTTTAAAGAGATAGATGATGAGTGGATCTGGATGAGAGGAGATGTAGGGATTAACTGTTTGGAGTAGAAGAAGAGGAAACCATAATCAGGAGACATTGTGTGAAAAAAATCTATTTTTAATAATAAAAAGACAAATGAATGATAGCATTTAACTTTATGATATAAGTTGTCTCCAAGCAACAAAAAGATAGATAAACAACCATGAATGCCATTTCTTCTCATGGAGACATAAACAACTATTATAATCATGTAGTTACTGACTTGGAACAATGAAAAAAATGGCCCATAGTTCATATTTGTCCTAAAGACTGAAAACAATTAGACCCATGTGCATATAGGACTGGAATTCAATCAGTATAATTTAATTACACTTTGTAATAGGAATGTGATATCCCATAACACATAGTGGATACCTGTTATTCACCTCAATGAAGAAGAAAGCATACTATTATCAGGTCATATAGATTATTATATCAGTGTAAACTGACTCATATGACTAATAAATATCAAGGAAAAAGCCTTTACTAAAAAATTGAAGATAACATAGTCTACAATAAATTTCCTAAATTAGGGAAAATAGCATAAGGTACCATGAAGTGTCCCTCGAATGGCCATATAAAGGTGAAAAGAACAGAGAGCTCAAAACTGTCTTTAATTTGCTTTCATGAATAAGAAACCTTTTCAGATTCTTGATGAAGTATCAGCTTTACTACTTATAATTGCATGGAGTATTGAAACTTACATTCTATGTCACTGCCTGGGGGCCACCTAAACAATTCAAGCTAAACAACTGTCTGGCTTATCCACAGGGACTAGTCCAGTACCATGGGAGCTCCTCATCTATTGGTCCATAGTTCATATGTTTCCACTAGTTTGGCTAGTTGTCTCTGTGCTTTTTCCAGTCATGGTCTCAATATCTCTTGCTCATAGCATCCCTCCTCTCTTTCATTGATTGGGCTCCTGGAGCTCTGCCTGGGACCTGGCCATGGATCTGTGCATCTGCTTCCATCAGTCACTGGATGGGGACTTATCCCTAATGCATGAGGTGGCTTTTTGGAGCCTAGTACCTATGGTGAGACAGTTTGTGCAGCCTGGGTGCAGGGAAGAGGGACTTCAACCTGCCTCAACTGAATGTACCAGGGTCTGCTGACTCCCTAGGGAAGACCTTGCTTTGGAGAAGGTGGGAATGGGGGGTGGATTGGGAGGGAAGGCTCAGGGGCGGGAGGAGGGAGGACAGAGGAATCTATGGTTGGTGTGTAAAATGAATATGCTGTGGAATGTTCTGCATGTCAAATGTGTTGCTCTGGTTGGTTAATAAATAAAACACTGATAGGCCAGTAGCCAGGCAGGAAGTATAGGCGGGACAAACAGAGAAGAGAATTCTGGGAAGTGGAAGGCTGAGGCAGAGAGATGATGCCAGCCAACGCCATGAGAAGATGTTGATACCGGTAAGCCATGAGGCATATGGCAACTTATAGATTAGTAGAAATTAGCTAATTTAAGATATATGAACAGTTAGCAAGAAGCCTGAGCCATTAGGCCAAACAGTTTAAATAATATAAGCATCTGTGTGTTTATTTTATTAGTGGGCTGTTAGACTGCCAGGGCTTGGTGGTACCTAGAGAGAAAATTCTCTAGCTACATGAATAGAAAATATATATATATATAACTTACATTCTTTGGCAAATATTGTTCTGACTCAAAAAAGTTAATGCCCTTGCCTTTCTGACAATTCCTACACTTTATATTTTATTGTAGGATAACAGACTTCCCAGAAAAAGAATAAATCGGGAATGGAGAAATTTAACAAAGTAAAATATAGCTATTAAATGATAATATAGGAGTTACTATAAATTAAATACAAATCTAAAAATAAAATTAAATAATTACTTAGAATCTAAGTAGTAAAGGAACATTAGTGTATTATTTTCTTTCATTACTTCTTTAAAGATAATAACAACAGACACTAACAAAGAATCCATTAACTTCCATATGAATCTCTTTTCTATATTGTGGAATAAATACAGTATTTAAAATTTCTTTGAACCTTTTCCAAGTTTTACAACCCAGGTCCATCTTGCTTGAAGGCGATGGAATCTTTGAAAGGACAGTCAGTAGCAGTCAACACATAAGCCCTTCTCTACTGATGTTAACACAGGCCTCTGTAACAAAGGTGTCATCTTGTTTGTAGGAAAGTAAGAAAGGTACAGAGTGCAAATCGTTACTACTAACTGAGCCAGACGGTGTTGGCGCATACCTTTAATCCCATCACTCGGGAGGCAAAGGCAGGTAGATCTCTATGAGTTCGAGGCCAGCCTGGTCTACAGAGAGAGATCCAGGACAGGCACCAAAACTATACAGAGAAAACTTGTCTCCAAAAACAAAAACAAACAACAAATAAAAACTCCCCAAAATCAAATCAAAACAAACCATTACTCATTGTATGAGGCTAAAACATTATGAACAAATATACATTTCAAAGTGTTGAGACTGGTTACACTAATAAAAATTAGAGTATGTACAGCAGCAGACTTAATTTCTCAACAGAAGGTCCCATTCCACTACTGGGCTGTCTTCTTAGGCTCGGATATCCGTGAAGCCTACATAGCATTTTTCTTTCACTGTAGGTGATATATTTCATTACAGTGTCTTCATAAACTCCTATCTACTATACATAGAGAGAATTTTTTTGAAATATTATTCATAACACTGATACAGTTCTTACATTCTGCTAACAATTGTTTTTGGTATTATCAAATAGATACTATTGGACAATATCTAGTTTTGGTAAAATCTATATAATTTTATCTATTAATTAATACTCCAGCTTTAAAAATACTCAAAAAATGATTAAAGATACTTGTCTTAGTTTATTTTGTTGTTGTTGTTTTCATTTTGTTGTGTTCCTAATGTCTGGGTATATTTTCTTGTAGTAATATGAAAATCTAGTAGGTTGAAATTATATTCAGTGTGTTTGCCCTAAAGAGTAACTCTACTATTATATGCAAGTAACTACACTGTTAAAATACGGTGAGTTTACCATTGCTGCCTAGGACATTATTTACTGCTGAAATAATTATATCCATAATATCTTATACCTGCAGTCTACATTTTCTGTTTCCATAAAAATACATGCATAAAGTTTTAATAGATATTAATATGTGAATCTCTGTGCGTAAATGATTTTCCATAAATTCATTGTCTCTTAGGAATAGCTACATAATAAGGTGTCATAGTTTGGAGAAGGTAAGGATGTATAATATGTTTCATCAATAATGTATCTATCTTAAAGCACTTTTCTTGTTATATAAAATATTCATTAAATGTAATTATATTATGTTTGGCTTGTAGTTTATGAAAATTATTATTGATTTTGTCTAACAATACTTTACATTGAAATGTTAAAATCTCTCTTAATAGATCATCTTCACAAAAGTTTATGGATAAATACATAAAAATGTACATATGAAATTATATAATTTTTTTTTTGTTTTACACATAATTAGTCTTTTTTTTCTTCTTGTTCCATACTCCACTCTCTAACAAGCAACAGATTCAGCCAAGGATTTCACATACACAAGGAAAACATTCTATCATTGAGTATATATATGTCTTAGTATTTGATTTGTTATACCTAAATTGCTTTAAGTGTATTTTTTTCATTCTTGATCATAGCCATTCTGACAGCAATAATGTTGATCTCAAGGATATTCACATTTTTATTTCCTTAATGACTTAGGTTTGAAATTTTATTTTCATCTATACACATTAGAACGAGCTGCTAATTTCATTAGCCTATAGGCTGATAGGCTGTTGAGTATTTATGAAACTTGCTGCTCTTTATATATTGTATATATCAACTGTCTATGTAGTGCTAACAAATACTTTGGCCCATTTTGCAGACTGTCTTGTCCTTCTGTTGATGGTTTTTCTACTCTTCAGAACTTTTTAATTTGATTTACCCCTACATGTTTTAATGGGACTATTTCTTATACAATTGAAGTTCTGTTTAGAAAGTTCTTGCTTATACTTTTTACTTAAAATATATTTCTTCTGACTACCTTCAGCAATTGAAGCATTTCAGGTTAAAATTTAGGTCTCCATTCATTTTGAATTGATTTTTGTGTGAGATGATAAATGTGCATCTAATTTTATTTTTCTACAAGTGGGCATCCTTTTTCTCCAGCACCATGTCTTGAATAGGCTATCTTTTATCTGTTGTCTGCTTTTGACTCCTATTTTAAAAATCAGGTCACCATAGCTAGGTGGGTTTGTTTGTGGCAATCTCACATATCCCGTTTATCTGAATTCCGTTTTTGCTCCAGTGCCATGCTGTCCTTGTCACTAAACTAGAAAGGATATAGGAAATGAGGAAGCCCTATCTACCGCTGACAGGAGAGTAAACCAGTATACCCCCTATGGAACTCTGTATGGAAGTTTTTTAAAAATGTTAAAATAGACTTATCATTTGACCCAGGTATACCACTCCTGTGAATACATCTGAAGTCCTCTTTATCTTACAACAGAGAGTCTTACACACTGATGAATTATTCACAATTGAAGGAAAATGATACAGGACTAGATTTTCATCAACAGAAGAATACATAATAAAAACATAGCATGTGTGCACAATAGCATTTTACTCAGATTTGAAGAAAAGGAAAATTTCAGGGAAATGAATGGATCTGGAAAGTATTACATTAAATGAGGTAACTCATTCTCAGAAAGTTAAAAATTGAGTACTCTTTTTCTGTAAGTATCTTACATTATTTAGATTTTTTTCAGATTTATTTTATTTTACTGAATGTTTTCCTTCATGTATTTGCACCATGTACATGGTTGGTGCCTGTGAAAATAAGAGGAATATGCCAGATGCCATGGAACTGGAGTTACAGATGGTTGTGACACATGCTGTGGGTGCTGGGAACTGAACCTGAGTCCTCTGCAAGAGCAAAAAGTCTTTTTAACAATTTGCTATCCTCAATTTTAATTGCTGTGCATGAGGGAAAAATGGATAAACACCATGAAACTCAAGAGTAAGCCATGAGAGGGGAAACAAGAGGTACTGAAAATGGGCATGGAAAAGACAAACGGTCACATGTCACATGAAACAGAAAGGAAGTCACAGAGAATTCAAGGAGGAGAGAAGAGTGGGACAGAGAGAAGATAAATGACTAAAGCAAATTTTGTTTGTAAAATGCTGTAATGAAACCTTATTCCATCTTAGCCTACAAAATACAGATTAAAACGAAAAAGAACTTCTTACATGAAAATTGGTCATTTGAATAGTACCTTTCTTGCAACGTATTCACTATCCCCTTAGCCAGACACAGACCACTCTCTGCCTGCTGTTATGAGTGATGGCTTTAAGTACCTCTTATCTACTGATTTATCTGGAGATCATGATATCAAAATATCATTGCGCAAAATGATAAGGAATGCACAGTTTCTGAGCGGAACAAAGGAGATTTGCTAACTTAGAATCTATCCATGCATGTGGTCCACATACCATACAGCGAGTGTATCAAAACCTATCTTCAGACACAAATAGCTTCCTATACACCCAGGGTTCAAAATCTGTATTAATAGATCATTTTCACAAAAAGCATACCTTAAAAGTGTTTTTATTTGTTTAGTATTATGATCATGATCATGATTATGATTGCAGTGTAAGACCTTAATATAAAATCACTGCTTCAAAGACATAAATAGTACCTGGTGCAATATATATGGTTTATTGTTGCCTCCTCATCGGTGGGAAATTCAAAGAAGTATACATAAATTTGAAGTGATAAAGACTGAGATCTTCTTCTACAGCAGACAATGAAGTATAGATTACTAACATGAGGAAACCTATTGAAAATTCCTTTAGTAGAAACCTCTCCAGAGCAGAGGAATGAGAGCAGAAACTGAATTCCACATGAGAAGCAGATGGAAACTCTGTCTTCACAGTGCTCTAATTGTTTCTTTGGGGAAACTGAATCTGTACATCAGGGTAAATTCTTTTAGTTTTAGAATAGTTCTGGGATATGTTATTCTTCTCCCCAGTATGCCCCAACAAATATAATGTATATATGTTATATTTATATTTATGTTTATATATGTCATACTTATATATGTTATATGGGATATATATAAAATGGACTGTTGCTTTCACATCCTAGATTCACTTTTTTTACAGTTCAGGAGTCCCAAAGTCCAGGAGGAAATGGCCAGTAGTAAATGGTTTCTCCTGATGACTCCCTCAGTGGCACAGTGATGCCCTGTTCTCACTGTGTGTGCGTGGCTTTTCCTGTCAATATGAATCACAGTGAGTGAAAACTCTAAAAAGTAGCTGTGTGTACAGAGACTTATTAGCTTGTTAGACTGCAGCACTCTGAAGAGATCTGAATAGGATGTTGCAGGTCCACAGGCTAATTACCTTATATTAGGCTAGTTCTAACCCTCCAGATAAGCCATACCTTGCCTACCCCTGTGTCAGAACTAATATCTTGTAGCTCATAGATAAAAAACCCTTTGGAATCTATTACTTAGAAGAACACTAGCTTTTACCTGTCCGAAGGATAAGGATGTAAAGATGTAGCATTGTAGGCATACAGAAGAGCTTTCCTCATCTTGTGGTACATGACTAGTGGATATAACCATCAATGTGTTTTTAATTTTCCTTATTTATGAGTTTCTTTTTTCTTCAAAACTGTAAAACTCCATGAAACAGGTTTCAAATTGGAACATGGATTTGGAGATATCCTAAATCTGTGTCCTTGAGCCATGGTCACTCAAAAAATCCCAGAATAAACTATCCCCTATATTTTTTCTTAAAATAATGTGATGATTTTTTTATTTACACCACTCATGTTTATTCTAACAAAGACACTGACTGTATTCATTGGATATTATATTTGTAAGCTTATTTAACATTATTTACTTTCTTAAAGGCCTAGTCTTCAAATGCAGCCACATAAGTACTTAGGACTTTAACTTACAGGGTTTTTCTGTTATTTTTCTGGAGATAAATTTATAATTCAGTATATAACTGCTAGAAAAGCCCTGTACTGATGGGGTACTGTAAGCTTCCCCAGAAATTGGGCAAATGCTTGGGTATAAATAATGCTCTCTATCTAAATTAGCCTTTCCGAAATTCACAAATATGCAAACAGAATTATTATGCATAACAATTATCAAGAACATCAATTTGGCTTTGTTTACCCATCACTTGGTATTGGATATCCAATTGGTATGTTCAATCATGAAGCCATTATATTACTAGATGTGCTGTTCCATGGAGATTCAAAACTTAATGTATTTCTGTGATTGGCCCTTTCTCTTTAAAAGTAGATGTAAGAGTACCAGTCATTATATCCTGACAATGAAAACACTCTACTGCTGTTATTACTATAGAATTCTTTTTGTGACTTCTGATAGATAGAGTGCTAAACAGTTTCCAATTTTCCTATTTGGTTTTCCCATTCCCATTACTCTCTTGGGTGAAAAAAAAATCACATTATCTCTACTCCCAAACTGTTAAAGATTCAAAAGTAGGATTATTCCTTTACTATAAAATTACTAATTTGGGATGAATGAGGTACCATAAGCCTTTCTTCACAAACTCAAGAATTTGAGTCAAGAGGATTATGAATCCAAAATTAGCCAGAACCACATAAAATCTCAATGATAATATAAAGCAATACATCTTCTCAAGAGACAAAACCAATTGGTTTTCTAATATCTAATAGTTAGCCCTGAAAACATACATGCTGTGGAAGGCCAGCTCCCACTTTTTCCCAGGGTACTCTTGGGAAAGGAGAGAGGGATGAGAAATATTTGTTAGAAAGAGAGTATGGAGAAGAGACAGACAGAAACACAGGATAATTTCAGGAGGGGCCTGGATAAATATCCATAGCCCCTTCTGTCTCTTCAAAAGGACTTCTTATAGGATTACCAAGGAGTAGGGAAAAATACCTCCCTCAGCAAAGCCAAGTACAGACTCTTCCAAGGGTCAAGTCATCCCTTAATGCAGTGCTACTGGGTAAAGCAAGCTCAGATTTTACTAGGAAACCTTTGTGGGTCCCCACAACATACAAGTAACATGCAGACTAAGCATGTTGTCTTTATGTATTATGTGTGTGCGTGTGTGCATGTGTGTGTTTATAGACCTACATGTACCTATTTAGTATCAGTTAATTAAGCAGGGGCCCATGAATTTGAAAGAGAATGGAGGATTACCTGAGAGGCTTTTTAGCAAGGAAGGGGTGGCTGGTAATGCCAAAATTCCATTTTAGTCTATAAAATTATTAAGATATAGTATACTGGCTGTAGTTTTCATATTTTTATTTTATATTATATTTTATTGGCTTCATTTAATGAATATTTGTTGTTTAACATGTTATTTGAACACAGATATTCAAGATAAATGTTCAAATCTACAGCACTCTAAGCAGCCACTCCAACCTGAGTTTTCTTTCTGGTGAAAACACTCAAGTGTGGTGGTATTCTATTTGTACTGAAATGTGATTTTAATTGTATGTTAATAAATAAAGTTGCCGGGGGTCAGAGCTATTAGAGCCATAGCAAGAGTGTGGCGGTGGTGGTGCATGCCTTTAATCCCAGCGCTTGGTATACAGAGCTAGGTAGATCTCTGTGTGTTCAGGGATTCAGCCAGCATTGGAGACATACGCCTTTAAGACCTGGAGGGCTGTACTTACAGGCAGTGACGAGGCAGTCATGTGTTTGGGTTTACAACCAATGAGAAGGCAGAACAGAAAGACTATATTAAAGACAAACACACAGGAAGTAGCTGTCTTTCAGAGAGATAGGAGCACCGCAGGAGGAAGGGTGAGATTTTAGCTCTGAGCTCTGAGCTCTGACCTCTTGGCTTTCTCTTTTACATTGGTTCTGTGTTTCTTATTTAATAAGACGATTGGCTACATCTACACTCAAGATCCATTTCCATAGTCATTTTGAAAGGCATTGAATCTTTTCTTTTCTGTAGGGGTTTATTCATTGATGTCTTAGAAAGGTACAGTGTAGCCCAGTTTGTCCATCAAGCCACTACCCAGCAAAGTATGATCTTCAGCTCACCGTTATCTTCCCTGTACCTCAGACATGCAAGAAAGACATCAGACCCATCACAGAAACAGTTTATGTAGGTTTTATGTATAGTGCTCCTGTCTTGCACTGGCGTAAATTATTCCCACTACTATTCAGCTCTTGTTCACTAGCACCCCTCACGCTTCCTTCCATTCCCTGTCCTTCAAACTGTGAACTGTTATCCCGTCAGCTTCTCTGATATCAGCTTCCTTAGATTTCACAAATGAATAGCAGGTTTCCATTTAATTTTACTGTATAGATCAATACTATATCGACTGGAGCCAGTGATTTAAAAAAATGGATATAATTTTCTCCTTAATGAACATTTAGAAAAATAGAATTAGTATCAGATTCAAAAGAAATAGTGAGTTGGTTTACCTAGGGTTTTTAAAGGAAAATGAGTTTTAAGGTTAAAATAGTCCTTACTTCTCTACCGAAAAGGTGTTATACATTTTAACATTTTATAGCAAATACTGTCAAACTCAAATTTTGTAAAATAAAAATATTTTAGTTACTATGATATAAAATATTTTAGGCAAATTCAATTTTGAAATTGTATAGGTAAATACACTGTAATTTCTTAAATAAATGTTTTTACTTATTTGTTAAATCTTTGGTGAGTCTATACAGTTTTGTTCATATTTACAGTACTTAAATCACAATTTTTAACATTAGAATAATAAATTAATTATACAAGTATAATTTCCTAAAAAGCAGCCCACTCACTTTTTTGGCCTTTGACAACTCTGCAAACCAAAACAAACAAAAATAATGAATGCATAAAACTTCAGCATGGATTTATGTCATAGATATATACATTATGATATATTATATTTCCATATTTTTTTTATAAATTTCTGATATTTAAATTGAACTTTACTTTTAAAAAATGAGGAAGTTAACTAATCAATTTGTTCAATACTTCAAGACTTAATTGAATTTGGAGGTTTAGAACTTAGCTTAGTGGTAAAGCACTTCCCTAGCAATCCCTGGTTTTGGATTTCAGCTCCAAACCAACCAACCAACCAACAAACAAACAAAACATTAATCTGTGTTGCATATAATTTTAAATACTATGCTCTACTGGCTATTCAGTGGAGAAAGGTGTGTAAAATATTCCAAGTTTGGCTCCTTGCAGTAAGTAATTTTTAGTACAAATAGGAAATGAACATGATCAAACACACTTTATAAAGAAGTAGGGTTTGACCAGAGTGGACCAAATACTGAAAATCTAATTCCTAAACCCATAAAAGAATAAAATCTAAATGTACATTTAAATGCTGAGAAAAGGAGCATAGAGCCATGATATACTTCAAAGCAGAAGGCAAGAATTTCTACCTTTGAATAGAGATAAGTATCCAAGTATTAAGAATATGATGAGGCTTTCTTATAGGTTAAGGTATATCCTCCTGGGTTAAGTCTGCTTTTGTTTCCTCTCATTTGTCTTTCCTGCTGGATTGTCCTACCAAGTAGAGGAATGATTCTAGGTAATTAATGGACTTACAAGACATTTAAAATAACATATATATTAATAATTTGAGTTTATAAAGTACATATCAACATACTCATTTCCTTCCCCTAACAACTCCCTGATGTATCTCCACCTCTCTCCACCCAACTCTGTGTCCTCTAGTTTTTAAAAAGCTGTCCCATCCTATTTGTACTTCCAAAATACTTAGTGCATGGGGCCACCCACAGGAGCATGATCATCCTACCAATATCCTGCTGTAAATCTAGTGAGCAACATGTTCCCACTGGGGTAATTATGGTACAGATGCCACGCTAATAAACAAATACACTTTAAATTCATAAAAGTCTAGATCAACTAAATCATACTCATGTGCTATGTCATGATTGAGACTATAAGCCTATGGACCAACAAGCCATATTATCTAGAGGAGAACCTACTTTGTAAGTGGACATAGTATTAAACTTACATCTAATGTCTTATTGCAAGACTTTTAATTTCCCCATATTTGCTAGAGTAAATACTCACTAGTGAGTTCTATTTCTCTAATTCTTCCATACTTACTTTAGTACTAGAACTATATTTTGTGGAAGAGAATCTTTAGAATGGGTTATCTTAACTCGATAGTGTTCACTTAAAGTTTAAGTCATTAATTATAATATTTAAAATAATAAAAAAGTGCTGGAAGTACAAAATATGTGACTAAACATAAAAAATGAACCAACATCAATTAATATAACACTTTAAGCACCTATAGGCAACTTTGACTAGAGGGTAACTGTGGTGGTTTAAATGACAATTGCTCCTTCCCCTCACACTATCAGCACAGGCATTTGAACATCCGATCCTTATTTGGTGGTATTCCTTGGGGTGGTTTGGAGTTGTGGTCTTACAGGAAAAACATTACTAGAGTGAGCTTTGAGGATTTAATGCTATATACCACTTCCTGTTTGTTCTTTCTTTTTCATGCTTACAGTTGAGATGTGAGCTCTCAGCTTCCTGCTGCTATACTTCCTGCTTGCTGCTTGATAGGTCTTGCTTTTATGCCATGGTGGACTCTGCATTTTCCATATACAACTTTTAAGAACAAATTCTTCCTTCTATAAATTGCCTTTGTCATTTATCATAGCAACAGATAAGTAACTAGTATAGAAAGAACACAGATGAGAAAGCATTAATGTGTGTGTGTGTGTGTGTGTGTGTGTGTGTGTGTGTGTGTAAGGCAGTCTTCTGAGGTTAGTATTCTCTTAAATGTAAAGTATATGATAATTAACCTCTAGAAATGATTTTTAAACTACTCAGGACCTCATCACATTTATTATTCCATTAGGTTTAACATGTTGGTCGATCATACAATAGAGGTAGTGCCTCAAAGAGTATAAATTTATGATTTGATAACTCTAGATGTCACCATAAAAACTGAGTCACTTTGGTAGTGGACTATTGCTTTTATCTCCTTTATGTCTAGAAGATTGAGTAGATAGTTGTTTCCTTATTTTCTCTGCCTTAAAATTCTTTCCATAACAAATGATCAAATAGTAATTTCTCTTTAAAAGAGGCTCAATATGATCATATAGACCAAGACCCATTTACCATGTAATATTCTAAGACTCCAAGGATTATGACATGGACATTTTGGGAATTAACATTCAACCAACTGTACTCTTCATCTCTCTCATCTCTCTCTCTCTCTCTCTCTCTCTCTCTCTATATATATATATATATATATATATATATATGTATATATATATATATACATATACATATATATACATACATACACACACATATAACTATACCCAAGGGAAATTTAGTATAACTAAAATTAGGTTCAATATAGAAAAATATAATTATATTATTTTGATGATTAATGAATGAATACTAACTAAAACCTAGAAAAATAGTTTCTTTTGATGGATCCCTAATCTTGCAGATCACTGTGCAAGAGATGTGTGTACTATGAGGTTGAGTTTACAGATTTGAGCTTATTAATGCAAACATATTTCTCATAAAATTAAGAAAGTAGACTGCCATTGAAATAGAATTTATTATTATTCTTTTGTTTTTATTTTGCCTATCAATATGTTTTAATATTCAATAACAATGGTATTTATTATATGTAGTAGGACAGATCCATAGGGTCAAGAAAATTGGCTTAAACCAGTTGCCAAGGCATACACATAATATACTTCCTTATAAGCCAAACTAGAGCCTGCCTGAGGGCCTAGCAACAGGTGCTGTCAGAATTCCTGGTTGCTGTCAAAGTTCCTGATTGTGTGGAGGAGTCTGCTTGAGAGCCTAGCAACTCTCAGTGTTCCTGATCATGCCCAGCCAATGAGGGATGACACAATGTTACTAGATTGGGACACAGCCTGAGTCCTGGGAGAAGGGTATATAAGACCTTCCCCATTATTAAATAAATGAGTCTTCTGCTTGCCTTCGACTCCTGGTGTCTGTGTCATTATCACCACACCTTCTTAGCCCTCCCCTGAGGGAGCCATTAAGACCAAACAACTTCTGGCACCCAATGTGGGGCTCAAACCCATGACCCTGAGATTAAGAGTCTCATGCTCTACTGACTGAGCTACCTAGGGATGTTCTGTTAACTATTTGCTACCAAAAGTTTGGCCATTCTAACCACCTCCAGGCTGCAGTGCCATGATCCTCAAAGGCTCTCATTTTCAGTGGCCCTCTGGACACCTAGGAGTTTGGGGGAGTATTATGGCAATCTGGGCTCCTTCTATGGATACCTGAAGCATATTCTGACCTGTACCAGGTCACCTCTAAGTTTGAACAGTTCTTCCAACTCGGCCTAAAGGAATGGATGCTGGCATGGAGAACACAGGACAAGAGCCAGATAAGCTTACCTTCCCTTTTTCTTTAAAGAATACCCAGTCCCTCTGGGCAGAGTCTATCTCACTCCAGGAAATGGTTGCAGGATTCACAGGAACTATTGACAATCATTTGACAAAAAACAAAAACAAAAACAAAACATTAGCAGAACTCCCATACTTCCAATAAAGATATAGCCCCATGCAGTCCCCTCCTCCACTCTCATCCCTCATGTCACTCTGTTTTTTTTTTTTGTTTTTTTTTTTTTTGTTTTTTTTTTATTCCAATAAAAACAGATATAGTGTTCTTATCTGGCATCCCGGCTCCAAAGATGTTACATATGTTATCCTTAACTTTGGTACTATTCAGTTGAGTGACCTATTGAGCCTCCTAAAGGTTCTAGTGGAGTACTAGACAAAGCCTGTCAGTATTTTTCCTAACAGCCAGTATGATGCACAGGCACTTCATATGCCTTTTCTTGAATCAAAGACTCACTGACCTCCATTGCCAGCATCATGATTCATGTAAAAGATGTCCTAAATGAGAGGACTGAGCATTGGTACCTGTCATATATTAAATCTTACTCCAAATTACCCAGAATATTGACTTGAGGAAGTGAGGTCACAGACACCATCATATTAACAGCCAGTATGGATCTCCCAGAGCAAGCCCGTCTTCACCAGCAATTCCACCTATCTCCACAGAATTTGCATAGACTTCTTCCAGAAATACGGGTTTCCCACTATAAACATTTGTCCCAGGCATGTGTAACTTGTATTCCTCTTGCACTCTTAAGACTGCTTCAATGTGCAGGGGTTAATCCCTGGGGGCTTATTGCCTAACATCATCTGGTAAATGGATGTCCTGAATCATGCCCCCCCCTTTGGTAATCTTAAATATGTTCATGTGAGAAAAGATACCTTTGTTTATGCCCTCACTCTTTCTGGGGGAGAAGTCTGTCAATGCTATCAAGGCCCTTAAGTCAGCCATAACTTAAGGTATGGGGGTACCTTGGGCACTTAATACTGACAATGGTCCTGCCTATGCCTCTCAACACTCAATGACTCCTGGGATCCTGCAAGATTTCCCATACAGCTGGTTTCCCCTAAAGTCCATAGGGAAAAGCCATTGTGAAGAGGATGAACAGAGCTCTTAAGAAGTTGTTGGCAAAGATTGTCTTGGCAGAGGTGAGGAGAGATCCTCATGTGGCCTTAACAGGGTTCGTTTTCCATATGAACTTTATTATTCATTGTATCTAACACACAAAATTTTCCACTTAAATCAGACAAGGGCAGAGGTTATGGCCTTTGACTCTTTAATTTTTGAAAAGGTTTGGCATAATATAAAAAAGCTGTTTGATCCCACCTGGATTCTCACTTGTGTTTTGATTGGTGTGGTGGTGCTTTTAATCTTTCTCCTTTTAAATTGTCTCCTACAGCTCATCCAGCAACAATGGGCAGCCACTAAGACTACTCTACAGATGTTATTGGCTCTTAGACATCTAATTCATAGCCCTCCATAGGAGGTTATGCATGCCTACCTTTTTGAAATTCAAGAGGCTGCTGCCTGACCCACCCCACCTAGGTTGACTCCTCAAAGATGGAAGCTCTTTGAGGGCTAATAGTCAATGAGAGGTAAGAGCTTGTTTGGCAAGCCAAACTAAGACAGGCATAGTCCAGATACTGAACCCCTCTGAGGCAGAGTCAACAAGGTTGGAGCAAAGAACTCAGACTCCCACTGAGGGGTCATGTAATAAAACAAAAGGTTGGATTGTAGTAGGACATGTTCCCCTAGGGTCCAGGCAATTGGCTCAAACCAAGGCATGCACATAATGAACTTCCTTATGAGCCAACCTGGAGTCTGCCTGAGGGCCTAGCAACAGGTGCTATCAGAGTTCCTGATCATGCCCAGCCAATGAGGGATGACCATGCAATGTCATTACATTAAGACTCAGTCTGGGCCCTAGGAGGAGGCCTTCCCCATGATTGAATAAGTGAGTCTGCTATTTGCCTTCAACTGACTCCCAGTATCTGTGTCATTGACAGCTGACACTGTGCCTTCTCTTCCACTCCCCTGAGGAAGTGTTAGTACCAAGCAACAGTTATATGAAATAAAAGGAGGAATTCAAATAAACTAGAATAGGAAAAATAAAACTCACAAAAATGGGGAGCAAAACTTTTTAAGTCCTATACAAGGAAATAGATACAAGTCCAGATACAAGGAAATAGATAAATATAATGTTTAGAGATATTGGCATCATAATATAAGAATCCTTGTTTACATTAAAATTTATTAGAACAAGAATGTAATGAGATAGAAGTTGACAATATTGGGTTATGGTAGTTTTATGTAGAATAAATTTGTTTCACTTAGAGTTACATTTTAAAGAGTTGTTTATTTTCATTATTTCAAATTTTATAGGCTGTAATAGCTATTATATATGAGATTTAAAAATAAGAACTGAAGCAGACAGAATTTTTAAAGCAGCAGGGGTATTTGAGTTTTCAATACCAGAGGACTAATTTTACTATTATTTCAGAAATTGGAAATAAAATTATACTGTAGCTTGAGTTTTCCTGCCTTGCCCACAGTCAGGACAAATCTTTGTCCCACAGCCACTCAGACCCAACCAAGTAAACACAGAGACTTATATTGGTTACAAACTGTATGGCCATGGCAGGCTTCTTGCTAACTGTTCTTATAGCTTAAATTAATCCATTTCCATAAATCTATGCCTTGCCACATGGCTGGTGGCTTACCGGCGTCTTCACATGCTGCTGGTCATGGCAGTGGCTGCAGCCAGTCCTTCTGCCTTCCTGTCCTTTTATTTCTCCTCTCTGTTAGTCCCTCCTATCCTTCCTGCCTAGCCACAGCCGATCAGGTTTTATTTATTGATCAATCAGAACAACTTGACATACAGACCATCCCCCAGCACAGCCAAGTGCAGACCATCTCAGACACCTGCACTCAGGCCCATGGTCCTAATCATCCTCTATGCGGACCTGCTGGGTAACGCCACAAAGAACCCAAGAAGGGCTCCCACAGGACATACAGAACATCCCACAGCACTTCCCCTTTTCTTTTTTTTAAAAGGAAGGTTTTAACTTTTACACATCTTTAAAGCCAGCTTGGTATAGAGGCCACTTACTGGTTGTGCAACTCAGAGTGGTCATCCATGAGACTATATACAAGCAAATCAGAAAAGTGTTTTTTTGTGTGTGTATACGTGTGTGTGTGTGTGTGTGTGTATGTGTGTGTGCACGCGCATGTGTGAGTAAAACCATAATTAAGAAAAGAATAGGGAGTGGAAGAGAGGGGTTTAAAAAAAGGTACCTGAGAGGGGCTGAAAGAAGAAAAGGGGATGGAGAAGTGATATAATATTATTTTAATTAAAATATTAAACAAATAAATACAATAAATTGTGGAAGAAAATTATTTCTTTGAGTTTTTCTAAACTGTTAGGTGAAAAAAAGTCTATTTTCAAGCTGTGTTCACACAATTTTCACAGGATAGAGATAATTCAACACAGTAACCTATATCCTTAAATTTATTGTTTTTGGTGATTGAGGCTGTAACATAGTTCTACAGTCTGTGCTTTGTAATCATGACAACTAGGTTTTATCCCTTGTAGAGCAAAAAGTAATTATTCATTATTATTATAAGGTAAGTGTTATTAAATAAGGAAACTTCATATGTATTCACTGTAAGTTCTTCACATCAAAGCTATAAAATATTAATGTTACTGGTGTAAACCATAAATGAAATTTATCAAAGTAACCAAATCAATTGTTTGAAGACCCCCTCCCCCAATTTGATTCAGTGTGGTGGTAATCTAATTGTACTGAAATATTATTTTGATTGTATGTTAATAAATAAAGTTGTCCGGGGGTCAGAGCTATTAGAGCCATAGCAAGAGTGTGGCAGTGGTGGCACACGCCTTTAATCCCATAGATATCTGTGTGTTCAGGGATATAGCCAGCATTGGAGACATATGCCTTTAAGACCTAGGGGGCTGTACATTCAGATAGTGACGAGGCAGTCATGTGTTTGGGTTTACAACCAATGAGAAGGCAGAACAACATACTATATAAAAAAAAAAAAACGAACAGACAGGAAGTAGGTCTCTTTCGCAAAGCTGGGACAGCAGGAGGAAGGGTGAGATTTTAGCTCTGAGCTCTGACCTCTCGGCTTTCTCCTTTACATTGTTTCTGTGTTTCTTATTTAATAAGACGGTTAGTTACATCAATATCTGGCGCCCAATGTGGGGTCTCTTATCAGTTTTCTGCAGGAAATCGCGGCCAGGCCTAACATCAACTGAAGTCCAAGCAGCGTGTAGCCCAGAAACCTCCTTTTTTGTTTTGTACTAGTAAAGGTTAAATCCACCACGCAGCTTAATGTGCCACTTGCAGAGGCCTCATTCCTGCCATACTGCAGACCGAGCTCACACGCTAGGAACCCGCCAGTAGCTCAAACTGGCAGGCTGCCGCTCATTTGAGAGAGACAATTAGGAAGCTGTTTTTAGCTCCATTTTAGATTATTTTCTCAGGTTTTAGGTAGAAACTTTTGCCAACACGTTGGGCACCATTTGTAGCTTGAGTTTTCCTGTCTTGCCCACAGTCAGGACAAATCTTTGTCACCCGCCAGTCCCACAGCCGCTCAGACACAACCAAGTAAACACAGAGACTTATATTGGTTACAAACTGTATGGCCGTGGCAGGCTTCTTGCTAACTGTTCTTATAGCTTAAATTAATCCATTTCCATAAATCTATGCCTTGCCACGTGGCTGGTGGCTTACCGGTGTCTTCACATGCTGCTGGTCATGGCGGCCTGCAGTGTCTCTCCGCGTCAGCCTTCCACTTCCCAGAATTCTCCTCTCTCCTTGTCCCACCTACTTCCTGCCTGGCCACTGACCAACCAGTGTTTTATTTATTGACCAATCAGAGCAATTTGACATACAGACTGTCCCACAGCATTATACAATTTAAGAAGACAGTTTAAAAGACACAAATAATTTGACTAGAGAGTGTAATACTTCAGCATGAAAAGCAAATGACCATGTATCAACAAGGATGAGGCCTTTGCTATATAGGCAATAGACATGTTATTTAACCATGGAAGAAAAATGGGAAGATTATTGTTACTTTTTTTTTTTTTTACAAATAACTATAATATTAGAGTTATAATGGGGATTTATTATTAGGAGCTCTAAACATACTAAGGTGAGGCCACTGAGTCAATATCTAACCAACACCTAGTCATTGCACAGTCTAGAGCTAAACTAAAATGCAATTTTTTCAGGATTTCCTACCTACTGAAAAAAATAAAACAACAAACAAAAAAAAAATACACTCTGAATTAAGAAATAAGAACTCAGAATTCTGAGGCATTTTATGGAAGTCTACATTTGAAATTATTCTTCAGGTCTTTTCCTGTTTTTCACTCATCACTGTAATCCTAAACTTGTACAAAGTGAGAATATTTGAGCATTTCACATAATCCTAGTTACCACAGACTGAAATACAGTAAAGGTGGATATTCCATTAAATACCAGCAACTAAGTAATAGATAGTAAGCAATGTAACAGTTAATACCATTAGGTAAAAATATGACTACTACCACAAATTTTAAGCCAATTTGAAGCAAGCTTTATCACATACTGGCCAAGACCATGGGTACTGACCAGGTCCATCCCTGGGATTCCCAGTTTATGACACTAAATTACACTAGGGGATTGCAAAGGAAAAATTCCAAAGACTTCACAATTCCCACTTCCAATGTTCATTTAATAAACGTCAGATATACATCCTGGGAATTTCCTGCTTACATGTGATCAGTCACACAACACTTGTAATTGTTGCAACCAAGCTTGCTTATAGAAGTGAAAACACTGCACTTGTTATCTTACAAGAACAGCCCCCAGCATTCTAAGAAACTATCTGTCCTTGGACAAATGGGGCTTACAGATCACAGACATTTTTATTTTTGTAGCTCTCTTAAGCATAGTAATTTTAACTTAAAACATAACTTTATCCATCACAGTAACCTCAAATTTCTTTATAAGGAGCCAAAGCAGGTTATTAGCTTTTTAGTCTTTACAACATTACTTATTTGTATAATGGATAGTGTGAGATAATAATCATAACTTTGTTTGAAAATAGCATATCCTTCATGATATGACTACAAATGTGCACCAAATATTACAAATAGAAAAAAAGAACTCAAAGGCAATTATAATTTATGTTTCAGAGAACAAGAATATGAAAACATGTATAACTGATCATTGTGAACATAGTTGATAATGTAGCAGCCACTTGATCTTATGAAAGTGAGATATTAATTTTGACAAAAACATCAGTTAAGAAGATAGGTAAATGGTTAGTGGATTTTAAATTAGTAAACATCATATATGGAAGATGTAGAAAAACATCAATACATAATTATTTTTCCCTGTACCTGGAGACATACAGTGAAAGAATCATTCTTTAGATTTTCAGAAAAGATTACATATAGAAATATAGGAGATGAGTAAATAGGATGGAGAACATTTGATAGTATTGTTGAATGAAATAAGACAGTAGTACAGATGAACATCATTTGATTTTTCTCAAAACCAACATTTTCTGTAACAAATACAAGATATTGGCCGGGCAGTGGTGGCGCACGCCTTTAATCTCAGCACTCGGGAGGCAGAGCCAGGTGGATCTCTGTGAGTTCGAGGCCACCCTGGGCTACCAAGTGATTTCCAGGAAAAGGCGCAAAGCTACACAGAGAAACCCTGTCTCGAAAAACCAAAAATTAAATAAATAAATAAATAAATAAATAAATAAATAAATACAAGATATTAAAAAGAGCTGCTAAAATGAGGTAATAAGAACACCCATCCACCCCACCCCACCACACACACATACACACACATGCTTATTTCAAGAGCATCTCTTATGAAGTTGGTAAATTTTGATTATCCTGATGTCTTATTTCTAAATGAGCCCCTTTCATGCAGGAAGTACAGATTTGTGGCATGTAAGACTAACAAATGCTAAGACATCTCCATCTGCAAAGACATATGTGTGTGTGTGTATACATATGCATGTACATATGTATTCTTACTTGTAAAAACAAAATAATTTTATTATAGAAGCATAAATATATAAGGACAATGTGGGACAGCATAGGCAATAAAAATAAATAATAAGGTGAAGCAAAATCTCCTTGTGTATCCCACCTGAGTCACTGAAGATGGAAATGTCTTTACTTTTGTTTGTAGATGTAACCAACTGTCTTATTAAATAAGAAACACAGAGCCAATACAGAGATGAAAGCCAAGAGGTCAGAGCAATAGCTAAGAGCTAAAAACCTTACTCTTCACTGTCACTGTTGCCCTACCTCTCCGAAAGAGACCTACTTCCTTTGTGTCTGTCTTTTTATAGTGTTTCTGTTCTGCCTTCTCATTGGTTGTAAACCCAACCACATGACCTCCTAGTCACTGCCTGTCTGTACAGATCTCCATGTCTTCTATAGTTGGTATTGAGATTAAAGGTGTGTGTCTCCATGCTGGCTGTATCCTTGAACACACAGAGATCCACTTAGCTCTGCCTCCCAAGAGCTGGGATTAAAGGCATGCACCACCACCGCCCAGCTTCTGCTAAGGCTTGCTATTAGCTCTGACCCCCAGGCAACTTAACTTATTAACATACAAATCACATTTTAGTACAAATAAACTATCACCATATTTGTTAATCATACTTACATCAAGTATGTACTTTCTTCATGAAAGGAGCTCATTTAGAAATATGAAATCAGAAGAATGAATGGATACCAACTTAATAAGACATGCTCTTGAAATAATAATTGCTATTTTATCTCCACTAGAAGTTATCTCTCTACTACTTACATGAGCATACGCAACCTACTGTATAAACTTCATCAACTACAATATCAAACATTATAATGAAGCTGGGAACATTCCCCAAACAATTAAGCTTTGTTTTTGTTTTCCTTTTTCAAATAAGCAAGTTTTGTATCAAATCTTCAGCTGAATTACATCTTTTTTCTGTTTCTGTCCATGATATCCATAAAAACTTTAATTATTTTTTAATAAACTAGATATTCTTTCTTATGTCCATACTATGATATCTATGGTTTGAAAATTAATTGAGATCTATATTGTTTCAATTATGTAAGTACTCAAACTTGTGGAGAAGATAGAGACATATACCCATAAATAGA